>NC_028639.1:70502913-70561174 GCF_001406875.1 Solanum pennellii
GGGGGGGGGGGGGAGAGGGGGATAAACTTGCATTGGTTGTCCACATATCACTTTTATATACTCTCAAGTTAATTGACAAAAATTAAAAAATGCAACCAACAATCCATATATCTCATCATACTGATTCTAGAGATGCACAAATTAGATGGTACCTGAATGCTTTCCTTATAGTGGGGACACACAGAATAGACAGGTGCTTCATGGCCCTCAAAAGTGTACTGCTTAGAGCCAGTGGCAGCATCCCACACCTAGTGGACACAAAAGGCTCCAAAATGAGACCCTCTGATAAATAAAATTCAGCTTTAGAAAACTGACAACTAACAACTATGCGTACCTTGATAGCCTTGTCCTCTCCACAAGTTATGATGCATAATTGTTTATTTGGATGAGAGAAAGCAAGATCACTAACATTGCCAACATGGGCATCAATCTAGAACAAAAACGAAGATCAGATCATAGTTGCTTCTAAGACAGTGACAAGACATCAGACAAATATAGCTTAATATAACTGAAATCTGAAGGTTAAACACACCTCTAGGTGGTTCCTCAAATCATCACCACCATGGTACGAGTATAGATGAACTATGTGCTTAGAATATGCAACACCTGGATCAACGTTGATAATCAAGAAAATAGCATGATTGAATGACATAAACCACTGACCTCATAAATTTCATTTATTTTATCACATAATAAAAGAAAAGATAGTGCTCAATCCACTATCACAAAATCTGATGCAGTGGAAATCAATACTTCTCACTAGAGGTATAGTGTACAAAGAAAACCAACAAACCACACCCACCCAATAAACTGATTTGAACCGGGATAAAGAAACAAGTAGTAGTTTGACAAGAAAAGAAGCAATCACACTTAGAGCTAACAAAATTCAATCATCTACAATTTCCTCTTAGCATCTGAAAATCAAATGAAATAGTAGAGAATTCTTAATATTTAAAAATGAACTCAATCCATCAAAAATCTACAGACGACAAGTACTTTCTCAATAGCAGCACCCTTGTCAAAATGCTTCAACCCCAGGAAAATCCTCACTTCACATTACAAGAAGGGATGACTACTACATACCAAGAAGGTTCCCATCAGGACTCCACATCACACGGTTAACTGTTGCAGTGTATTCATTCGCTAAAGAAGCCTATAAGTAAGAAAGAGGAAATTAATATCTATCAAAACTGGAAGGAAGCCCATAAAAGGTTAAATACTCTATTAGAGACGCACTGACCTGCAAAGTCATTGAACAGTTACCTATCTCCCAAACTTTAAAATTTTTAAATGCAAGCCTTTCCCTGCCACCAATCTCCCATATAGCAATGTCACCAATGTTTGTTCCAACTGAAAAGGCAAACGAGCACAATCTTCAGAAAGCTAACATCACACGCTTAGAGTGAAAAGCTGTATATATCTGAATAATTAATCAACACCGAAAGCTGACCAAGAAGAAGAGTTTGTTGCACAGGATGGAAATCCATGCTCTTAACAGCAGACCCTTGATTCAAGTTCACCACAACAGTCTTGGGCAAGTCATCAGAAGAATGCAAGCTATGAGCATGGCTCTGTCCAGGATATGTGACGGGGAAAATGTTGACGGGAAGATTATTGACCTACAGAAGTCCAATTAGATCAAGAGGTGAAGACTGGATATCCCTTGATAAAGCACAGTTCGACATTTTAAGCTAAGATGACATAAAAAGGAAACCTAAAGACTAGCAGGAATTGATAATTTCCTTAACCCCAACAAAAGTACCTCAACAATCAAGAGTCCAGAACTCCTAAACTAACCCACTCCCACAAACTCACATAAAACAAAACCAGAGAGAGAAGAGTGTAAATGGCATATTAAGTACCTCCTCTGACATCCCAAAGGGTCTTGGCCTCTTCAGTACATGCTCTGAATCGGCTGTTTGGTAGTCCAACGCAGCATTGCTAGCAGGAGGAGTCCTAGGATGCTTTAGCATGGATGCTATCGTATAGCAACACATGAAAGAAGCCAAAAAATTAGCCAGAGGGAAGAACAGGGGAATTAAAGAACATGAAATCAGATGTTAACAATGATACAGAAATAGGAAAAGGTAACAGTCAAATGACATTCATTAGTAGGAAAAAAAAAATTACCAGCATTAGTAGGAGGGCTTAAGCCTATTGGTCCTCCTGAAATAGCTTGGTGTGGCATAGAGGGAGGATTGGTCATCCATCCTCCAAGCGAAGCAATAGGTGCTTGTGCTGGCTGGAATGGCTTTTCAGACAAAGAAACAAGAGTAATTTCAACAACAAATTCAAATAATATACTCAACGAGCTTACATTTACTTTTTAGAAATGGAGAAACAAAGAAAGGAGGTAGTTGTTTCAAGGAACACATACTCCATGGGCGCCTATAGGTGGAAAACCACCTACTTTAGGCATAGAACCAATTATTGGATTAGCAACTGGCGAAGGAGCCCGAGCACCATTTGGTTGCCCACAAGCATGGTCAACAAAGAGTGTTTTTATATCAGGATTGGGCTTTGGGTTCTTGCATAGCTGATGCTGCCAATTTAAACTGCGAGATAATAGAATGGAATAATAATAATGAACATACAATGGTGTAAACAGAAAAAAGATTTAAACTCAGCCTGAAGAAAAAAACATAAGAATATTAATAAAACTGTTCCTTGGTCACCTCTGGTTTATCAATGTCCGCAGCCTTGAGTTCTTTAAGCTAGGAAACTGAAGCTTCTCGCGGAAAAGAGGATTGGCCTCGATCAATTTTTTTAACTCAACAAGCATTATCGCCCTAGCAGACTTGGTATCTCCATACTTTGAAAGCTGTTCATTCTCCCTAGCATTACATATTTTCCACCATAAATTTTTTATCATGAAATGAACAAGATAGACTGGAATGAAAAGAACAAACCAACTGCTCACCAACAAAAGACTTCCTGCACCGCAGTAAACAAACTAAAGGCAGAGAGATACTAGCATATTAATATGGTAATCTTACAAATAAGAGAAAGAAGGAATATTTTCTCTCCCTAATTAGGCATCATGTTTTCGCTTATACAACTTTGTCGAGCAAAATTGCAAGCTCCAAAGAACGCCAGCATATATATCACAAGTAACAAAGTAATTTTGACAATCCATCCAAGAGAAAAATCACTTAATAGAAATAAACCTAGAAACATTTCATCTCAAGTCGGACGTAGGCGAAATTACACCTCCCGTGCAAAACAAGAAATGAACTCCTTATGTAATCCTTGTGAGTAGTTGATGAATAGTCTCTTTTCAGATTCAATTAAGCAAAGGGAAAAGCCTTTGGCTTTAACGCAAATAAAAGAGGGATCGAATAAAGGAAATGATAGCCAGATCTTCTAAATTTATGTTGCACGGATCCTTCAAATTCCCTTGCAGCACCACGTCGATCCAACATGATGTTGGTGTGGGTATGGGATAAAACATTGGACTTGGTCAACATATCTTGGATGCTTTGACTATGATAAAGACCAAAAACCATATGTTTGTTGGCCTTTTGGTTTCCATTTTAGGGTAAACATGTGAGAATATAAATATCACATAATATTTTGCTAATGTATGAGATATCTTAGTAGGTATTCAAGGAGAATGTAGTTATACTAGTCTTAGTTCAACAACTTCACTAATTATTGAATAAGACTTATCTATGTAATACTATATATTTATAGCCAAATCTTGAAAAGCAATACTTGCAATCCTTTGCATATCTAGAATCCTAAGATTCAGGTGATGACATATAGACTTATAGATCCGCATTCATATAGGGTATCAACTCCTGAAAGTTTTTTGCCGCAATGGAAAACTACTGATGTGCAGAGAATGTCCACTTAACAACGAAACTCGCTTGCCTACACAAACAGCAGACTACCTGGCAAACTGCAGCTCTGCATTCGTGCTAAATACACAATTTTTCTCAAATACTACTAAATTTTTCAACCAAAGAAAATAATACACAAAATCATGAATGCTAGCATATTCAATGTAACAACAACTACCCTCTAAATTAACCAACATATAAATTCTATACCTAAAATTCTGCAATGTCAAGAGGAGCGTTATCTCCTTGAACAACTCTTCATTAAATGTGGAAAACACTTTCAGATCTTTCACTAGAATCTCCACAGCCTTAGCCTGATCATGCCTGCAACAAAAAAGAAAATACATAAAATCACCCAAATCAAACCAACCTAAACGGCTAAAAACCAAAATGGCAAATGAGGTCCCAAAATAATCAAAAAGAAGCACGGAAATGAAACTGCTTGTAGTACCTATCAAGTGCTTCCAGATACTTCTGTTTTCGGATCTCAAAAAATATTTTCATTGAGTACCGATTATCATCTACCTTAGTAAACCCAGATAAGTACTTCTCCACCTCATCCCACTCTCCATTAGTAACCGAATCCTCAAAATACCTCATGTTGAAGAAGAAACCCGACTCCTTCTCCAACCTTCATCATCGATTAAACAAAAAAAAAAAAGAAACATCAAACAAAAAACAATAAAATCACGAATACAAAAATCACTTTTTTTAAAAAAAAAAAAAGCCTTTACTTGTGCACAGTTTCCTTGAACTTCTCTTCATCTAAGAACTGGAGTATCAAAAACACCAGCTCTCTGCTTAAAGAAGTCATCACGTTGACTGATCAAAACAGATCCACCACAATCCTACAATCGCCGACCTTAATTTAGGGTTTTCACAACCGATCGCTTCAAATCAAAAAAAAAAGAAAAAACATGCACTGAAATTAAACAATCAAAGCAACAGAAACATCAAAATTATACCTGAAAATTCAACAATAAAAACTTGTAGATCGGAAACTTACAGAAGAACATAAACAACGAAGACGATGAAGAAGGTGAGGTTCTTTTGGGCTTTTGCGGTGGGCCTCCGTCTTTTTCCTTCCCCTCTTCTTTCTTTCTTTCTTTTCTCTTTCTAATCTAATTTTGTGCTTCTTCTTTCACTCTCCCCACTGCATTTATTTATACAACCAAAAAAAGGAAAAAGAAAATGGAAAAAGCATGACGAGAATGTTCCTTACGCGCCTCCTTGAGTCGTGAACTACACGATCTCACTATAAATTTTGGTCCATTAAACGCGTCGACTTTTGAACAAATGCAACACATCGCCACGTCGCAATACGAAAGTGGTGATAAGTAGAGGAGTCATTATCATAGTGATAAGTTAATTTACTTATCAGAATTGGATTCCATTATACGAGAAGTGGATACTGATGATAAGTAAAACTACTTATCAGTTGTAAGTTTTGCGTGTTAGAGAGAAAGAATAAGGTACAGCGACCAAAGCACCATTCTTAAATGTGCTTTAATAATTCGATCTACTAATAAATAGGTGGTCCCTGCTTTTCTTCAATTATTAGCTTCTATTTAAGGATGATTTACTATGTATAGACCATAGATTAACATACAAGTATTTGAATTATTTTTTTTCAACAAATAAATGTTTTTTACATTATAGTTGGTAAAAGTAATAGTACATTCTTGTGAGAAATCGAAATTTTAATTTTATGAGTTTTAAAATTTTAAAATAATAATCTTTAATTATTTAATTAATTTGGGGTTTATTGTATAATGTTTGTTATCTTGTTACAATCCAAACTTAATTTGAACAAGGCTTATTCTGAGAGTAGTGTTGTGATCACGCCTAAAATAGGTTCGAAAAGGATAGGTGATCGCTGTAAATATTATCTAATTTTTAAGTCTAGAATCGAGTTGAACAGAGAACTAAGATTTAATTATGACTATTGAGTATCACTATAAAAATAGGTTTGAACAATTATTTAATTTCATTATTAAATTTCTTATTTCTAACAAATATTGATTAAGCAATAAAAATTATCAACTAGTAAGAATGGGTTGACTTCAAGATTAAGGAGCCATAGAGTTGTGATTTCCTCAATTGTCAGATTCTATAATATCAACCATGAATCTCCCCATGCCACAAATTTCTCTCGATTAAATATAATAAGTTTCTATCGTTATTTTCTCGAATGAACTGTAGTTAACCAATTAATTTATTCACTTAAACTGCATTAAAGTTTTATTATTTGTAAATTTCACTTTCAAATCTCACCCTTTAATATGGTAATGCTTCGAAGGGATGTTATTCAATTAAAGGTAATTTCATAATCTCTCGAAAATAAAAATGACACTGTTAATTGCTTGTCAGTCAAATTAATTACAATTATTGCGTAATTCAACAATTAGAGATAAAAGAATGACTCAGTTATGTCAAAAATTAACAAGAATTTATCCAACAAAAGGTTCCATCAAAACACTAGATAGAAAATTAGCTACTCCGGACACGATCAATTTTCCAAAAGCCACTACTTGATGATTTTCTTGGTCTCTTTCAACTGACGCGAACAAGCTCGATAATTCTTATTTGTTTTCTAAGTTCTTTTTACTCAACGACTATCAAAAGCTTTTTTTAATCATTTCAATAGGGTTCTATCTAGATATCGAAGTTCAGAACATGCCTATTTCCAGCTGAACATATCTATTAAGCTCTGACAAATTTGTTATGCAAAAAAAAAAACATTTAGTAAGCATATAATAATTCGAATAATAATCAAGTGATGATGGTAAAATAACACGTATGAGGTCTAAATATATGTATTTTTTGACCTAGTAATTAGTATTCTCTCCGTCCCTTTTTATTTGTTCACTTTTGAATTGACATACCTATAAAAAAAAATGACGTAGTGAGTTTACCATTTTATCCCCTATTAATTATGAAGTGGATGAAAAGTTCTACATTTTTAAAAGTAATTAGTCATTTAATTGAGAGTATAATACGTAAAAAAGAATGTACTTTCTTGATTTGTTAAAATGGACGAGTAAGTAGGGACAATTATAAAAAAAACGTGGACAAGTAAAAAGGGACGGAGGGTGTAATTACTAATACGTACATGGGTAAGATGTATAATAGCTTCTCATGTGTGAGAGAGAATTAATTCTTCCTTATTTAAATAGAGCTTAAAAGGAAAATAAATATGGTTAGTAGTTCATAGATATAGATATATTAGGCAAATTCTTTTTTAAAAATGTATTTCTTACAAACGCAAGGCATAAGCTATTTGTTAGGGTGGACTCACATATATTTTTTATAAAAAGAAGTTGCTCGAATATAATCATTCTTCATTTTCAATCTTAAGATTGTGAATCTGAGTTATCAAGAAAGCAAATATGGAAGCTATTGGAGAAGGGTAGAGAGAGAAAAAGAAAAGCTATTAATTAGGGCAGAACATGAAAGATTAAAATACATTTTTTCGAAAATTATTAATGGGAGCAGGACAATTAATGAATTTCAAATGTAAATTTTTAATTTCTCAAACTGATATTTCAGTATTAAAAGTTATATTGTCACTAATAACATATAATATAAAATTTCATACTAGAATAACAAAACATCAATAACCTGGTAATCTTTATTGAAATTAGTTTATCATGGGCCAAGTGCTACACTATTACTTGAAATTAAATTATTTCAATAATTTAATTAATCGTCACAGTCAGATAATTGACTCTTTCTTCTCTGGCCAAAGTTTTTTGACTAAAAACATTGCAAGTTATTCTCTGCTATTAGTTCCAAATTAAGTACTCATAAAAAGCCAAACAACGTATAAATTAAATTTGTGTTTATTATTTTATATTAGGAACATCAAACAGTATTTTTTTTTTGGTCACACTTATTTTAGTAGTAACAACACTAATTCAATGCATGATGACATTTTTAACAGCTTATACTTTTGAAGAAATATTGAATAAATAGAAAAAACAAAAAATGTTAACTAGGCAAAATAGTGTAAAAAATTTTAGAAGTGCTAAAATATGGCATAATAGTGTAAATTTTTTTAAGAAGTGATAAAATATGGCAGGTCGATAGCTTTCTTGCGCAATATTGAACTCCTACATTATTTTGTCCTTTTCAAATCCCAACATGTCTCATTTTTATCCCTAACGCTCATGACACACTCACACTCGGTTCTCTCGATCATCTCTCGTAATATTTATCTAGATTATATATATATATATATTCTTAAAATAACATCTTCTTTTATATATACTAGATATAATTTCGATCATCTTTTTTTATCTGGATTATATATAAAAACTCACATGCTTTTCCAAAAAGTATTTTCCAAGTTCTTACCGTGCATAGAAATCACAAAATAAAAAGAGTTTTTTCTTTACCAATTTACCATTTGATTTTTTTAGTAATACATTCCATCAATATCGAGATTACAGCAAAGGAATTAACCTTTTTTGAACTTTAGAATCTTTATATTTTAAAAAAGATAAAAATTACGGGTATACTGAAATATGTTAAATTAATTTTATCTTGATTTGTAAATTGAAAAATAATAATAATTATTTTTAATTTTAATAATAAGGGAGTAATTCAGTATTCTGGAAAAAATCATAAAAATCACTAATTCCATACTTTTCTCAGTGTTATCTTTTAATTGGGGGAAAAAACAGTAAGATAAAAGAGCTAACAATGCCTTCAAAAAATCATCAAAATCACTAATTCTATATGTTTGACAAAATTATCTCTAAATATTGGGAATATCCACAAAGCCAATTCATTTTATGAATTTAATTTTCCCAAAAAAAGAAAAAAGTGGTACACCCTAAAACTCTTTCTCCACATTTTATGTTAACTTGCCCCATTTCAGTGTTAAATTTGACAAGATTCAAAAATGGATTAATGAGAAGATATGGTAGTTAGGAGGATAATTCTTCATTGGTATAAAAGTCAAGATAGCAACTTTTGTAGGTGAAATTTAGGTGAACCATAAATTGATTTCACAAGGTAAATGTTGACATTTTGACATATTGTGATGTCATGGATGACATCAATAGGAAGAATTTACTCCCATAAATAGGTAGCTCCTAATTCATTTGTAACACACCTCTCACTTGCCTTCTCATCTCCTAAGGCATTTGTTCTTCTTTCTCTCTTGTAGTATTTCACTTGTACTCTTTTGGAGTGAAATAAATATTGGTTGGTTGTGTCCGAGGAGTAGGCAAAAGAAAACAAAAGTTTGCCGAACCTCGTTAATTCCTGGTGTTCTTTCTCTTGTTGTCTCATTTACTATTTATTAGCTACATTTAGATATAGCAGTTGTGATTCCATCACTCTCTATATATTCGGCTTCCGCAACAATTGATATCAGAGCCAAGGTATTATCTGAGTATGCTCTGTCGTTGCAGCATAGTCTGAACTTCCACATCAGAAAAAGATTTACTTTGGTCTTTGAATTGTTAGCTAGTAAATAGTATTTGTAGTAAAAATGGGAGACAAGAAAAATGATGAGTCCACATCAAGTGTCAATAATACGTCATCATTGGCATCTTCGCTTATGACAAGAATTGTGTCAAATGCAAAATTTGCAGTTGAAATTTTTGACGGGTCAGGACATTTCGGAATGTGGCAAGGCGAGGTCCTTGATGTTCTTTTTCAACAAGGGCTAGATATTGCCATTGAAGAAAAGAAACCAGACGGTGTAGGAGAAGAAGATTGGAAGATTATCAACCGTGTTGCTTGCGGTACCATTCGATCTTACCTTTCAAGAGAACAAAAGTATCCATACACGAAGGAAACATCTGCAAATAAATTATGGAATTCATTGGAGGAGAAATTCTTGAAGAAAAATAGTCAAAATAAACTTTACATGAAAAGAAGACTGTTACGCTTCACTTATGTTCCCGGTAGCACAATGAATGATCATATCACCAGCTTTAATAAGTTGGCGACAGATTTGCGAAATATGGACGTGACTTTTACGGATGGAGATATGGCCTTAATGTTGTTAAGTTCACTTCCCGATGAGTTTGAGCATCTTGAAACGACTCTACTGCATGGGAATGATGAAGTATCTCTCAAAGAAGTTTGTTCTGCCTTATACAGTTATGAACAAAGAAAGAGAGAAAAACAAAAAGGCGGAGAAGCAGAAGCACTAGTTGCGAGAGGTCGTTCTCAAAATCATATGAGAACGAAGAAAGGGAGATCCAAGTCAAGATCGAGACTCAGCAAAGATGAATGTGCCTTTTGCCGAGAAAAAGGGCATTGGAAGAAAGACTGCCCAAAGTTGAATAGCAAAGCCAAACCAAATAATGGGAAGGCTGTCATGGATTCAAATGTGGCTGATTGTGATGATTCCGATTACTCACTAGTTACAACAGATCCATCCAAATCATCTGATGTATGGTTGATGGATTCAGCTTGTAGTTATCATATGTGTCCCAATCGGGACTGGTTTATTGATTTACAAGAAGGAGAATGTGGAGTTATTCACACTGCAAACAATAATCCTCTTACCGCATATGGTGTTGGTTCAATCCGATTAAGGAACCATGATGGATTAAGTAGAACATTAACGGATGTTCGATATGTAGCAGATAATGGCGTGATGAGAATATGCTCTGGTGCACTTGTGGTAATGAAGGCAATTCGAAGAAATAATAACATGTACCACTATCAAGGTAGTACAGTTATTGGGACAGCGGCAACAACATCCAATGACGAGAAGGAGGCAGAAATGACCAAGTTGTGGCATATGCGCTTGGGGCATGCTGGAGGGAAATCCTTGAAAACTTTATCAGATCAAGGATTGCTAAAAGGAGTAAAAACTTGCAACTTGGAGTTTTGTGAGCATTGTATTAAGGGAAAGCAAATAAGGGTTAAATTTGGAACAGCTATCCATAATACTGAAGGTATTTTGGATTATGTTCATTCGGATGTTTGGGGTGCTTCCAAAACACCTTCATTAGGTGGGAAACACTATTTTGTAACCTTTGTTGATGACTTTTCTCGAAGATTGTGGGTGTATACGATGAAAACAAAAGATGAAGTATTTGGAATTTTTCTCAAACGGAAGGCGATGATAGAAACTCAAAGTGGCAGAAAGATCAAGTGTCTTCAGTATTCTAGAAAAAATCATCAAAATCACTAATTCTATACTTTTCTCAGTGTTATCTTTTAATTGGGAAAAAAAGACAGTAAGATAAAAGAGCTAACAATGCCTTTAAAAAATCATCAAAATCACTAATTCTATATGTTTGACAAAATTATCTCTAAATATTGGGAATATCCACAAAGCCAATTCATTTTATGAATTTAATTTTCCCAAAAGAAGAAAAAAGTGGTAAACCCTAAAACTCTTTCTCCACATTTTATGTTAACTTGCCCCATTTCAGCTGATATATTTTTTAAGAAAAAAATGATTAGAGATATATTTTATCAAGCTAAACTTATTTTTAATTATTTTTACTTTGATCAAACACTTTCAAAAACTAAAAATGATTAAAAAGTAAGTTTAATCAACTTTTTATCTATTCAAACAGGCTCTTACTAATAATGTGTTGTAATTCTAAATTTGACAAATAGTAATTTATATAATTTTTAATATTAAAATAATATTTAAAATAATACAAAAATCCTCATAATTAACTAAAATAAAGAAATGAAAGAGAAAAATTTATTTTTATTTTTACTCCTCCGTCCCATTTTATATATCATCCCTTTCTATAAATAGTTGGTGTATAATACTTGTCATTTTATAAAATCAATGCATAAATTATCATATTTTTCCTTTTTTTACCATTGTGATTTATTAGACTTGCAAATATATACTTGACCAACTTAGAAAAGCTAAATAAATGACTCATGTTCATTGGTTATATTAATAAATCAAAATAAATTAATTCATATTCATTGATTGAAAACTTGAGTTCAAAAGAATTAAACAAAGATAAACGAATAAAATTATATCATTTTTTAATATAATTACAAAATAAAATGGTGACAAATATAATGGAACTGATGAAGTAGTAATCAAGTAAAATAAAATGAAGGAAAGAACTTTTTAAATCCAAAGAATATTTGATTTGGGCGTTAGAAATTAAGAAAAGTGAGTTGCTTTAATGCAATTGCGTTAATCCACAAATGACACCCTGTCTAGAGAGAAATATAGCTAAATTAATAGCAATAATTGCGGGTCAAAGCAATAATTGATTTTTTAGGTCCATCTGTTAATTAAAAAAAAAAATTGAAAAAGTTTACATGCTTTTGTATTTCAAATTTAATTAACTCGACCAGTGACCAACTTAGTACACCAGCACACAGGCTGTTGTCTCTTATACATGAAAAAAAAAAGATGGAAATATTCTTGAACTATTATAAATGGTATGCAAATATTTTTCGTTATATTTTTAGAATATTAAGTAGTTTTAAAAAAGAGTATGTATACCCTTTATATTGACGGATATACATGTGTCATAATCATATTCATCGATCTGACATTTATCGACGGATAAGATTGTGTCATGTGTCCCTATTTAGTCTTCCTTAGAGTGAAGGGCATGTATGCTCTAGTTTATGGACGGCAGGGGTACCAATGTTCCAGAAATATGACGAAGGGTATCTGCATACCATTTATGATAGTTCGGGGTATATTTATCCTTTTTTCCAAAAAAAAATAAAAAGATTTACAAATTTATTAATACGATCGAAGTTGTTCAACGATAATATTATTGCTAATAAGCGGATTTTTATACAGTTATGTATATTTAAAAGTTGCAATCATAAACATTTGTTTATGAAAAGAAAACAGAGATATGCGTTTTATCAATGCAAATGTTTAAAATATCCCGATATTTGGTTTATGAACTATAACTTGCTTATTTGCTAAATTGTACAAATAATAATTTGAAATTTTTTGCTAATTTTCACAACTTATGGGATTTCATTAAATACAATATAAGAAATTAAACTCGCATGTTAAATTTTTTTTTTTTAACTTCAATTCAATCTGACAAATCATGTTCAAACGGGGTAGGATAAGAAATAAAGACGGGGTATTTGATTTGCTCATGCTTTGGCCATAGATTTTGAAGTTTCAAACTTAAAAATTGAGTTATGAAATTGTGATATTTGAAACATGAAGTTATGTTTGGACATACATTTTAATTAAAAAAATTTTAAATGCTTTTGTGAGTGAAAATAAAATTTCTTCTAAAATATTTTGAACATCAATCTTCAAAATCAAATCAAGATTCATAGTAAAACAAATATTTGAAAATAATTTTTCAAAGTTTGATCCAAACTATTATGGTTTAAGTGCTAGCAAAGAATAAAAGAAATTTGAAAATTGTAAACTGTATTAGTTTTAAAAATGTGATTTACAAATTACGTCTTTTGAAATACTATTTGCAATTAAAGATAATGTCATCTTTCGAACGATTTATTACCCAAGTAAGCAACTAGTTGGAAATTGCACTTCCAACAACTTTATCTATGTTCCAAATTTCATTTCCTCCCTGTTTTTTTTTTTTATAAAAAAATTCAATAGTTACTCCGATACTACTGCTAATTTAATCTCCTCAAGGGTAGTTAACTAAGTACTGATGTGGAGAACTTATCGATGACAAAAAAGACGAGATGTATATTGAAGGTACCTAATGTCTCCAGTCAAACTGAATAAAAATACGTTTTAGACATTTCAAAATGACATCTCGAAAGTACCACTAGTTGGTTCAATCACTTTACCTACAAACACTTGATCAAATGCAAACATCATTTTGAAAAGAAAAAAAACGAAACTTGATTCATGAAGATGAAAATCAATTGAATGGCTCACATCCAACAAGCTTTGGCAAATTAAATTGCTCAAAGGAATATTCACCATAACTTATCATTATAACAATGTGTGCATATTTGGGCAGAGGCCAAAGTATAAAGTCCAAGCCAAATCAATGTACTAATTTCAACCTGAACTGAAAACTCAGAAACACCATTCAGCATATAAACAGTTTTCATTTCTTGTGTTCAACATATTACACGAGAAAATCACACGAAAGACGAGCAGAACAATAACATCCATTCCTGCACAACCCAATGGAATGATACTTCCAATTCAAAAAAAAAAAAAAGTACCTGTTGTTCCATGTAATGATTATCAGTATTTCTTCTCCAAAAAATACATCAAGTCCTACAGAAATTCAATATGAACAAGCCACAATCAATTACCCACATTCTCTTAAGCTTGTACCTCTACCTTTTCAATTTCTGGTTTTGGTTCTTTTTCCTCTGAAGCAGTAGAGTCTGCATTGCCTTCTGTTCCTGACAAAACATCATCATCCACTACTGGAGGAATCTTGAACATATCATCATTTTCCAAAGCTGTGAATTTCTCTTTTGCTTCTCCTTTCAGTAGCTCGATAACGTCAAGCATTGTTGGTCTCTTCTCAGGTCGATTTTGAGCACAAACGAGAGCAACAAGAACCACTCTTTTGAATTCTTCCTCCACGTAGTTCCCACTCAACCTTGGGTCTGCAAGTTCACTCAACCTCCCTTCCCACACAAGTGGTAGAGCCCAATCAGTGATTGTGCGTTTCACAGTTAGATTGACCTTCTCAATTGGTTTCTTGCCACTAGCAAGCTCTAGCAAAAGAATACCAAAGCTGTAAACATCACAGCTCTCCGATGCCTTCCCTAACATTGCATATTCTGGTGCAAGATAGCCTAGAGTGCCTTTTACTCTAGTGGTTACATGTGTTGCACCATCTGGGATGAACTTTGCAAATCCAAAATCAGCAACTTGGGCTTGGAAATCAGAATCGAGCAGCACGTTGCTTGCTTTGATGTCTCTGTGGATGATATGTGGGGTCGCATGGTGGTGCAGATAGCTGTCATACACATTAGAGGTAAGCAAATGAAGAGGAAATATAAGACCCTGTAACACCCTGGAGGCTCTAGAAGGATAGTGGGGTCAGGGGTGAGGGGAAGGGAGTCAGAAAGAGGGATCGAGGATGTTGAATACTTACGCAATTCCCTCAGCTGATCCAATTGCAACATTCATTCGGCGTTTCCAATCAAGAAGGCTTTCAGCAGAATGCTGGCCGTGAAGATGAGAAAGCAAGCTTAAATTAGGCATGTAGTCATATACGATCAGACGTTCCTGGCCTTCTGCACAGTAACCGCGTAAACTTAGAAGATTTTTGTGTCGTACTCTTGCCAGAATTTCAACTTCAACAGCAAATTCCATCTCAGCTTTGTTGCTCCACACCTTTAGCCTTTTGACTGCTATCTGAAAATTATGTATTCATTAAGAAAAGCACAACCCTATAATCAGTAGGTGAAGTTCTACAACTCACTGTAACACATTGTATGTAAAGGACTCCAACTTCATTGGCATGTGATGTCTTTTCACTTTAAAGATATTTTGCCAGTCTTTCTTACTACCTTTTAGTTTTTATTATAGTTCCTCAGTAAAATATGTTAGTTCAAAAACTGAAATCTTTTGAAGAAAAGCAAGCAAAAGCACATAAATGAACATACAACTTGCACATATTCCTATTCATGGCCACTGTCAGCTTTCTTCTAAACATGCCTACATCACTGTCCACTAACTTTTTCCAACAGAAGCATTCCATATCATGGTTTCAGCTGAAGTATCTTCTTTATCTTTTTCACTTTATCTTTTTCCCCCTTTGTTCCCGGGAGGAGGGGGGCGGGGGGGATTTGGCTCCTTCCTATCAACAAAACCCAGGCATGTCCATTTCCCCTAGGGTAATATTAGCATACATACATTTTTTTATCTAAAACACAGATGTCATGGATTCAACAGATAATTAAAAAAATTCTTCAAGCTTTAGAATGATACGCTCCATTTATAAAACAGTTGTTACAGCAAAAAAAATGGAAATTAGACTCAGTTTTGATATTACTACATGCTGGAAGATAGATATAGCTTTAGAGAGTCTTAACAAAAACAGTACCAACAAGAAACCAGAAAATCAGATTAGAGAAGTAGTGAGATAGGAAAGAGGTGAAAGAGTGATGGACTTTTGCAGAGAAATCTGAAGAATCAATAGCCCTAAATGAGGAATATATGGCAAAGAAATATAAACTGATATTCCATTCAGAATTGGAGGTTAAAATCAAACTACAGTATGAAAGAATCATAACAGATCCCAAACCTATTTAAAAACTGAAAAGAGTTACTTAACCAAACAAACTGGTCAAGTATAAGGCTCGGGGAAGGGAGAATCAGGCAGTGAAGACAATCTATAAAGCTTAGTCTTAAGAATGATTAGTGCCAGACAATGGATTTAAATTTTAATTTATCAACTAATACAACAACATACCCAGTGTAGTACCAAAAAGTGGGGTCGGGGAGGGTAGAGTGTACGATGTGCTTACCCCTATCTCAGAGGTAGAGAGCCAGAGAGGTTGTTTCTGACATAAAGTAATGTAAGCAAGAGAAAATTAGAACTTCCTAACACTGTCTCGCCTCCCCCACAAACCCCCACCCAAAATGAAGGTATTGTCAAGGAAAGCACCTTAACTAATCCTCGGACACCTACACCTACTACCTCCGACCAAGCTCAGGTATGTGGTAACTCCACCCACCCGGATTAGGCAAATGACAAGAATTCAACTAATCTTGCCATTATTAGGATGCGAACAATGGTATTACACATTTCACATAAACAAACCCTACATGTTCAGCTGAATTGGATGTCTTCTTCCAATTTGGACCAAACTATCAATCAACTAATCACCACTCAATCCTAAATTAATTGGATCACAGAAAAAAAATCTACATTTCAAAGACACAGTTAGATGTGTTTTATTATCTCTATAAGCAATCTTGATGCTACTTTTCCCTACATTATGAGAAGAGGCCTGTGAATCAAACAAAGAAGAGATCCATTTCCCTTTTGGTTGAAGTAAGTGAAAAGGGTAAAAAGAAGAGATCCTTCATATAAGTTTTCACAATGCAATGAAAAATCAGCATAATAGCTTACATGCAGCCTCCAACAAAAATGTGGTTTGAATCCCTATGGAGGCCATGCTCGTGTATTCTTAAGCACCATTTATTGAAAATACAAGATTCTGAGTTGGTTAGAAGTGGAAATATGCTCTTATGCACACAATTCTTTTAGCTTAAGTTCTACGTCAAGTAAAAAATGTAAATTCCAGTCTAATCTTTTCTTCCTGTTCATTTGGGAGGGGCTCAAAAGGCTGTAAGTAACTTTGAAGATGCCTGTCCATTAAGGCCGAGACTGCGCCCCATTTCAGAAAAGCTTGTTGTTGGATTGGAACTAACTATACAAAATATTATAGAGCTTTCCTACCAAAAAACCATTAAATGTTTTTTTTAAACCTCCTTTCAAAGTATCTACCATGGAATCAGAGACCTAAGGAATCTCTTAAAGAAAATCCAAACGATCATCAATATTCATCTCTTTACCAGCTAGGGCTTTGGAACCTATTATATCATTAACAGTCATAATTACTATCACAAATTCACAACCAACTACCTTGAAAAGCTTCCTCTGAGATCCCTAACTCCAAGTGAATGACAGAGATACAACACTTTATATGGACAATCAATTCTGAATTTTCAAAAGCTATATGAATAGACTCAAGTATGCCAATAGTGTTCCAGCAGCTCTACAGAATTTTTCATATAATTGCTCCAATCAGTTTACAAGGAGAATGGGTGCAACATAAGGTTGTCACCATGTGACCTATAGTCATGGGTTTGATCCGCGGAATGAGTCTTGAGTAAGGTAGACTGCCTACATCACATCCCTTGAGGGTGTGACTTTTCCCTAGGTCTTGTGTAAAAAGGGATACTTTGTATGCCGCGACATATACTTTTTTAATCTAAAACAAAACATTCAACTTTGTAGATGTAAATTACCTGAGATCCATCCCAGAGCTGCCCCCAGTAAACACTTCCAAAACCACCTTCTCCAAGCTTGTTATCATAGTTAAAATTATTCGTAGCAGAGTGCAACTCCTTCAGAGAAAAAACCCTCCATGTTGGCTGCTTCTTCGCTTGCCCCTTTCTGTATCATTTCCAAATCGAAAATCAATTCAAAAAAGGGGGAAAATAGGTTCCTGCACTTTGTTTATCAGCATTCCCCAAATTAACACAATTATAAGTCTTCACAGCAAGAAATTATTCAAATGCAACAGTTTCTAATCAGAACACTCTAGTAAAAAACATGTACAAATAGCTAAACTCAAACCTTATTTAGAACAATACCAGGTGAAATTTACAAGAAGAGTAATTAAAGGTAATAGCTTTGAACAAATTTAGCACACACATACCGATCTGAACCCTTGACACAGCAAAATATAGACGAAAAGGCCATAGCTTTTGAATTTTGAATACTGAAACACCAAAAACTCAACTTTCTCTTTCTTAACAGAAGAGTATATCAAATAAGTCGATCAAGAATCAATCTTTCAGAACCCCATAGCAGAAAAAACGTGAACTACACTCAGCAATCACTTTATCTGACTGTTTTTTTCTGCTCAAAAAAAATAAAGTTTCCCCATTTTCGTTACAGCAAAGAAACTTCCTTCGAATCAAAGATTGCAAAAAAGCTACAGAGAGAGAGAGAAAACAGTAGATTCCAAATGGGGATGCTTTTAGTCAATCCAACTCTATCGAATTCTGCTTTCAGTTGAAACCGAAAGTGGTTTGGGGTGGTGGGGGGGGGAGAAGGAAGAATGGGCGAATGTCGTGCAAAAGGAGATTATGACAATTTTTACCTTTGGACTAATGTTTTTGTTTTTCTTAGTTTTACGCAATACCGCTCTATTTTTTCAAAACTTCCCTCGAAGCCTGGGCCCAAACGAAGGTCTACTCTCATTAATTATAGTTATTTTGTTTGAAAAAATATCAGTTTGGTTAGTTTGCATATCAGATAAAGGAAGTTTATTTCTAAAGAAAATAAATACAATCGTTTTTAAATTTACAAGAGTTTTTCTCAAAAAAAAAAAAGGTTTTTGTATTTCAATGAGTCCATATAGCTTAATGGGCAAGTTAAGCATTGGTTGAACTATCACTAATCTTTTTTATTACATCAAACAATTAAACTTTAGATTTTATTTGATAACGTAACATCACTATTAGTAGCGTCCATTTATTAATTGTATCTAGCCACCATATCTTCATTAATCAAACTTAAATAATTGAGTGGCATATTCTATTTTTGATTGACAAAAGTGACAACTTTCGTAACAATTTATACATTAAAAAAAGATACATAACCTTCTTAAAAAAAGTCAGTACCCTTCGTAAATTAGCAATGGTCTATTTTTATTTATAAACTTGAAGACTATTCTCGATGGGACTTATATATATATATAATATTTACCGAATCAAGGAAGATTTAAAGGGAAGGCTCAAAATAGTCCTTTATTTTTGGGTTAAGATTCAAAATAATTTTGAATTTTCTAATAGTCATGTATGCAATATTGGTGCACTTTTGGTCCTCTCCTACAATTTTGCTTATTTTTTAATATTAATTTTGTCCAAAATTTTATATAAGGAATGTCCAATCGTCTTTTTATATATTTAATAGAAATAATAACTTTATCTAAGAGAGATGATAAGAAAAACACCTTTTTTTTGTTCACGAGAAATATTACTGTAGCTAAACCAAGAACATTTTAACATATGAATTTGCAGGAAAGGAAAAAATTGTACTATTACACGTGAAATTATCGTGATGAACCTCTCGACTTTACATGCAATACGATTTCTACTATACAAACAAAGTGTTTTTCTTCTCACATTCTTTGATATGAAATTGTTATTTCTACTAAATATATAATATGACGATTGAACATCCCATACATAGGCTATGGATAAAATCAATGCAAAAAAATAGATAAAATTTAAAGGACGATAAAAAATGTACCAATATTGTAAATAAGAGGGACTATTAGTACTCCATGTGAAAACTCAAGGATCACTTTGAGCTTTAGTCCAAAGAAGAGGGACTATTTTGATCTGAAGTTTTAAAAGAAATTTTAAGAAAATGTTTGGAGAGCGTAAGTATATATATGACATATATACTAAGATAGGTAATGATAATAGCAGAAAGAGACTCTAAACACTTCTTAATTAATGTAATTTTTTTTTGTAATATTTATATTATTATATTATTTTACTATCTTATGATTAAAATTTCAAGATCTTATCCGTATTTAATTTGAAACTTAACAATTTACCTTGTGCTAAATAATACGTCTTTCTGTACCGCCTCATAGCCCCTCCTTTCAAAACAGTGAAAACACTATTACATACTATTATTATATCTATTCTATAATTTTGAATTATTGCGAGAAAAGTTATGATTTTAAAAAATAAAATATATTAAGAACAAGATAACAAGTATCAATAATCTGAACGGGAATGGCATGGCATGTATGTCTTCTAGATAGTCATTATTCCAGTAACACTAGAGAATAACAAGAAAATGTCAAGATTTTGAAAGTAGAAAAGCATATAATTAATTAAAATTACTTGTTGGTTTTGGTTTGATAAACAAATTATTGAAAGAACACAAACTCTAAGCAACTTGGCCACAGTCACGTGACTTGGGGGCCCTAATTATGCAAAATGATAATGTATTGTATTTGTAGTTATAACCTTTTTTTTTTACTTTGTAATCTGCACTTTGATATCCCAATTTGGCAGTTTTTGTATATCAACATCTGAGATCAGAATAAACATCCACAGCAACAATATACGCAATGATCTCACAAATTGAATCTAAGAAATAGTTACGCCTAAGAAATAAAACTCATGTGAATTAAAAATAACGTGTAATAGAAAATGAGACGAATGAAATAATGATATTATTAGCCGACACTAAGGCAAAATACAGCTACTGTATAATATTTCATTGTTTTTCCATTTTATGGTCACCATTATTTTAGTTGGTAGGTATGCCTACTAATCATTTATGTCAGAATTGAAATCAAATTGAAATACTAATGTAGTTTATATTATCGAGTCTTAAGCCTAAAGGGTATAAAATATTAACAAAAATCTTAAAATGGTATATAAAATTTTATATTAACCGAAACGGCAAATTGCTGGAACAACAACAATTTTCTCCACCGGAAAAAGCAAAATATTGCAGCGATTTTGCAAAATGTGATTTTTTTTTTCCAAATATTAACCTCTTTTATTTATATTTCCACAATGTCATATAATGTTAATCTTCATATTTTTCATCACCGATCATTAGCTTCATTGGTGAGTTTACTACCTTCTTCATATTCTTTATTTTATTATAAATTTTCTTAATTTTTTTTTATTAGAAATGGAAATCATTTTCTAAAAAAAAAAAATTAAAAAAATTGAAAATCGCTGCCTAGGTAGCGATTTGAATTTTTTTATATAAAAAAAACTACATTTTACAAAGTCTCTGCAGTATCAACGATTTTGCTTTTTTGGTAGAGAAAATCACTGTTGTTCCAGTGATTTTGCCTTTTAATTAATATAAAATTTTATATATCATCTTGAAATTTTTATTAATATTTTATATCCTTTAGATTCCGGACTCCTATATATTACCTGCATCCACCAACTGTAGTACAAGACAAATTTTATTCCCTGTTGACAACGACCCCCTTATAGTCCTATAATTAGGCAATCAATTGATATTATTGCTGTGAAAAATCTACTACATAAAATAAATAAATTGTTACTGGTCCTACTTCTATATCCATTCCAGCAATTATGCATGTTCAACCAGTATGATAAGTTAGGTAACGTTCTATTATAAGAATTTTAGAAGTGGTTTATAATTATCGGTCTCATTAATATAATTATAAGATAAGTTATTTCTTATATGTAATTAAATAATTTATCTCGAAATAACTAATTTCGAAATCAACCAAATCAAGTCATCAATGACCCCTAAGGTTGAGCTCTTTTTCCCTCATGTCCATTAATTGCTATTATTGTTTAAAAGATATCACAAAGAGATTCACTGAGGAGCCAGGAATTTCATAGACGGTGTTCAAAAAAGGTGGAGAAAATAAAAATTGTTGTTAGTGAAATTTAAACACACGAGCTCTTTTAAAGCGTCTAAAATCAATGAGCTATAACATCTTATTCTGTCAAAAATATCCAGAATATGTTATTGAATCAATTTGTATATCATTTCACTTATATATACGATATCATTTTCCAACAAAGATATCCAATTGAACACTCTGATTATAATATATTAACATAGCTATGTCCCCTGTCACTAGGCATCGAGCAACCTAATGTTTCATTCGTCTTAATTTGTTTTAGTCATATATTTCCTTTTTAATTAGTTTATTTT
Source organism: Solanum pennellii (assembly GCF_001406875.1). Classification (NCBI taxonomy): domain Eukaryota; kingdom Viridiplantae; phylum Streptophyta; class Magnoliopsida; order Solanales; family Solanaceae; genus Solanum; species Solanum pennellii. Next base: position 70,525,118 of record NC_028639.1, read on the forward strand.
TCTTTTTAAAAATTATCTCTTGATCATTATGATTTATATCTCAAAATTAAAAAACATTTCAATACATTATATAAATATATAATCTAAAACTACAAGCTTCAAATATTTTTTTTCCTTTATATCAAGTTTAAACGAACAAACAAATAAATAAATTGAACATAAATTATCTTTGTTCTCTAACTCATAAAAATTTGATGTGGGGAAAAAGAGTAAGTAAAGCAGCCAATCATACAATCCGAGAGTATATATAATAATAATGTATACAAAATTTGCCAGGCTGCATGCGATAACCCAACACCTGTCATTCTCACCACCAATTAAATCGACTTACTAGTTGAAAATATACCGTTGCTAGATTTGACTTATAAAATATATGCGAAATAAAATAAATTTGCCCTCGATTTTAATTTAGTTATTCTTATCGTTCGATTTTGCCGGACTTTTTCTTTTTTCAAATCTTACGCGCGCTCCTTCTTTAACGATCATAACTGACATTCCAGAATCGTTTCATTTAGTATATATACTCTTCTTGTACTCCACATGTAACTGAAATTTCACAATTTCGATTCTTTGAGAGAAAAACAGAGCAAACGAAGAAAAATGAAGCGGCCTTCTTCTCGGCCCGTATTGTATGCTTCTTCTTAATTCTTTCCCTTATTTTGCTTCACAATGATTACTCGATTTCACCTTTATGTTACAATGGCAGGAAGCAACTCAAAGGAACTCATCACGTAGATGTCAATTCTAACAAAGGAAAATCTATACTCGAAGATGAAGACGAATACGATGAGATCATCGATTTCGAGAGAATCAGCACACCTGTAATTTGCAAAACAGTACAAAATTGGGAAGCGACCAGTCGAGGTAACTACACATTTCCAGTCGATGCTCTGTTTTTCTCCATCAAGAAACTGGCATTTGGGTTTAAATTATCGATCTTTTCTTGAAAAAATTCAGGACCCCATTAAAGTTCTTGTTTTTTATTTTTCGAATTTTTAAGCAGGGGAAGAGTTTTCTTGCGAAAAACAGGGGCTATGGAGGCGTGAGCAGACAAACAGAGCAACCAGGCTAGAGAAACAGCTAAAAGCAAGATGGGCAGTGGATGGACTTATCGAAGAAGAACTCAATCGCTTTCGAGCCCAATACAAAAGATCTATAGTTCCATCAAAGCTCAGAGATGTAGTTCAACTGATCACGCCTAAATGGACTCCATCGCCAGAGCTAGCCACATTAACTTGGTTAGGCGATTGGCGGCCTTCGACAATCTTGGATCTTCTTCAATACTTAGCCCATTCATCTGGGCTTTCAAAATCTCTACCAGATTCAGTGGCCATTGAAGTGGCATTGCCCCAATTGATCAACGAGTTACGAATCGAGGAGGCGGTGATCGATGAAGAAATGGCTGAGATTCAGTCCAATTGCATATTCTATCTCCCATTTGGCCCAAAGAAAGAAGCAAATAAAGGTAAGCCTGCAATGGCTTGTGTAGAATCTGAGTTTAAGAAGATTCATAGGGTTATTACTAAGGCCCAAAATTTGAGGTTAAAGGCCATGGAAATGGCAGTGAAGAAGGTGTTAAGCAGAACAGATGCAGCAGAGTTTTTGGTTGCTTTTGCTGGAATTCAAGATTTGGTTCATCAATGGGCTATGCAATACAAATTGCAGAAAGGCCCAGTTTCTATAAGTACTAAAGCCCTCAAGTCTGGTGGTAGCCCACTTAAGTAGGCCCATTTGAGAATTTGCAATTATAGATGCTATTATTCTTCTAGTATTTCATATCTTGACACTTGAATCTTTTTGTATTCTAAAAATGATATACAAGTATTACTACCTTTAATTCTTCTTATCTTGTCCTTTTTCTTTTGATTGTTGAAAAGAGTAATAAGGATATAAATATAAATTTTATTAGGGAGGTAATAATTGATTTATATTACCTCCCTAATATTGTAGAAAGGTTTGACACTTTGACTCGGTAAGTAAATGACTAGTTGGTACAAAGAAAAATATCTAATATTTCAAATATTTTGGTTGGTTAAAATATTGTTGGAATTTTGTCTTTTTTGGATAAATAGAATAATATTCTCAACGTAATATCATAACTGACGTCTGAAAAGAGTAAGATATATGCAATCCTTACTTTTACTTTGTGGGTATAGAGATTGTTGCGTGTTTACTGTCGGCTCTAGAAAAGTAAGAACGTAATAAAGAAAAAGAGACAATAAAATAATAGTAGCAATAAGTATTAATACATATAAGGTAGAGAAAATCACGTGAAACCTAAATCAGATTGGTAGAATCACGACAACACTCTACTATATATAATGATAATAGTAGCAAATAGGAGGGCATGGTCAAGAACTTAGATCTACAATCTGAAATTCACGGTCCGTCAGATTAATACTTTCATGGAAGAGCACTGACGTCAGAATTGTATTTTCCATGTTATCGATGGAAAGTTGTCGCTAGCACTTAAAGATAGTCGATACACAGAACAAACAAGAGAGCCCTAGAGTAGTTGAGTTTGTAACCTTAGGAAAGAGCCATATGTGATGAAAAGACAAGAAAAGAAAGAGCGCATCGAGGGGATGTTAGCCGAAGCAACTTTGAAATCAATTGACAAAGAGAAAGGGGTTGTTAAGAAGACACGCCCTAAGAAAACAAATTCCTTAATGTTATAGAAAAATGACTTTATCGATAAAAACATGATTTTTTTTTTCTAAATAACTAACATTTCAAGTTTGTTATCTTTTATGATTTTCAAAGTCTCGTTAGATTAAGAAATTCCACCATTTCTTTTGTGTTTGCTCGATCAAAATAGACATTACCGATATCCTCCGTTGCACATTGAATGAAAATAAATATTTTCCTTACCATTAAAGAAAAATATTTCTTATAATATTTTCAAATTTCAATATGCTTAGACAAACATTAGTTGCGGCAACATGACGGTGTACTTCCATAATCTCCACCATGAATTCCCGGAAGGACGTAACACTCTCCCCTTTAAGCGCGTGTTCGGGAACGCTCCTTCTCATCTCCACTATATAAAAAGAGGAACCAAACCCACCAAGGCAAAAATTGAGTATACCTCAAGATAAAGCTTCGAATCCCCAAAACCTTTAAACTCACAAAAACCCTAATTCCAATTCCAATTTCATTTCATATTATCAGCAAAATTAGTTTGATCTGCCGAGAGGCAGACGGAGATTTACAATGTCTGCAATTGTCTGCGGCAAGAGATCTTTCTTCGAAGATTTACAATCGCCGTCGCCGACATCAGCGTCGCCGCCTGTTTCCAAGAAGATTCGTTGCTCTTCCTCTACTTCTCCGGTTCGGTTCCCGACCAGTTTGATCGATCAACTGAGAACTTTGTTTCCTGATATGGATAATCAGGTTTTTTCATTTTCTTTGTCTTGTTTTTAGTTATCTTTTTTAAATTCACAGTTTTGATGTTTTCCTTGTATAACAATAGCTGATATATATATGTTTATCTTTTTATGATGTACTGTTTAGCTTGTTGAGAAGGCTTTGGAAGAGTCCGGCAATGACTTGGATGCTGCTATTAAGAGGTTACATGAGCTTCACCTTGTGTATGGCGATGCAAAGACAGTTGCTGATGGAGAGATGGATAATGGTATGTGTCCAATAATTACTTCCCCTATTTGCCTGATTCTTTTGATGCTCCAGGTTTTTAGCTGTTGCTCTTGCTTATTATACATTGATATCCCATTTATGAGGTTGCAAAGAGATACATATATGAGAATGTGGTGATTCTCTCATTAATAATTTTATGGAGTTGCATAATTGTCGGGAAAAATACAACTCTATGTCTTGCATCAAAATAAGTAGACGGTTGGATGATCAATTTGTGCTGATAAATCATGTTGTTGAATCAATACTAATATTCCTAGAATGGTGTTTTGAGACTGCCTGATATGGGGACATCAAGTATTAGTTTTATTGTGCTTTGTATTTTCTGAAAGAGACATTTAGACTTTTAATGAGAAGTTTCTAACCTTGTCAATCAACAATCAGTGGATGAAGCCTCAAACTGAGACTAGTTGGGGTTGGCTATAGGAGTACTCTATATCTATTCAATTGTATTGCTGACCATTTCATCCCTTATGCATGAGAGCAAGAAGGTAATAATAAACTAGCATGAGATATCAAGTGTTTTTATATCTACATAACTGCATGTCTTTACTTGTATGTGTTTCTGTAGAGGTGTATGAAACTATTTATGTGAGCTCTCACGTGTAGATAAGTAGCTCTCTGATGTATATCTATTATTATAAGGATGTTAAGACCACCTTTGTGCGTCCACCACTTTTTGGTCTGTATTGTTTACCATACTACTTCTTGTGAATCACAAACCTAATCAATCAAGCCTCATGCAGGAGAAAAACCAACTAACGGGCCAGATGTTCAATCTGAAGGTCCTCCTCTCCAGAATAATCTTCCAGCTGATGGAGCAGAATGGGTGGAGTTGCTTGTCAGGGAAATGATGAGTGCTACAAGTGTAGATGATGCCAGGGCTCGGGCCACAAGAGTGTTGGAGAGCCTGGAGCGATCAATTAGTGTTCATGCTGGTGCTGCAGCAGCTGAAAATGTTCACAAGGTTGGTATTAGATGGTTTAGCCATTTGATTTCATTGTAGGATGAGAAATTGCTGGCATTCACATACTTCTTTTTTCTGCTACATTTACGAAGCTTTCGACAAAAAAAAAGTGTCGACACCTTTGTTGCTTCGTTTTTTGTGCAGTATGTCATTTCTTTATTGAGGTAGTCTAGTACTTCTTTGGTAGGAGTACGACAATGACACTCATGCTTGATAATTTATCATGTTGACCTAATTTTCTGACGTTCACCTTCAACTCTTTTGATGTTGACCTTATTACTTCTTTTTTCAGGAAAATGTGATGCTGAAAGAGCAAATTGAAGTGTTCCTTAGAGAAAAGGCCATTTTTAAACGTGCTATTGCTATCCAACATGAAAGGCAAAAAGAGTATGATGATAGAAACCAGGAAGTGCAGCAATTGAAGCAGATGATTGCTCAATATCAGGAACAAATAAAAAATCTTGAGGTACAAACTGGAGCTTTAGAGGCCAACTTTTCCTGATGTGGTTTACCTTCTTAATCTGGGATTTTTAGTTTTATTTTTGTTTACGGGTGATGGTCTTATTGCATTTTGGTTCTCATATTTTTTTTCTAATGAACACTCATTCTGATATTTTTTAGCTGCTTATACTGCCAAGTCTGCGTTACAGTAATATAGTTCCTCTGTGGCATGTCATGAACATAGGCACAGACCTTATACTGAGTTTTGTGTTTTATTTGTACTGGTTAAAAATTATTTAATAGTTGCTGAATAGTTAGTTTGATGGAGAGTGTTCAATTTTGAAATTTGTATTGAATGAATTCATATAATTGCAACTATTTATTTTGTTAGCTACATGGTCTTAGTATAGTTTTTCTTTGTAAGCAACTTAATCTCTGTCTTTTGCAACCTTTGCATCTGTTTATGCTTTAAATGAATTTTACTTCATAAAAGAAATTGCAAATACTCTTACCTTACCAAATTGCAAAGATTATCATAAAATGGGATGCAGGGAGTATAATATATGTTATATACCCTAGACCTTCAAGAGTAACAATTCTACTTTTAAGAATGTCTGCTGTACTTGTTTATGTTGGAAGCAGTGCAGATCATTGTGAAAACTGCAAGTTTAACTTTTAAAAAATGATTGAAGCATACTTTTTTATTGTCTGGTAAAATATTCTGTAGTCATTAGTTCAAGCTAGTAGCACCTGTATTCTTAGGTAAAAGAAAATATTGGCATAAAGATGTCGCATTACTGCTATGCATGTTGCAGTTTACCTGTATTGTTCTTTTTCCTGTTCGTTATACTCTGAACTTGAGTAATTTTGTCAACAATTGCATAGTGCCCCATACGTAAGCAGATAAGAGAATGAAGTATTCTTATGTTCCTTTTCTGTGTCCTTAATGGAATGAATGCAAACAAGATTGTCTACTCATTATTCCTAACTTAATGGTCATGGTTGCAGGTGAATAATTATGCGTTGACAATGCATTTGCACCAGGCTCAGCAAAACAACTCTATTCCGGGACGCTTCCATCCAGACATCTTCTAGTGCGGAGGCTAGTCCAGTTAAAGCTGTGGAACATACAAAGAGACAAGCTTGTTGGCATCTTGTCAGCTGTGATATAGGATGTATTAATCAAATTATGAATCAATGTTGTTTTTATTATTAGATTGAGTAACGGTTTGCGTGTTGAGTTGAAGCCACTTTGGTGGATGACCCTGGTCAAGTAAGTAGTGTTGTACTGGACATCGTCCAAATGGTGAAGTCCTCAAACGTGCTAGTATTTAACTGATATCAGAAAACTGGCTATAAAACATACTTTGCTATAATTTTGCTTTCTGCTTCTCAGTTTGTTCTACAATTTTTTTGCTGTGATGAATGAAATGATTTCTGTGTCAATTTGTTTTCCTGCGTCTGAGGAGGGGGCTTCGACTATGAGTATTGCCATTAGGTTGGCAATTGCTGGTTTACGCCGGGGTTTTTATTTCCTTTCGAAATTGCACTTCATGATTATTATTTTCCTATCAAGCTTCGATTATAGTGGTGTCCAAATATCTGGTGTTCTAATTATCTAAAAAAAAAATTACGAGTACAATGATTTTGCCAATTAGAATCAACAATTACGGATATTGATATAGTTTTATTATTACAGTATAAATAGAATACATAAAACTTATATATAATATAGGTTATTTTTCTCATTAATTCCAAATTTTATTTTTTTAGAAAGATAATAAGGGGTGACAATACGTTGCTATATTATTTCACATAAAACGTGTTTTTGTATATATGATTTGGCAATTGATTGAAGCGCGTAGTAGTATCGCACCACATCTTCTTCTTCTTTCTTGTGAAAAAAAAGAAGCAAGCAAGCATCAAAACGCGGGACAGTTAACCAGTCTTCTGTAGTCCAATGAACTCGACGGCAATGGCCAGCACAGCATCTCTATCTCTCCGTCCTTCTTCTCTCATCTCCGACCGTTCCCATTCTCCCTGTCTTCCTCCTTCCTCCTCCTCTAGTTTCTTCTCCGGTGGGACCCGCTTGTGGGCCCATAGGAAGTTTATATCCATTTCCTTTTCTTCATCTCAGAAGATTCCGGGACGACGTTTTGGGAGATTGGTGGTTGCTGCTGCTGCCGATTATTACTCTACACTTGGGGTCCCAAAATCTGCTAACAGTAAAGACATCAAGGCTGCTTATCGAAGGTTAGCTCGACAGGTACTGCAATCCTTTCTTTCTTCTTCTTAATTCTAGCTATTGTTCACTGTCATTGTGAGAATCAATTTTTAAGAAAACAACCAAATGATGCTCCTCCGGAATTTTTGAGAAAAGGGTTACACAAAATGATGATTTTCAAAATTGTGACTTAGGTAGGTCATGCATTTGAGCTCCAAGAAAGTAATCTTGTGGCTGACCAGTGCATTTTCCTTGGGATAGCAGCACAAGTTGCTAATTATTAGTTTCCGTTCCTATTTCAATTATTTTATGCTACTGTTTGATCTTTTTATTTGTATGGTTGAGCTGCCTCTATTCCGGAAGCTGATGCGTTATGAATCATTGGTCTGCATGTGTTATCTTTTTCTCTGTATTGTTGATTGTTTACTTTCTGTGCGTGTCCATATGATACATACTCTAGTAGGATGAGGAATGTTATGCTAATGTTACCACTACATGCTACACTTTCACCCAGTTCTTTGGGCCTTTATAATTAAGATAATTCCACAGCAACACATTATTCTATTCTCCATTAATCCGTTTCTGACTTTTGATATTGTTTTATAGTATCACCCTGATGTCAACAAGGAACCTAATGCACCAGAAAAGTTTAAGGAGATTAAAGATGCTTATGAGGTAAATATGGAAATTTACTATTTTTAACATCTGACCCTGGTAGTTTTCTTATTTCCTTCTGGAACTATTGACCTTTAGATATATGTGGCATTGCCATTGATAAAATCAGCAATACAAGCTGATTTGAACCAGCAGTCTAAGCTGGAAAGTAGTCTCATACCTCCATTAATGGAGGTTGAGCTTCTGGCAGTATGAAGAAAGGAAAAGAGGACTTTTCTTTTTTATTGAAGAATTGTGTAGTAAAGCAGTACATTTTGATGTGTATATATACACATCAATGAGTAGTTTATCAAATCAGAAAATGCAAAACATGTGAGCACTAACTAACTATAACCAACTACAACTAACTACTTGAAAGTTGAATAATGGCCAACTAACTAACTAACAAATTGATTGATAACTAACTCACACTAATAAGCTAGTTTTATCACCCCCTCTCAAGTTGGAAGTGAGCTATTCACAGACAACTTGCTCAACAGATTAGAATGTTTAACACCAGTCAATGCCTTAGTGAAAACATCAGCCAGCTGAGAGTTTGTTGAGACATGTTGGAGTGTAATCAGTCCTTCTTGGAGCTTTGTCCTGACAAAATGACAATCAACTTCTATGTGTTTAGTTCGTTCATGAAATACTGGATTCTTAGCAATGTGTACTGCTGCTTGGCTGTCACAAAATACTTGTATAGGCAAAGGTGTTGTTACTGAGAGTTCACCAAGCAATCTTTCTAGCCACACCACTTCTCCTACTACCTGTCTTATAGCTCTATACTCTGCTTCTGCTGAGGATAATGATACTGTGGGTTGCTTCTTGGACTTCCAACTGATAGGACTATCTCCCATGAGAACCAAATAACCACTCACTGACTTCCTTGAATCAATGCAAGAAGCCCAGTCTGAATCACAGTAGGCACTAATGGTGATATCAGGTCTATTACTAACAAAAACTCCCAGTGTAGGATCATGCTGTAGGTATCTGAGTACATGGTAAGCTGCCTTTAAATGAGGTTCTCTAGGAGATTGCATGAATTGACTGAGATGCTGGACACTATATGCTATATCCATTCTTGTATTAGCAAGAAAATTCAGTTTGCCTATTAATTTTCTGTAGTAAGTAGGATCCTGTAGTAACCTCCCTTCTGTGAGCCTTAGCTTCTCAGTAGGATCCAATGGTGAAGTGGTAGATTTGTAGTTTATAGACTCAAATTCCTTCAAGAGATCAAGAGTAAACTTCCTCTGTGAAATAAGAACACCATCCTGCCTGTACAGTATCTCTAATCCAAGAAAATAATGCAACCTTCCTAAGTCTTTTATTCTGAACTTCTCATGCAAGAAGAGTTTCAAAGATTCAATCTCCTTCTTATCAGTGCCAGTCATGATAATGTCATCAACATATACAGCTACAAATACTAAGGAGTGACCATTTTTCTTGTAAAATAGTGAGTAATCACTGTCTGAATGAACATAACCCTTTGAGCAAAGACTATCAGCTAGTTTCTCATACCACTGTCTACTGGCTTGTTTTAGACCATATAGAGACTTCTTCAATTTGCATACCATATCACTACTGTCCACTACCAGTCCTGGAGGTAAAGCCATGTACACTTCTTCATTCAAATCACCATGTAGGAAGGCATTATTTACATCCAATTGGTACAAATCCCAGCTCTTCTTAACTGCTAATGAGATTAGTGTTCTGACTGTAGTCATCTTTACCACAGGTGAGAAGGTTTCATTGTAGTCTATCCCTGCTTGTTGAGTATATCCTTTTACCACTAGTCTAGCTTTGAACCTTTCTATGCTCCCATCTGCCTTATGTTTGATCTTATACACCCATCTACATCCAATAACATTCTTTTCTTTTGGCACCTTAACTAGCTCCCAAGTATTGTTAGTGTGCAGTGCATCAAACTCTTGTTTCATTGCTGCTTGCCAGGCTGGATTCAAGCTTGCCTCTTCATAAGATGTAGGCTCAATGTCATGTGAAACACTATGGATCAACTGCTGACTTTCAGAACACAATGTAGAGAAACATATGTGATCAGGATGATTTGTGAAAGATGTGAATGAATGTTGAGAATCAGAAATATTATTTGTATGTGAAGAAGAGTGTAGCTTAGGTAATAAGTAGTTGTAGTCTTTTAAGTAGCTTGGAGGATGACAAGATCTAGTTGTCCTTCTTGGTGTGAGAACAGATGCATTTGGTTCAGTAGGTGCTGTGACAGGTATGTTTAGTTCAGTAGAAGTGTTGTTGATTCAGTCATAGGTATATTTTCAGGTATGGAAACTTGTTCACAAGTGACTTCATCCAGTGTGTGTTGACTCAACATATCATCATCAATAAAAGTATTTGTTTTACTAGACATGCAAGGCAACTTATCAGAGTGATGAACAAGACACTGCAGTATAGAATCAAAACTAGAACCAGCAGGAGTAATGACAAAAGGAAGAATATTTTCATAGAAAGAAACATCTCTAGACACATGAATTCTCTTGGTAACCAAGTTTAAGACCTTGTACCCTTTTGTGTTAAAGGGATATCCAACAAAAATGTGAGGTACAGTTCTAGGCTCAAACTTATCTTTATGAGTTTTTAAAGTAGTTGGAAAACAAAGACATCCAAAGTTTCTAAGATGTGAATAAAAAGGCTTCTTCTGATATAACAACTCATATGGAGACTTCCCTTGAAGTAGTTTGGTAGGTAATCTATTAATCAGATAAGTGGCAGTTAATACACACTCTCCCCAATACCTCACAGGAATTTTTGATTGAAATAACAGTGCCCTTGCTGTCTCAAGAAGATACTTGTGTTTCCTCTCTACCACCCCATTTTGTTGTGGTGTGTAAGGACAAGATTTCTGGTGTACTATGCCTTTTTCTTGGAAGAAACATGTTGCCTCAGTACTAGAAAATTCTAAGCCATTATCAGACCTGATAGTTTTCAATCTAGTGTGAAACTGATTTTCTATTAAGGATATGAAAGCTTTTATAGTACAAAGAGCATTGCTTTTACACCTAATAAGTTGTGTCCAAGTAGCTCTACTGTAATCATCTACCATAGTCAAGAAATAGTGATGTCCATCATGTGTTGGTACATTATAGGGTCCCCACAAATCAACATGTAGCAACTCAAATATTGAACTGGTTGTACTAACACTTTCTGGAAATGGCATTCTAGTTTGTCTAGCCATTGGACAAATTGTACAAGTGAAAGGTTGTTTGTTAGAGAATTTTAGAGGAATGGTAGATATGTCCTTCATTTTCACAAATGGTACATGTCCTAATCTAGCATGCCATAAGAATTCATTGTCTTGATTGAAAGAAAAGTGAGCAGCTGAGTTAGAAATTTTATCAGTGGAACAGACCTTTTTATTGAGTATATGAGAGTATTTTGCATTAGGAAGTGATGGTGCTTTACAGTTCATAAGAGAAACAGATTGAAGCTTTTGTTGGGAGCCAGTATCATCATTTACAGATGGAATGTGACACTTTGAACAAAGAGATACAAACCACTCCTTGCTTTACCAAGTGCCAGAGGGCTCTTCAGAGAAGGGCCCTGCAGTAAACAAGAACTATTGTTAAAATTGACCATCCCTTTGAGTTGATTAGCTAAACAGTAAACTGATATTAGATTGAACTTGAAGCTAGGTATATACAATACTTTATACAGAGTTAATGTTGAATTCAAACACGCATCACCAATTTCAGTCACTTTAACCTTGTATCCATTTGGTAAGGTGATTAAGAAGGGATAAGGTAGAGGCTTAAGGTTTGTGAGGTTGTGTTTTGTGTAGGTCATATGGTGAGATGCTCCTGAATCAATGATCCAAGAATCAGCAGTTAACCTTTCACATTTACATGACATATCACTTATCTTACTTATGGAAGAATGACAAGCAAGTATACCTGCTAGGCTTGCAGTTCCACTTGACACATTGTTTGAATATTCAGACTCATTTCCAAGCAAGTTGAGCAATTGTTCATATTGGCTCTTTGACAGATTCACTGGCATTTGCTTTCCCTGCTCAAAACTCTCTTCACACTTGTAACTATCACCCTCAGAGGTATGTACATTTGCTGCAGATCCTCTTCCTCTTCCTCTTGGATTTCTTGTATTGGTTGGATAACCATGAAGTTTGTAGCATCTATCTTTGACATGTCCAGTTCGTTTGCAATACTCACAAAATGTATTTGATCTACTACCAGCATTAGAGTTTCCCCTATAGGTATTATTGTTGTTGAAATTCCCAGCATTGCTATTGTTAGAACTGTCAGTGTTATTGTAACTTCCATTTCCCCTACCTGTGTTTCCTCTATAAGAACTAGAGTTTATTGAATTGTTTTGAGACAACATAGATGCATTAAGTGAAGTAGACTCCAAAGCCATGTGATTCAAAGGCTTCATTTCTCTTTGCCTCTCTTCCTGTGACAGTATAGCAAATGCCTGTGCCATTGTAGGCAAAGTAGACATCATCAAGATGTTCCCTCGTACGGCAGTGTACATCTCATTTAAACCCATCAAAAAGTGTATAAGTCTTCTGTCCTGTTCAGCCTTGTACAGTTTTACCTTTCCTCCACAAGTACACACACAACTACATTGTGAATTCACATCAATTGCACTCATTTCCTCCCACAATTTCTTCATCTTTGTATAATAGCCAGTGATGTTCAGAGTGCCTTGCATCAAATCATTTATTTCCTTCTGCAACTGGTATAGTTTGCATCCATTAGTCTGATCATATCTATCCTCCAATTCCTCCCACAATTCCTTAGCATTGTTAACATATTGTAGGCTGTCTCGTAGCTCTGGGGAGAGGGAGTTTAGAACCCAAGATGTCACCATATCATCACATCTCTCCCATTGCATGAATGATGGATCTGTAAAACTTGGCTTCACAATCTTACCATTGATGAATCCAGTCTTATTCTTAACGGACAATGCTCTAAGAGCTGCTCTTCTCCATGATCTGTAACTAGTTCCATCAAACACCATAGGAACCAAAGTAGAAACAGCATTTTCAGAAGGATGTAGATAGAAAGGACTACTAAAATCTGGTCGTTTTAAGGAGTTACTGGTATTCACATCAGTAGAAGCATCACCCATGGAGAATGAATTGATATTCAACAAAAATGAAAAATCTATGAATTATCAACAAGCAATTAACCAGACCAGATAAAAAAAAAACAGAGAACAAATGGAGGCAAAAGAGAACAGAAGAGAAGAACAGATCAGATCAAAAATCAACCAAAAAATGATCAGTGAATCGATCGATCAATTAGATCAAAAGGATTTAGTATGAGTAACCTTGCTCTGATACCATGATAAAATCAGCAATACAAGCTGATTTGAACCAGCAGTCTAAGCTGGAAAGTAGTCTCATACCTCCATTAATGGAGGTTGAGCTTCTGGCAGTATGAAGAAAGGAAAAGAGGACTTTTCTTTTTTATTGAAGAATTGTGTAGTAAAGCAGTACATTTTGATGTGTATATATACACATCAATGAGTAGTTTATCAAATCAGAAAATGCAAAACATGTGAGCACTAACTAACTATAACCAACTACAACTAACTACTTGAAAGTTGAATAATGGCCAACTAACTAACTAACAAATTGATTGATAACTAACTCACACTAATTAAGCTAGTTTTATCACCCCCTCTCAAGTTGGAAGTGAGCTATTCACAGACAACTTGCTCAACAGATTAGAATGTTTAACACCAGTCAATGCCTTAGTGAAAACATCAGCCAGCTGAGAGTTTGTTGAGACATGTTGGAGTGTNCCCCCTTTGCGTGATGGAATTACTGTTTATCCACTTATTCAATCCGTTTCTTCATTCCTCTACCTTGGAAACTGCATTGGTTGTCTGTCTACTAAATCCGAAGTGTTCCATTTTCTCGTATATTTTGAAAGTTGTGTGCTTTTTTAACTAAGGTAGACCTTAGAAATTCCTGTTTTAGCTTTCAAACTTTGGAATCTTGGTGTTAGTATGTTAACATATTTCTCTTTTGTTTTTAACTCTTTGAATCAACTCTGAAGTTTCACTTTCCAGATACTATCAGATGACAAAAAAAGAGCACTATATGATCAATATGGTGAAGCCGGGGTGAAAAGTTCTGTAGGGGCCCAAGCCGGTGCTTACACGGTATGCCATAAATTCTTATTTTTTTTGTTTTCTGCGTGATACTATTGCTGTCATTCCAAAAGGGTAATCTTAATTTCCTTTTAGTCCTTCCCAAATTAACATCCACTTTATTTAAAAGAGAAGTTTTAAGTCATGTTATAGAACACACATTGTATGCCCAACTTTTACTCTTCTTATGCAACTTCTATTATATTTGTCGATAACTTTTATGGCCCAGCATGTTACCCATACACAACTCATTTTCAACTTTTTTCTTAGTTCCCCTGCCAATTCCAAGTAGGACGATGAAATTGTGACTTGGAAGTACTATCATGGCTTATCAAAGAAAAGATACATATCATGATAAAATTTTCTCACGTACTTACTTGGCTCCCTCTGATGTGAAGTCCTTATGTTGCTTTTGCTCATATCGTTTGCTTAATTCATGTTTTTCTCTAATTGGTGACCTTTAGGTGTGCCATCTATTTTAGATTACATACTCAATATAGTTCAGTTATGTTCTTGTACTATAGTTTACATACATAATATCTGCAAGTTTTGGGAGTTATAGGTTTCCAGTATTTGTCCCTCCAACCACTATAAGTGCTAATTTTTTTGCCTTCTATTGTTCCCATCCCCACTTGAAGAGGAATTGACAAGGTTCATAGAATTCTTTGTGGTCATTCAATTGTAAATGGGAAAAGAGTTCTTTTCACTTATGTTGAATGACACACCAGGGGTAATATCAGTAACTTTGCCATACCTCCTGGCTCCTCCCACCACTTAAAAAGGAGTTAAATATTAGTTCAAGTAAGATTATGGATGAAAAGAATAGAATACTTCATGCCTATGTAGGTAAATGTATATCAATTTGCATATAGAATGCCAAATGAAAGAAGTTGATGCACAACGTTGGTTTCTGTTTACATGCTGTCGTTTTGCATGCTAGCCAAAAAATTGGGTTTTGTTTGATGTAGGACTGGGAGTTGAGTCTAAGTAAATGTGTCAATGTGTGAAGGTTGCGTTCCTAGATGCTATTCTTCTAATTTATTCACTTCCCAAAAAGGGTAAAATGAGTAGGTCGTAGAAGAAAGTGGGAAGTTACATAATAAGTGCATGGTTATATGGAAATTATCTTTAACCCTAATCGGTTTCTCTTTCTTTTTGGTGAATTTTACTGCAGACAAATCCTTTTGATCTATTTGAGACATTCTTTGGACCTTCTATGGGTGGTTTTGGAATGGATGGAGCTGGATTTGGAACGCGTCGCCGCAGTACTGTTACCAAGGGTGAAGATCTACGGTAAGTCAGTAGCTGATTGGAATGATTTGACACTAAACATCTTCATTAGAATTCACGTGTGTACTTATAACAAAATGGGTTTTGTCATAAGTATACTTCGTTAACCATGAGAAGAAGCAATTTCTGATAACTAATATGCAACATAGTATGACAGGTAAACTTAGGAGGAATATGGCCTCTAATCGATTTTATAGCAGTGGTGAATAAAGTAGAATAAAGTAGACCTTCTCGAAATCATGGTCACAATTATTGCTAACCAAGAGGGGAAAGTTCATTTGGACAACTTTATAGGCTAACATAGTATGATTGGACATTTGGTAAAACATAAGAACCAACAAGTCCTAACACCATTCCAAAGTAGTGCTGGAGTCTTCATTAGGAATCAGTTGTTACCAGTTTCATTTATATTCATGTTATTGCTCTGTACTTATAACCTGAAGAAAAAACTTTGTATGATATTCAGCATACTTTTGTGCTTGAAATGGTCTTTGCATGAATTACAATTTACAGGTATGCTTTTCTTTAACATATCAATCCTCTGACAGAAAGAAATATGCTAAGTTCAAACTGGACGGGCTAATTGTGTATCCTTGCACCAGTGAAGCATAAAATTTTATCCTAGGAACAATGCATACTTAGAAGCATAAAAATAGAAATAGATAGACACTGTTTCATAAACACTATGAGTTTGCAGATCAAATGATATGATGTCAAGCCTAATTTTGCACTTCAATGGCTTTCAGTTACGACATGACATTAGAATTTTCAGCGGCTATCTTTGGAGCTGAAAAAGATTTCGAGCTTTCACATCTTGAAACTTGTGAGGTCTGTGTGGGAACTGGGGCAAAGGTAGGCTCCAAAATGAGGATATGTTCAACCTGTGGTGGCCGAGGTCAAGTTATGAGGACCGAACAAACACCGTTTGGCATGTTTTCTCAGGTAATAGCGTATAAATCTATTTCTTTGGTGGTCGAGATAATTTAGATTGCATTTGTATATCAATTTGTTCAGATTTTATTCATTTGGTATTACAGTATGAGTCTATTTTCAGGACTCCTGAGTCATTTTTGAGAAAATCCATCTGTTTGCTATTGCATGTACAGAGGATCAGCTGCTAATTAGGGGTATCAGTTTTAACCCATGGAAGTATAACCTTCCTCAACCTGTTTAGTTGGGTTGCAATAAACTCATTGATAGGTCAATTTTGGGCTTAATTTAAATTAAATGTTGTCTAGTTCGTATTCATCCACTTACTTTCTCTACCAAGAAAAGAAAATGATGTTTTAACTTCATTTGGTAAGTAAACAAATTGTAAAACATACACACAAATAACAGATGAAACGTAATTCTGAATTAGTCAGGTGGGGCCATGGCTATAAATGTTTCGGCTCAAATTAACCTACTCTTCATGACACAAGTAAACTCTGGGTGGTTTAGCATGGTCCATATATACTCGATCTATTTTAACCCACGGCTCAAATTTGGCCCAACTTGCCAATTTGACACTCCTACTTCTAACCATGTAATTTTTGGAACACTGGATTTGCCTGAACACCATCTCCCTGATATTGCGTAGAAATAATTGCGAGGCAGTCCATACATACTATAGAAGATCAGGTGGTAACTGGGTAGTGTTTAAAGCTCTCTATTTAAGGGAAAGCTACATCTTCGATAAGGCTCAGAAAGTTCTTGGAAAGATTTTCAATGAGGTTTGAACAGTTTGATCTAATAAAGTCTTTCCTACTCCTGTGGAACAATTAGGTAGGTAACACGAAGCGCTTCCGAACTGATGGTGCCGAAATTGTGCTTGAAATTAAATACGCCGTACTTAATAATAGAAATAATTGTGGCTGAAATGAACTAAAATTCTTTAGCTTGCTTTGAACAGAGCATATAGGATGTGGTAAAAGTTTCCATTATTGAAGAAATCAAGGGTAAGGATTTATTTGCATTTTTAGTTGATTGGAAAAGTAAATAGTCAAATATAATCTAAAACCATGTAGTAAAGTGATATGCATGACATGGCATGACTACTACAGACAAATGAGCATAAGTCAGTCTTCCCTTGCACAAAGATGTCCTAATGGTTGAAGAATCTGTAGTCAAAATGTTTTTTATTTGAGAAGGTAACATGTATGTATATTAAAAAGATTGCTTGTTTTCCTGGACATTGTTAATTTTTTACTGTTGCAGTTTCTTAACCGGTATGACATATTTATTTTGCTTTAATGTTTGGACTGATTGGTTGTCTATCTTATTTCTTTTGGCTAATTTCTTGTTTGGTCTCTCAGCTTTCTCATCTTTGTCACTCAAAAAGTATATGTTCATACTCATTGTTACATTTTCCGTCTATTTGGATTAAGTGTAGGTTTCTGTCTGCCCAAACTGTGGTGGGGATGGTGAAATGATCTCTGAATATTGTCGTAAATGCTCAGGCGAGGGGCGGATACGAGTGAAGAAAGATATAAAAGTCAAGATACCCCCTGGAGTTAACAAGGGAAGTATCCTCAGAGTTGCTGGTGAGGGTGATGCAGGTCCTAGGGGGTATGTATTCAAGTTATATAGTTGCATTTCTTTAGCAATAGTCTGCATAATTGTCCTGGGTTATGGTTCAGTAGAACATCTCTGGGATTCTTGTATGTTCAGTAAAACATAGTATTGACAATTATTTGCGTAATTTTTTCTTCTTTAGTCTTTTAGGATCACTATAATGGTCTTGTTGATATATACAGGGAGGAGGATCCATGTACACACAGCTCCACTGATATTCTTTCAGCCAACTGTAGCTTATTAACTGAGTCAGTTTTGACTATTGTCTTCCAAATGTGCTTTACTTACCCTGCAAAGAGAGTAAAAGGAAAAGCTGATGCCTTGCCTCCTTCAGAGAAATGTGCTCTTAGCTTACCTAATAAACAATTAGACCTATGATAACACCTTAAAAAAAATGAGAATCAACAACAACATGCCTAGTGTAATCCCACCTCATGAGAAGAAAAGTTCAATCTATCCTTCTTAAGCTTATGCTCATGATTTCCTTGTTCATACATTAAGCCATTAACCATGCCCATATATTTTCCAAATTTCATCTGTCAAATGCTAGGTTGGTTTGAAATAGGGTTGGTTCAGGTTGGGCTAGGAGAAGATAGAAGATGAAGATCTATAGTATGAGGCTTTTCCTGACTGTTAAGATTATTTCAGATTAAGGTGGAGCATGCATGAAGAGTCAAAAATGCTTCTTCTATTCTTTTTCCTGTGCTGCTAGGGAGTGTGTATTACTGCTTTTAATTTTAATTTTAAGTGATTTCACAATCTTGGGGAATATAGGTGTTCCTTCTTGCTGTTTTTGACATATGCAGAATGCAAGTGACATTCTATGATTAAGACTAGCACATTTGGATAAGTAGTCAACAGATACTCCTTTTAGTCCCTGACTATGTGCTCAGAACCTCCAAAAAAATGTTATAACACCCACATCGGATCCTCAAAAATGCATTTTTTCTGGAGGTTTGAATGCGGGCGCAGTGACATTTTTGGAGGATTCAAGCAAGATAGGTCCTTGGTCAAAAAAAGAAAAGAAAAGAAATACTCCTTAGTCCTAAATTCCCTCTTGGATCTAAAATATAAATCGTCAGTTTAAATAGAGTACTAGCGATTATTGGACCTAAAGTAATTGAGCCAACATAACTCACTAGTTTGTATTGCCTCTGATGGACCTTTTGCTTCCATTGCGTTTTATTGTTCTCTAATACATGTATGGCTTGATATTCTAGATCTTTGAGAAGATTTCTTATATGTGAGTTTAGGTTAACCCTGTCCCGTTTTAGCATCTTGAATCATCATTATATGAAATGAGCTTAAACGAATGCTGAGATTCATTTAGCCGACCCCAATTCGTATGGGATTGAGGATGACTTGTTGTTATTGTTGTAGTCTATCACATGTTAGATGTTCACATACAAATTGAGATTGAGAACATATAGCTCAGTTTGTTAGTTCATTTTTGACAATGTTTTGCAGTGCCCCACCGGGAGATCTTTATGTCTATCTTGACATTGAAGAGATACCTGAGATCCAAAGAGATGGCATAAATCTGATTTCAACAGTTTCAGTCGGTTATCTAGATGCTATACTTGGGGCTGTTGTTAAGGTAATTTTACACGATATTTGTCTTGGCTCCTTCCATATTCTGATAAGAATGTGAAATAAGATAGTAATTCCCTACAGCCTGTATGCTGTATCGCTATTATAGTATTTTCTATGTAAAAGTTTTTGTTACTCTCAAAGATAGTTCCTGTATGGAAGTATTGTTTTTGGTGAGTCAGGAAAATAGACATTCAGACTTTTTAGTATGAGCCTAACTCATCGGAACGGCTTCTTTTTTCTCCTTTCAAATGAGCCTCTTTCGAGAAACATCCCCTATCAGATCGCAAGGTTCATCTACTTGAATAATGAGAAATGAATACAAGATTCTGAAAGCTTCATAAATTTTTTAATTTCCTCATACAACAAATTCATGGTAGTACTGTAATTTTCCTGCCATATGATGAGATCCTTTCTATATTCCATATGTTTGTCCGTTTGTTGTTTAGGCTTTCTCCCTTGCTGGAAGAGGGGGATTAAAGGTGTGAGAGAAAGAGCCAACGCCTGGCATCTGTCAAGGCCACCTCATTTTGCCCTTCAATTGCCTTTATTGATATGATATCATATTTCTCAGTCTAGTTCCTTCTCCCTGATGTTCTCGTCAGGTTAAAACAGTGGATGGGATGACTGATCTCCAGATTCCTCCAGGCACTCAACCTGGGGATGTGCTTGTCTTGGCAAGGAAAGGAGCACCAAAGCTAAATAAGCCATCAATACGCGGTGATCACTTGTTCACGATTAAAGTTAGCATACCAAAACGCATCAGGTGCGCAAGTGTTAAGTTGTAGATGATGAACTAATTATACATATCAGTTTTCTTACCTACTCGTGTCACTCTGCCTAATGATATTCCTGAGGAGTATGCCGGACACGTTTGGGAACTAATTTCCTGAATAACTATAGATATATTTTTCCTTGAATATGTCCAACAGTCCTCCTCTTTAAAAAATGGACTTATATATATATGTGTGTGTGTGTGTCCAGTAGTCGTATCGGGGGTGGGCATCGTTCGGTTTTGAATAAACGGACCAAACCAAAATTTTCTGTTTCGGTTTAGTATTTTGGGTATTCAGTTTGATTTTCGCTTCTTTTAGAAAAAAATGGTTAGCCGAAAAATTGAAATTTTTAGTACATGTAAAAACATTTTTTTCTCACATAACTTTACCTATTTGTTTCAATCTGAAAACTACCATGCCTGACTGAATCCAACTTCAAATGAGTTTGATCACCTCCTCCATCTGTATCATGAAGGCACATGAGGAAGTGAAAATACCAGTATTTGTTTGTTGCATACTCGATATATCTCCAAGACTTAATTAAAATGCATAATATACTTGCATGGCCAAGTGCATCATGATCTGGGTGATGCGAGTGGGTGATCATACTTCGGGAAAATATTTTGTTTCTTTGTTGTTATTTTTGTGAATTTCCTCAAGCAAAATCTATTTTCAATAAGAGTTAGAAACTTATTCAAATTGTATCTTAACCCCATCCACCCCAAAGTGAATGGAGTAATTAATGTATAGAATGTGTTAAATACTCTTGCACTTCTTTGCTCATTTGCCCGCCAGCCTAGTGGTCATATGTCCTGCTTCTGAAGTAAAAAAATATAAGGAAAAGGAACCATTACTCAGGCTACTGGTGAAAAATCAATATATTTCCACTCATCAATAACACCATCTAATTTTGGTTAGTAGTATCTTCAGCATACAAATTCCTATGAGCAAACAAATCCCTCTGGTCTTCTGAAAATGATGATATAAATGCATATAGGAAATGCTTTTCACATCTAATACAGATTTGATATTGTTACACAAGAATTTAGGGCTTGTATGCAAGTGCTCTCATAATTGCTCCTGTCTATGTATGGGGACTTCATTCATGGTTCTCTATTTTGTAGTGTGACGGAGTGTGAATTGCTTGAAGAACTTGCTTCTCTTACTAAGGGATCAAGCACTCGTACAAAAACTCGCCCGGCGGTTCAGCAAACTGGTATGATCACTTCTCGATTCATCATTTTCTCAATTATTTATACGTGAATGACAGAGTTAATGACACTGGGTTGTGACATTAGTTAAACATGATGAGTTCCAGAGAATAGAAGGTAATGATCTGTCACTTGTATGGCTGATTGTAATGGATATATCCTTCCTAATATTTACTTACTGTAAATGAATATATCCTTCCAAATAAATGCTGCTACCTCTGGTCCAAAATGAAAGAATTTTTCGAAGTCCAAAGATGTATTTAATTAATTTTTTCCAAAATGACCTTTCTCTTTAATGTTTTTTTTCCCAACTATCTCTAGTTTTAAGAAAAGTTCGGGAAGAAACAAAGGGTAATATTGACAAGTTGCCATTTAATTTACTGACTTTCTTAAGGGGTGTGCCACACCCCAAAAATTCATTTATGTTGGAATGGAGGGAGTACATCTTATCTTGTTTGGAACTAGACCTGGGGTCATCAGCTCTGAAATAGATGCTATTGATTATCAATAAAAAATAAAATGAAGATGAACCATTTGCGAGTTAAGTGATAGGTTTTGGCTACTGTATTTGGTTAGTTACTTAAAAACCCCTAGATCAACCACTAAGTTTGACTTGGAAATTTGTGTGATGCATCAAGTAGTTAAAACTGATACAAAATACGGGAGAACAAAGAGGAATATATTGTTGCTCGTGAATTAAGAAATGAAGTTATTGATTCTAACCCATACTATATAAAAGCTCTGTTATGTTTCTCAACCTAGAATATCCCAGAAGAGAACATCCTACTAAAGTTGGAAATATTTCCAATGCAGTTTAGATAGCGCATGCAGCTCAGATAATCAGAGCACGTGATTAGAAAATACAGTCAAGTCTTAGGAGTACCTTATACAGTTGACCCAAAAAGGATATATTTTTTTGATGAATGTCCCAAAAAGGAAATACTTATCACTATGAGGATAGGAAAATTATTCTCTGAATTTACTCACAGTATCAAAAGTAAGAATTTCTCCTCACTCAAAAATAGGAACACATGTTGCTCCGAGTGTAGGAAACTTATGATCAGGTTAAGGCAAAATTCATGGTACTTGGATGTTGATAGAGTATCTCATTTACAGTCAGTACAATCCTTTGGCATAAAATTTTACCATCTTTTTTCTGCTTCGCAGCTAAAGTTACAGAAACTCCAGTAGGTTCTGATTCAAGTGCAGCACAAACTGATGAGTCATCATCAGAAGATCGAGATGATCCATTGAAGAAGTTAGCAAATTTTGCTGGGTAAATTTCTTGATCATTATTCGTTAATTAGGAATTCTGTTGGAAAGTATTTCGTTCTTGGTAATTTAGTCTTGATTTGGGAGACGCTTATGTTGTTAGAACCACCAAACCACACAAGTCACCTATTTTTGGGGTCTAAAAACATGGTAGATCTTTTTAAGTGGTGTGCTGTATGAATTCAGCAACCTTGCCAGAAAATAGACACACATTCACAAAGCCGTGGTAGAATGACCCTTTACATTTAGCTTGACATTGGACTTCAGATTACCAATAAATTTTGCATCATTTATATCGCCATATTTCTGCAATAGTTAATCTTAACCATGTTTAGTTTTATTCTGTTGCAAGTGTTTCTTCCTTCTAATTAAAGGTTTGTGATTGCAGGTCTGTCGTAAATGGTGCACTAAAATGGTTAAGAGACAACCTGTAGTACTTGGTGCTGGGATACTGCCTCAGCAATCTTCTTTTATACGACAATGGCATTGAATTTTATGTGCTTCAAAACAGCCATTATAGCATCTTGCGGCCTTTCATTTCTTAGAATAATTTTCTTTGGTGATTCTGCCTGTAAAATTGAATCCAGCCACCTTATTCTTTTAGGAAACCTAATCCTTCGCCTTTGTAAATTCTGACAAATATATTCTCCACCTCAAAGAAGTTGGTGAGATGGATTCTAACAGCTATTTTTGTATAAGAAATTTTGTATGTCAGCAAGCATTTAACAGAAACTCAGAAATATCCCAACATCGGTAGAGTTCCTTTTTTTTTTTTTAATATTGTATTTTTCCAAAAGTCAAGTGCACTAAGCTCCCGCTATTTGTGGGGCTGGCTGGGAAGGTTGACATGAGTCTACTCCATATTTGTCCACCTTTTGAAAATGATTTGCAGTGGACTAACACAAACTTGTTTGTATTTTCAGCATAATACTTCGTAAATATGGTTTTGAGCAATCAAAGATCACATTAGTCTAATCTACCATAATATTCTCTGCAATCGTTGCACATTGTTCAGGTCACCACCAGGCCGGAGCTAGAGTATTAGCTACCAATTTGGACTAGTCCAATAGATTGTAATTGGATCATATATTTGTAATTTAAGATTTATTAAACATGTGTAAATATTTAATGCGACACAGGAGCTACAAAATCCAGGAAAGAATGTATAAAAATCATCTGGTACAAATTTGAGAGGTCCTTAGTACAGAAGAAGAAGAGCTTTGTTCACGCAGAAGTTGAATCTGTACGGCTTTGCAAGAATAAGAGCACCACCGCAACAATCATCGGAGCTGATATCATAAACAGCGCTAATGAAATGTTTGGTGTTGTTATCTCTGGGAAAATTACACTTCCGTACTTTATCGCTGCTCCTCCCGCCACTGAACCTACTCCCAGCTTCACCAAAAAATTCGAATCCTCCTGCAATTGTCACAAAATTTCAACAAGAGAATATAAATGTGAATATAATGAAGTGGAGTGGGAGTAACCTGCGGTAGGAAAGGAAGGCCAGGTTCATCAGTGCTCGGATTTGCTTGGTCAGTTTTAGGGTCGAAAGCTCGGGCAATCATGGACGTCTTCAATGAGGAAGTCAATCGAACATAATTTGGAACGAGGAAGACAACTCCGGCAGCAGACGGCGGCTGAAGAAATGACACCGGCGTTGAGCAGTTCGCCGGAATCTTGGTAGCGTTTGGTCGCATTGCGGTAGCTTCCATGTTCTCAGAAGAAAACGGGTCAGTTTGCCTGCCACAGATTTTTATTTCTTCCTCATCCAATAATTGGCCAAAAGAGCTGGCTTTGTTCTTTTTCTCTCTCTTCTTTACCTCTCAATAAAAATTAATAGACAAATTGAAAATTTTATAGTACGAGTAAAAAATTTATTTTATGAAATATAAGACCCAATAGGCAATAATTTTCTTCGGGTAATTTAAAATTACGCTATAATTTCTTTTTTCATTTTAATAAAATGGTTCAAGATGATATGCACAAATAACTCAGTTGGCAGAGGTAAAAGATTGACTATAAATAATTTAAAAAGAAATAAAAGCAGGTAGATGAACTATTATTTATTTGAAAGAAAAGATTAAACATGACGTGATATAGATGCAGATTACAAAAAATTGAACTTAAATTTGATATTTGTAAATTTCTGTAACTCCTTATTTCGAATATATCGGACACAATTTCTATATTTAATTATTTTTAATACTTGTATATATTTTTAGAGGAGAAAATAGAAGCTCCCGGCCCATGAAAAGACAAGAGGAGTCGGGTTGAAGTCAGAGACCCGAGTCCACCAGCAAAGACTTGCTTTTTTCCCCCAAAATTATCCTTATAAGACAAATCACTTTCGTTCCCAAATCTTAAAGCCTAATCAATTGGCATTGACAAACTTCATAATCCTGTTGATTTCGTTAATCGATCTCCGTCAAGATGGTGTTAGCACAATTAGGGGGGAGCATCTCGCGTGCTCTCCAGCAGATGAGCAATGCCACAATCATCGATGAAAAGGTCCTCAACGAGTGCCTCAATGAGATCACCCGTGCTCTTCTACAGGCCGATGTTCAATTTAAGCTAGTTCGTGATATGTCAACAAATATCAAGAAGATTGTCAATCTTGAAGATCTTGCCGCTGGACACAACAAGCGTAGGATTATTCAACAGGTTTGTATTCTTTTCGCCGGAAATTTTACCTCGTTATGTTGATATGCATGTAAAGATTATCTTAGATGAACTGTTGAGAATTTGATATACACGGAGTAATGCCTAAAAGAGGCTGAAAGATTTTCAGGACATATTGTAGGCGTCTATATCAATTTCTTTGCAGGTTGGAGGGGAACTGTTCCCTTCTTCTTTCAGTGTCTAGTAATTTAGATAAACAATGGAGACATCTTTTTACCGCTCAATACGTCTCTTAAGTGGTGAGACTGGTACACAAGCCTCCTCCAATGTTGTTAGCTTATGGAGCTGGAAAGGCATCTAACAAGCTCCAATGTTGTTAGCTTATGGAGCTGGAAAGGCATCAAACAAGAAAGGAACACTAGTACTTAATAAAAAAACCAAGAAAAGAAAGCAAATGAAATTATAGGCCATCTATCATGATATCTCTTCACTTGTTTCTTCCTTCTTATGATGCTTAACTGGTTTTCTTTTGTGTCCAGTTTGGGCTTCATTGTTTTTTTCTATTTTCTTAATCATTTTATACTTATGTTTTCCGCACTATCTTCTTTTATTGACTTGAGATAGTTTCTTTCATTTGTGTAGGCTGTGTATAATGAGCTCTGCAAGATATTGGATCCTGGGAAACCTGCATATACACTTAAAAAAGGGAAACCTAGTGTTGTAATGTTTGTTGGTTTGCAAGGTGTGTTAATTTATTTTTCTACCTTAGGTGTATGTTCTGTAACAAGTTTATATGTGAGCTAGCATTAACAATCTGAGCAGTAAGCATTATTTGGCGCAATTATTATAATGCACACCAAGAGCTTTTCCTCTTCAATTACAAGATGGTATCCTTATGTCTTGTAATTTCACACAGGGGCTGGAAAAACTACAACGTGTACAAAATATGCTTACCACCACCAGAAAAGGGGTTGGAAGCCGGCTCTAGTCTGTGCAGATACCTTCAGAGCTGGTGCTTTTGATCAATTGAAGCAGAATGCTACAAAAGCTAAAATTCCTTTTTATGGAAGGCATATCCTATTCTTAATCTATTATTTTTGTTGATATTTGATTATTATTGTTATCTCCACACATTTACATGCTTGATGCTCATCATACTATCTAATGAGGGTCTATATTCTTCTGTTCTTCTTCCTGACAGAAGAAGCCGAAACTCATCATTTTTGTTTGTTTAATCCAATCAATATACAATGTCATAGGTCCATAAGCATTGATAAATTTGAAGTGCATTTAGATAAGGGAAGTGGAGAATGAAACCTAAGAAACATTGCATGGTGTATGAAAAAGTGAATGGTTCTTTGCTAAGAAATGTCTCAAGATTAAGTTGATTAGCTGCCTGCTGCCTAAAAGTCATCATCTGCACTATCAGTAAAAGCCAATCTGTTAGAGTAATTAAGCTTTCTCAGTGTTTTCCTTTAAAATTCTTTTGAGCCAATTTTTCATCCAAACGGGAAAAGGAGGAAAAAAAGAAAGCTATTCTTTTTGCTGCTAGGTTAAAGAATATACAGAGCTTACCTGTTTTGGATGGAATTTACTGTTGTTGTGTATCTTTCTGCATAGGACTGAACCTGCAATTAGCAATCTGGTCACTTTAAACTGCATCACTGTTGTAATCAACACCTCAGGCCATTTTGTTTTAATTGAATGAGTGTTTCTGCAACAGCTATACAGAATCAGATCCAGTGAAAATAGCTGTGGACGGTGTAGAAACATTTAAGAAGGAAAATTGTGATCTAATAATTGTGGATACCAGTGGGCGCCACAAACAAGAAGCAGCTCTTTTTGAAGAAATGCGACAAGTTTCTGAAGCAACGGTATGTTCTACTGTGTTCTATATTTTCCCTTTAATTAGATCCTCATCTTATTGTTTTCCGCAGAAACCGGATCTCGTGATTTTTGTTATGGATAGTAGTATTGGACAAGCTGCTTTTGATCAAGCTCAAGCATTTCGACAAAGTGTTGCGGTTGGAGCCGTGATTGTTACTAAGATGGATGGCCATGCAAAAGGAGGTGGTGCCCTAAGTGCGTAAGTTTTTAATCGTTTGGCTGTAGCCTTAAAGAAACTTCTTAAAGTTTCCGGTACTCTTAATTAACTACAAAGCATATGTTTAAGCTCATGGTATCAGCTTTTAACATTTGAAATTCTAGCCTTGGTAGCTCAAAGCTGCTGGCTGCTGCTGTTATTTCTTTTTTCGTGTTTTTGGTGATACAACCTGTTAGTCTGCTTTTTCTGGCTAAGAGAAATGCTTGTTGGTTACCTATTTCTGTCGCATAGCAAACCATTAAGATATTCCTGCAGAAAATGCTTATTCTTTATCCAACGAGATTTAGAAATTGATGCTGAACAGTTTATGCAAAACTAGAATGGTAAAACTTGGAACTACTGTCTTTTGGCTCCAAAAAGCTCAAAACATACTGCCTCTATAGTAGATATATCCGTCTTTTGTTTACAAGGATTTTTCATATTGGTGGTGTTCACCCCAACTTGTGGTCTTTTGCGGGCACATGTTGTCAAGGTAGTCTTGCTTGCAAAGGTTGGAGAAAATTAGCTCCAAATTAGCTCCATCGCGTGTATTACGTGGGATGAAGATTTGGGATCTCCAGGTTGTTAATCTATCACAGCCACTAAGACATTCCCTTGGGGACTTCACAAGGATTTTGTTATTGATTTTCACAAATTATAAGTTGGATCAAGTTTTGTCTGAATATTCTGCTGAATATTTATTGTCCGTTTCTTTGGATTAAAAAAGATTTATTTGTTCTTTTGCTCTTCCATCTGCAGAGTTGCTGCAACTAAAAGTCCAGTCATATTTATTGGAACTGGTGAACACATGGACGAGTTTGAAGTTTTTGATGTTAAACCATTTGTCAGCCGTCTTTTAGGTTCGCATCCTTCTGTTGAATACTTGATATTGTCAACTTTGCTTGGACCTATGTTCCTATTCCACTGCCATTGATTTTGTTCTGCTGAACTATCTCTAGGCATGGGTGACTTGTCTGGATTGGTGAACAAGATACAAGATGTGGTCCCAATGGATCAACAGCCTGAGCTTCTTCAGAAGTTATCAGAAGGACATTTTACCTTGAGGATCATGTACGAGCAATTTCAGAACATGCTTAAAATGGGTCCCCTTGGACAGGTTTGCCACTCACTTAAATTTATCTGATCATCCCTCATCCCTTCTCTCTCGCTTTCTCCCACTCCTTTTGGAATTTGGCAGACTTCTTCTGAATGATATATCATTGATAATTTATTTTTTGGAGACAGTAACAACTTGTATTCTATTCCAAAACAAAAATCAGAACCTGCCACAATAAGTTACAGATTCCTAATTACAATTGTGGAGAGTACTAGGAAGATCTTTAATCCTATACCAAATTTACAAGGAACCTAAAACATCTTTAATTGATTCTAGATCTACCATGTTCTCCTGTTTACACCAAAAAAGAAACAAAACTAAGCAGTTCATCTTAATTGCTCTTGTTTTGGAAGCATCTGAGATTTCCTTCTTTCCACACGGACCACCAGATGCAAGCTGGAATAATTTTCCATCTTTCTTTATGCCTGGAAATGCTTGCATAACTGCTCCATAACTTCAGGGTCTGCGTAACTTTCCTAGGCATAACCCATTTCATGTCCTTCTAATTGATAAAGACATTCCACAAAATGTTGGTTATTCTACAGTACAGGAAGAGATGGTTGACAGTCTCTACTTCTTCTTCACCACATAGAAGGCACCTAGGACTCAGTTGAATATTTCTTTTCATGAGATTTTCCTGGGTCAAAACTGCCTGCTTAGCAAGGAGCCAAGTAAAACAAGACACCTTGTAGGGGATTTTAGTTTTCCATATCAACTTCCATGGCCATCCATTCCCTTGACTGTTACAAAGATTAAATTTTTTGTATGCTCTTCTAACACTGAAATTGTCCCGGTTGTGATCCTGTCATACCAAACTATCTTGTGCATCAATAGTTCCTTTGAACTGCCCTAAAACCTTGTAAAACTCCACCAACCTTTGGATCTCCCAGTCATTTAGAGGTCTTCTAAAGCTCAGATTCCACCCTTGGTTTGACCACATCTCTGCTACAGTGGCTCTTTGCTGCTGGTTTAAGGTGAAAATATCTGGGAACAAGGTTTTTAAAGATCCTTGTTCTATCCATCTATCTTCCCAAAAGAAGTTTTCCTTCCATTTCCCAATTTAACGCTGCAGTTTTCTCTGAGCTTTGGCCAATGGTTTCTGATGGCTCTCCAATGGCTTGATCCATAAGTGCTAGTGACCGTCTTAGTTATCCAGAGATCCTCCATTTCATATTTAGCCTGTATTACGTCTTTCCACAGAGCTTGCTCACTGCAAGCAAATCTCCATAGCCACTTCATCATAAGCCACTGATTTTGAATTTTTAAATTCCGTATCCCCATCCCCCCTGCCTGTTTACTCTTAATCAGAGCATCCCACTTGACCAAGTGAAATTTCTAGGTTTCACTATTTTCTTTCCACAGGAAATTCCTCCTCAAAGCATCAAGTCTGTCAATAACACCATCAGGAATAGGGAAAAGTGACATCATATATGCAGGCATAGAATCTAAAACACTATTGATGAGTGTTAAAGAAAGGTACTGGCTCTTCCAATTCACCAACCTTTTTTCACATTTTTCAATCACCCCTTTCCAAATGCCTATAGATTTGCTTTTGGCTCCCAATGGCATTCCCAAATATTTAGTTGGTAGAACTCCCGTCCTTCCGCCCAAAATCCTAGCCAGAGAGTGTAAATCAGGAACTTCATTTACTGGATACAAGAAACTCTTGTTCCAATTGATGTGAAGCCCAGAGATAGCTTCAAAAAGAACGAAAATTACCCTTAAAATCTTGAGTTGGTTCTGATTAAAACCAGAAGTAATAGGTTTGATTTCTGAATCAAACAATTGTGTGGAAAAAAAACAATTGTTCGGCAAAACCAACATAAAAATCCCAGTTGGTAAAAAATCAGTCATATCAGGTTTTTTTAGTTTCTAAAATTTTGTTTTCAGCCGCCATTTTCTTCATCAAGGTCCCACATTTCTTGATTTTTTTTTTTACTTTACCGCTTTTTGAACTCTATGAGAGAACATTCGGGTCCCTCCTTTCCCTACTGCTGCTCCTCAACCCCCTCCCCCTGCTTTTTTCTCTTTTGGTTTCTTTCTTTCTTCCTTTTCTTTTTCTTCTTTTGCCTTTAACCATTTCAAAAGAAAATCTAGTTGCATGTACAAATGTTTTTTTGCTGTTTCTGAAATCTGTAACCATATGAAATAAGTTACTATGGTTAGGGATTCAGTGATATGTTTTCACAAGTTCAAATCTGATAAGACTTCTTTTTTCCAATACTAAATCAAAAAACAGTTGTTTCTGAAAGCCCAATTAAAATATGTTTTTTTTTTCAAAACAAATTCCCAACCAAATCAAAAGAAGAATTTTGTTTTGGAGAATTTTCATCATTTGTACAATTCTTTCGAAAAGAAGTAGCTTTCATATAGTATATCCCAAAAGCTTACGATTTCGTTTTTGTTAGTTCTTCTAGAAAATCTCTTAGGATTGTTTCTATTTTCCATCTGTTCTTAATCTTCAGGTTTATAAATTTAAAGATACTGATCTAGTAACTTTAGCAAGTTGTTGAAGACCATTTGGAGCCTGCTGTTTCATTTAGGCTTTATTTGGATTGGTAGATTTTAAATCCTTCCAAGAATTTAAAATTGTTAGTAGGCAACTCAATTGTTTATTTGTTAACTTTCCATAATAAACATTTTATTTCCTATATTGCTATCCATTGCTCAAACTGCAACGATTTCAAAATGGCACTAGTGTTGGAAAAAATTGAAATCCACTAAAGATAGTTAGAAAATACTTGGGGGTTTGGACAATATTTGGTTGGAGAAAAGAAAGGAGTTTTGAAGTAGACGTTGGAAAAAGGTATTTAATTTCAAATTGTATTTGGACAATAACTGGTTGATGTTGAAATAAAAGAGTATTTGAAGTTGAAGTGGAAGAAATGTATGTGGAAGTTAATTGTGTTTGAACATGAATTTCACTTGGAATGAGTTCTCTGAGCACTCAAATTATCAAATTAAATATGGATCCCACATTAGGTGGCTTGTAGCGACTTGGCAAATTGATAGTTGATGCTATTCGTGGAAATGTTTCAAGCATCTTTATGCGTTTTCATCCAAATAGATCTATGGATTTCCAATCACTTGAGTCTCATTTGAGCATTAATTTTTCCTACCAGAAGTTTTTTTAACACATGAACATTAGTTTGATTGGATGGGAATTTTTCTGCTCTTCTTCTAACCCCCCCCCCCCTCCCTCGTTTTGTTTTGGTTCCCCCTCTTTGATTCCTTCTTTATTTTACGAAGCCACGCTTGTGCCTGTTTAGCTTTTCGTTCTGGAGGTTGATTGATATCGTTCTGGTTGCACATCATTGATGTTCTTTTTGGTTTGTGTAGGTTTTTTCAATGCTTCCTGGATTTAGTGCAGAGATGATGCCACAAGGTCGTGAAAAGGAAAGTCAAGCAAAGTTTAAACGGTATATGACAATGATGGACTCCATGACTGATGAAGGCAAGTGAGCTACATTATATGTTCTGTTTAAGCTATTTGTACACCGTATTTAGAATATAATTTAACCTTTTGATTTGAAATTGATAACATAATTGCAGAATTGGACAGTACCAATCCAAAGATTTTGACTGAATCTCGGATCATGCGTATAGCTAGGGGATCTGGCCGCCTCGTGCATGAGGTGATGGAGATGTTGGAAGAATACAAACGACTTGCCAAAATATTCAGCAAGATGAAGGGTCTTAAGATTCCAAAGAAGGGAGATATGAGCTCCCTGTCGAGAAACATGAATGCACAAAACATGAGCAAAGTCCTCCCCCCTCAGATGTTGAAGCAGATCGGTGGAATGGGTGGTTTGCAGAACTTAATGAAGCAAATGGGTTCCGCCAAGGACATGATGGGTATGTTTGGTGGTGGTGGTGGAGAGTAATAATGGAATCACAATTGAACTACAGTTTACGTCATCAATTCATAGTTGGTGGAAATAGCATATAACCAAATCTCTGTCACTCCCTGTCTTTCAAATTTTTGAATCAGATACATTTGGTAAATTTATTTGATTTAGAATGAAACACTGTATGGTTTTGATGCTCCACTTCATGCTATGCTTGTATGACATGATCTCTTCATACGCTGCTTTGTGAATTATCTGTTTACTGGATGTGACTAATGAGCAGCCAAGTTGCTATTTTGACCTTTGCCGATATATTTGCACAAATTCTCTATTGCACATTGTATTGAAGTATTTCAGTGAGCACCTATGAGTTGGTCTTTCATCAATGGTGTCTGGTTCTCTGCGGTCTCAGGTTATATAGCAGTACAATGGAAAGCTTTATTTCAAACTTAATCTTCAATGACAATTTTCCAATTAGTCACTACTATTACACAATGGAGATGAAATAAGACACGTACAGTAACTACAAGGCCATCTGAAAGTAATAAGAGTAAGGAGGAAATATTATACAAGCTTCCCCGTGTTATTATAAATACGCGTTTTGTGTTTTATAAATCACCCATCTAAAGACTTCGTAAGAGCTGTCTTTGTAGAAGGGTTATCTTCCTCATTGTCCTTTGATCTACTAGCTGTTTGTAGTGCATAACGAATGACAGAATTCATCTGTTTCCTCAATTTGGCATTGTCAACATACACATCAGCTAGTTGTTTCCTCAATTCATCCACTGTTGTGCTTGAATATTCTCCATCAAGATTTCCACCAGCAATAGTAGTTTCAACATCTTGTGCCAGGATCTGGGCCTGTTTAAGACACCAAGGAAGAAAGAGGAATGAGAGAGGTTTGAGCATGTTCATGCAAGTTTTTCCTTCCTTATCATAATGACTCAGCCAATCTACAGAATTTATAACGGCAAAACATAACAAGATCTGAAACACACAACATTGCAAGAAATGTATAGCCATGCTAATTCATGTAGGGCTGGATATCAAACAATCAAGTTACTACTTTGGTAGGTTGCTACGTCTAAGTTAGATATGGCAAATCACACTAGCATATGGTATAATACTATGATATTATCTTGTCCTTATAACCCAGTTATTAAAAGCTGGGTTCCTTGTTGTTCCTTTATCTGCTTAGCAACAGATATAATTGCTAAGCAACACATGAAGTAAATTGGCAAGTCAGAAAAGGTGATAGCGCTCTCCTTGTTTTTTACTTCTTCGTTCCCAGGTGGTAGAACTCTCTATTTTTTTTCCAACCTTTTATCTACTTATGTTCTTGATTCCCAAGCACCAAGAACAGAACAATAAAGACAGTAATACCTCAGTATAATCAAAGCGTTCTCCTCTGGTAATCAGAGTCCACATAAGATGCAAAAAAATGTTTATAATCTCATCCAATTGTTAAACAAATACTCTTTAGGGCAGGATATTGGTTTCTTCATATTCTTCCCATTTTTTCCCTTTCGCTAAAATGTTTGGTATATCTATTTATTTCCTTTTGGATGTTGTACAGAAGACTGGAAACTTGATCTTAAGAAAAAACACGGATCTCAAGCATCTGAGTAGAACATGAATTGTATGTAGAGTTTCTGTTAGAGAAAACCACGTGTAATTCAAGAGCATTTAGGAAAAGCACAGCCAAGAACAGCCCAAATGAAAGCACAAAAAGTAAAGACACACCTCTGCAAGAAGTAGACCTATTCGATCATCAGATGTTGACAGCATATCAATGGCATCCGAAGGGATAGAAGCATCCAGAACCAGTTTATTTTCTTCCTCGATGAGAAAACTGACACTGCATTCCTCCAGTCTACTGCGAAGAATTTCATACTCATGCAGCAGCTTAATATTTGCAGCGGTAGCATGTTCCCTAGTTTGCCTTTCCTCCCGTAAAATCATCTGAAAGAAAGGAACATCATTATTTTCACAGTTTATTGAAGGACAGACCTATGGAGAAAAATTTACAACCCCACCCTTCCCCAGGGACAAGAAAATGAAAAGCACAATATATCCTTGGTTTAACCCTAAATACAAGAGATCAATTGCATATCCACTGCACTTACAAGTATCCATTTAAAGAATGACTATGCATTAATAAAAAACAACGAAGTGAATGATTACTTCAACTTCTGCCTTCTCTTTTGCCAAGTTGCTGAGCTCTTGCTTGAGTTCTGTGTGGGAACTTCGTAGAGATTTAACCTCCTTGACTAAAAGTTTGACATCTGTGTTGGACTTCGACTCCAACTCCAAATGGAGTTTCTGCAAGCTATTGTTCTGCTGTTGAGCAGCATCCAATTCTTGGTACAGTCTTTCATTCTCTTGTACTATGATTCTTTGAGCTGATTCCATCCGAATCTTGTCAGCCTTTACAATTTTCAGTAAGAACTTGCTCACTGTCCGAAATATAGAAGAAATATCACATTTTGTAATAGAAGAGAGTGACAGTAGACCTGTTCAGCCGCCAGCTTCAATTCCATCTCCACACACTTTCTTCTAAGTTCCTCCATATCCCATTGCATTTGAGTAAATTTTTCCTTCTCAGTTAGAACTGCTTGCTGCAGGTTCTCTTTGCCACTCTGTTTTAGGGAATCAAGCTCAATTTCCAAATCTTTGACCTGTGTAAGTCCACAAATGGTATTATTAGCATCTTTATCATAACACAAGATCGAGAAGTCCAGCAGTGATATAACTCATATTCGTAAAACAGACAAGTCCAGCAGTAATATTACTCCGGTTCTTTGGTTTAAAAAGTATTTCGTTGGAAGTTCGGATCTACAAGTTGAGATAAACTTCTAAGCGTAAAATGATTATCAAACATGTATATGTAAGAATTACCTAGCCCTATCATAACCCCATTTCCATTATCCACCTATACTTGGGGTGGAATGAGTAGGAAGGGAAGTGTGACTGTGACATATTACATAAGGAAATATCAGAATGAAGTTCTCTTTACAATGGGAAAGAGTGGTGGCAAGGAGGAGAAGTATACGAGCTTGTATGGGCTAACAATTTATGAGTATATCACAGGAGCTTGTCATTAGAGACCTTAGCTGGGGGGTAGGATATTACAGGAGAGGGTGCCTGAAGACAAGTTGTTAAGACTGGTCTTGCTGGGTAAGACAAGTTGTTAAGACTGGTCTTGCTGGGTCATTCTTCTAACCAATTCTTCTGGAAATTTCACAAAGGGAAGCCCAGTGCACTAAGCTCCCACTATGTGCAGGGTCCGGGGAAGGGCCAGAATATTCCAATTCTGATATAAGAAAAGGCAACAAAGGACATTACATGATGCATCAATGCAGCAAGCAAAAGAGAATTCTGCTTTGTAATGTACAAAAATAGACAGGTTGGCTTCTGCCATTATCCAAATTAACACGTGTATTTCGTACGAAGGAAAATGTTTTCCACTGAAAATGATTCCTGGAAAACAAGTGGGTTTCTTACTTATTTTCTAGTGTTTAGCAAGTAAATATTATCCCAAGAGCATTTATAAGTAATCTAGCAAAACACTATGGAGGTGGGATGGGGAGTGGGAGGTCAGGGGTGTT
>NC_028639.1:70561764-70625510 GCF_001406875.1 Solanum pennellii
TTGGGGGTGGGGGGATTGGGTGGGTGGGTGGAAGGAGATGATAAACTTAGAATGCCACTTATGCAACTTGTTTTCCCTACTTCCATTGGGAAAGTCATTTTCTTCATTTTTATGGAACTTGTTTTCCTAGAGAAACTATTTTCCAAACATTTTGACAACCAAAACAACATAGGAAAATTGGAAAACATTTTCTGGAAAATGTTTTTCGCCAATACCAAACACACCCTAATCTCAATTTTACATACTGCAAGGTTTGTGCAGCTCTGAAGAAATAAATGTACCAATGCACGTTTAAATTGCAGAATTTGAACTAGGATCCATACCTTTGTGGCAAGGTACTGTTTCACAGCAAGCTCTTGATTTAATCTCGACAGGAGATCCTCAATGTCAGTTTTTGCTGTGGCCAGCCTCAGTTGCATAGTACTGAGAATTCTATTCAATTTGTTTTGTCCATCCAATTGAATAACAACTTGTAAATCAGCACCTTCAGCATGGTCTTGTGAGGTGTTCCTCAATGGTTCAAGCTTCAACAAATTTGAAATGTCTGAGATTAATTCAGTAGAAATATCAGGTTCGAGAGTCCGTTTGACATGAACACTATCTGTGACTCTCTTGGTGGAAACATCATTCTCACTTCCTGTGGAGGGCATTTTCAAATGATTTTCCTGGTTCCCTTGTTCAGAATCCTTCATTGGCTTGCTGTCACGATGTTTCATCCCGGCATCCTCAGAAATTACTTCCCCTGAATGGGTGAAGCCCTGGTAAATTGCTGCATTGTCACGTTCATGGAACTGGCTCATGCCCTCCATTGGAGATCCCAGCTCAGGGGTTCCATAAGCAGAATCATTGCCGCAATCAGAAGCAATTGATGATGAACCAGCAAGTAAAGAAACATCTGAACTATTCATGAATTGAATAGATGGAGCTACACTGATGGATGAATTCACATCTGCAACGTTCTGATTCAATTCATAGAATGCTGAAAAGTTCATAAAAGGGAAAAAAGGTTTAGACTAATTCAACTAAGCTTTGCTTGATAAATCATAGCATACTGGGTTGATTAGACCACTTTCAAGTGTTTGGTGAAAGTACAAGGAAAAAGCACAAGAATTTATCAAGCAGCAAGGTGACACCTACATGACCTTGCAGCTGCTTCAAGTTCAAGAAAGATCCCTATGGAGGCACTTCTTGATAACTCGATGTCAGACAATACTTTCATCATCCAATCCTCCAATAAACACCTACGCTGAGATGAAATCAACTTGAGCACATAGCAAAGATCGAGTTCATACTAAAGAACTATCACTGACCTATTATACCAGTGCATTCCTCAATTAAAAATTTCAAGTTATGATGCCATCATGCAATTATAATTGAAATAAAAGAAAACAATAGAAATAGAATGCTACTAACTTCTTCCAAAAGTTCATGGCTTTGCATTCTCAGAAGTTCCTTTGAAGGAGCAGGGGGCAACTTTTTCTTTGGAAATTCTTTCTTCAGCTGCAACAAACGAAAGGTGTGAAGTAATCATATGGATCAACTTATACTATACATTGTACGTATGAAGATTCAGTCCAAGAACCGATCAGTTCTTACTGAATCCATAGAAGAAATATTGCCCTACTTGTTACAATATGGCCTATGCATGATCTCAAAGAAACTAGCTTACCTTTGAAGATAGCTTTAAAAAATCACTAAATCTTCGTAGTATCTCTCGCGTGGTTGTGAACCCATCAGGTGATCGTAAACCAATTTGAACCCTATAAAACTGTTCCAGTACGAATTTCAATAACTCAAGCAAGAAATAACAAGTCATCCAAGTTAGCTTCTTTTTGTTCCTGAAAGAAAATAGACTATAGTAATCTCCACTGGACCAGGTACAGCTCACCATTAAAAAGGAGGAAAAAACACTTCAAGATTGTAAAGGAAACTCCAATCATGGTTGGAAATAACAGCCCATTTCAACGCGAATATAGCTTTTTCCTTTTTTAAAAATAAAAATAAAAATTGGTATTGTTGAATATAGCTTATTCCTTTTACTGTGCTTAATGCATTAAAGGATCCTGACTCAAAAATTCACAGGGAAATACCACTACAGTAGCTGAACCTCTGGGGCGTAAAGAGATAGTCCAAGAAGGAATAGTGGCACAATAACTCCATCCTGTATGAGAATCATGTGGCCAAATGGTATCATGTCCATCCTGTGTAAAATAAGGGAGAGCTCATCTGAACATGCACTGGAAGATCTTGTAACAAAAAATTAAAGTCTAGATAATCTCTTCAAGCTTTTCTTCATGACTAATCATGGACCCATATGTATTAGTAACAGATTAGACATACTGCAAATCAGATTAAACTGTCAATAGAATCTTCAAATATAACAGATCAAACTAACAATAGTTTGTCCAGGTTTCCGTAAGATTTTAGCATTGAACTACTGTTTCGAAAACCAGTATTTAGATTGGTACTGCTAATCAAGATAAAGTGAAATGTCCATGTTATCAGTCAAGTAACAGCTACATAGTATATGATGACAACATAAACCCGTGTATGCACACAAACATAATCTATAATTTTTCAAGTGTGCTACAAACGGTGATGCATCATTATCATTTATATACATGAATGTTGGTATAATTCAAACTGATTGAGTACTATTTAATCATCAAATAGCACAAAGAAAATGAATTCAGTCACAAAGTAAGTAACAATTGAAAAACACAGCTGTCAAATGACTATTTTTACCCATACGCGAGGGGGAGAACTCCAATCCATCCCTAAAGGAAGCGGCGAGGTCCCGTCGTGCCGGTGCTTTGGTGGACTCTTTCGACCTTTGCTAGCTTTGTCAGCCGATGAAGAAATCCACTCCGGTAGCAAATCATCGTTGACGATTGACGAAGTGTGAGAAAGCGAAAGGGATTCGATGAAAGAGGGATCGTTAAATCCCGAATCCAGATATGAGTAATTACCGTAGAGGTTCATCTCAGGTAACAAAGCGTCCATTTTATATTTGTACATTTCAAACCTTACACTCTGCTCCGGCAGCTCTCTCGCCGGTCCGTCACGGCCTCTCGTCGCGTTAATTTTCTAACTTCAACTGGCGAACTAACGGTCCTGATTCTGTCGATGAAGCGTACCTACTAGCTAATCGTGTCTTTTATACGACCGAAATTGTTCTGTGCAAAAATATTTTATTCGTTTTAATGAAAAATAATTTTCACTTTTTTATTGATAAATAGAAAATATTCTCTAAAAAATCATATTATATTATAAGTGGGAAGTTCTTTAGCTCAAAATTGAATTACAAATTTGCCCTTCACTTGAACATTATTTGAATATATATAACATTATATGAAAATAAAAGCATAATATTTTCATTTTTAATGACCTGAAAAATAAATTCACACTTCAATTACAATAATTAAGATAATTGAAAAGACAACAGTTAACATTTAAATAATCATGAATAGGGTAAACGAAAAGGCAATTGAAAATAATAAATCTTTTCTTCAAGTGAATAATGACTTTCTTCAGGTAAATAAAGAAACTATGTTTCATCATTAAGTAAATCATTTCATCTTCATATACATTTCAAAAGGCATGAAAGATATGGGAACGCTATTTTAGTTAAGAAATCGAAGACTTTAAGACAATCATGAAGAACATATGAAGTGTGATGTCTGCAGTGATTTCTCGACAGCGACAACGGTGAGAAACTGATTTTGTGTTCCTAGAAATCTCATAGTCCTCCATATCCGCTGCCCTTCATCATTTTTCTTTTTTGAAACTGAAAGGTTTCAAATTTTTAACACTATTTTTTTGTTGTTGTTTTCTTCTAACCCCCCCCCCCCCTCCTCTTATTGTAGAATATGCCTCTTCTTAGATTTATATATGATGCAATTTGAAATGTTCTTGAAATTCAAGGTATATTGATTTATCCGAGTATTTCTATAACGCAGTTTCAATCAAGATATTCACTGGCTTTTTTCCTTTCTCTATTTTATTAGTCTTTATTTGTTACTTTTTACCCTTTTTACTTTTTTTTTCTTAACTTGTTTTTTGTTTTTGAAAAGGTGAAATTTCAACAATAAATATGATGAAAGTATATAATTTACAGGTAATAGTAAAATAATTTTACCTTTGAGAATCACACATGGTATTTTTCGCAGCTATAATTTTTTATATGCAATATATTTATTCTCTTATTTTCACATATAGGCTTTTAAATTGTATACATCATCATTTCTCTTACAAGAGTCTTTCCTTCTCCTATTTAATTTTTGGGTGATTGAAGATTAAGATCTTAGTTAGAGAACATATTTTAATCTTAGTATGTATTAGATATTATTTTCTCTTCAGTTTGAATTTGTAATATTTTTTCCTTCAAATTATATATGACTCATCACAAGCATGTTTATAATATTATTATTGGTTCGTCTGTTTTTTTTTTTATTTTGTTAGTTTATTTTCTGTTTATTAAAAATTAAATTTGAAAACTAAAAGATATTAATTATTTTTACTCTTTGAAAACATCATATCATCAAAAACTAACACAAATAGTGTTATATTTCATGTAAATACAATAAAATATACCCATATATAGATCCATGGACTTATCACAAGTAAGTGCATTCTCAAGACAATCTTATCGTATTGTTGTTAAGTTTCGATGTTTATGTTCTTTATAGAAAATGCAAAATATGTAATTGAAATTTATATTTCTGATAAATTTGTTCGCGCCTTTGTTATTTCATTAAAGGCATTAGATACATTTATTATTATTTTTCTATCATGAATTCATAACATATTTTACAGTCATGATTCACATATTTCTGGTTTGATAGCAAATGCACCATTCTATTTTATGATTTATTTTAATGAATAAAAAATAAATAGTAAAATTAATATTGTTAATTTCAATATCTATACCTTATAACTCACTTCTAAATAAATAAAAAAATTGTAATGATAGTAAGGGACAAACGTGCAACGCACGTTATCAGAAACTAGTAATAATAATATAAGAGATATAGAAAGTATTTGGATGAAAATTCGGTATTAAAAGTAATAGTAACGATATTTAACTGTTAATTCAAGCAAATAATATATAATTGTAATTGTGACTAATTTTTCACTTTCAATCAATTTTTTTTTTGTAAAATAATTGTTACTACCAAACATTTTTTAAAAAAAGAATCACAAATCACAAACCTATAGCGAATTGAAATATTTTTGATCGAAATTATTGTGTGTACTTCCATATATATTTGTCACATAAAATTAGATAGTCTATGGACCTTGCCCATTTTATAAGTATTTCATTTTTTGATTTGGTAGGATTTTTTCATTACGAGCTCATGTGTTTTTAATTCTTCATATAGTTTACTTTCTGAATGATCAATGATCAATTTTTCTAATGAATGATTCATTACAAGTGTCGTAGATAATCGAACTCCAAGATCACACAACCGTTCTCGAACCTCGTACAATTAATGACCTTCTTCGATATGAACAATTTTTATGCGTCCAATCTACGATAACACTCAGTTATCTTCATTAATTGTGTTTTGTGGATAAGGCTAAGAGTATACTCAATGTTTTTGCGACACTTTTTCTTTCGGTTGATTTGTTTGTTTTTATTAGTGCATAATACATTGTCTATGCCCTAATTTTAACGGTAATTTTTTCTCTCTCTACATCTATTACTTATAATTAGACTTAACGTATGTATACTTTTTTGAGTTTCATATCTAAACAATCAGATGTGCGAGTGAGATTCATATCTGAACAATTAAATACGCGAATAAGATTCATATCTGAACAATTAGATACGCGAATAAGATTCATATCTGAACAATTAGATACGCGAGTGAGTTTCATATCTAAATAATCGAGTGAATTTTCTACCTAAACTATCACTAAATATTTATTAACACACACCTATGTTATTTCATTCAGAAGTCGATACAAAAAAGGAAATAAAGTACTTGCAATCACCCATTTTCTTCAAATAACAATACTATAAGTTTAAGGATTCTTGTTCGACAAAAAAGAACCAAAAAATAAAAGTAGTAACCAAAAATAGTGAAACAAATACAATATGTAGCTGACTAGGAAAAAGAAAACGTGGGTCCCAACAAAAAAATACAGGGTTCTCATTGGCTGAAACGCGGCGGGCGGCGTATACACACCAAAAAAAAAACAGAGTATATATAATGGACCTTAAAACCTCAACAAAGCTCACAATCCACTGTTCGTAGGCCTAAAACCTTGTAGCGGCAAGCGTAAAAAGGCCATTAGGGTTTTGAGCTTTGAACATCAAAAGTTCAAGGCTTTCAAGTCCACCTTGTTCTTCGTCATCGTCTTCTCCCTCCAGAAAATTTTCTTGAATTTACGATTAAAAAAGTAATCATAAACGATAAACGATAAACCCTAAACCCTGCGATACAAACAGAGGTTTTTGATTCAGCATTCGTTTGCGAAGTTGTTTAAAGTAAGTTTTTTGTTTAGTTTTGATTGTGGAATTAGTTAGTTTCGTTTATGTATGTGTTAGTTTATCCGATTTTTATGTGTGTATAATTTGAAAGATACAAGATTTTCATGTTGTTTATTCATTCATTCCAATGTATCTTTTCTCTACATTCCGATCGTCTTGGAGTTCACTTTTTTTTATTTCTTTTTGATTCTGGGAAGCGTGTTTTGTGCACCTGAAAAACCATGATGTAAATTGGGGGTTTCCATTCCTTTCTGTAAAGGAGCATTCGGGGCTAGAAGAGTATATGAACTAGAATGAATTATGGTAGAAAAAAGAAGTATGCTTTCATCATATGATCTTGTTCTTTTTTTTTTAAAAAAATGGTGTCTTTGTGTGTGTTCGTCTTCAAGCGCAGGATTCTAGTATTTTAATTTTATACTTTTCTTAGGGCTTTAGAATTGTTTTTTCTCATGTACTTAAGAGAAGTTTGTATCATGGGTATTGAGTTCCATTGGGAGTAAGACCATGGCCACCAAGTCCATGTAAGGGTGTAATGTTGAGATTTCCTAAAGGAACTTGATATATCTGGGCACCCAAGGGTGTGGCCACGAGGTCTTAGGTTCAAATCTCAGCAGAGACATTGGGATTTGCCTCTACAACAAAGGTTCTGTTTTCCAAAGTGGGAATACCCTATATAACTCATAAATAGTGACAAAAAGCACTTCCCCCCTCCCCCCACAGAAAGAGAGAAAAACAGTTGTTTGCTACTTGTCAATCATACGATTGAGCATGCTTGTCCCTCCTCCCCTACCCGACTTCTTATTTCTCCTTTCTTTTGGAGAGGAGAAACCTGTAGATCCAATTATAGAAATGCATCTTCAGCCTTACTTTTTAATCGTCTCTGTAATTCGGCACGTTGTTGAATTTGCCTTGTAATTAACTAGCTTATTGTGTTTGGTAATAAATAATTGTTGGATAAACTTCAATGCACGACTTATCGTCCATCCTTTCATATTCAGTAATATTCATCTTATGCCTGAGAAAGACTTGTCTAAATCCTTGAAACATATTGCATCACTGCTGTGTTGGTTCATTTACATTGTTGAATTCAATACTGTTGCATTGTTTATGCCTGAGAAAGACTTGCATATATTGAAGTATTGCTTCCATTCATGTATTCTAAAACATTTGTTGTATGCCCTGAAAGGCTCTGAACTTTCTTACCTTATTTTTTTATATTATCCTTGTATAACTGGTGAGTAACTTCAATGATAATGTACCATAAAAACTCAAAGAAAAGGCGGCATTTAAGACATTTTCTAGTCGCGCAATTCGATTAATGAACTTATTTAAACTGATGATAAAGTATCTTCATAGATATTTTGTTTGCTTTGCAGGCAGGGAGTTACTATGGATACCCTAACTACTCTCAATGAGATAGCTGATTCAGAGGCACAACCGAATAAGTTTAGGCGGAAGAAGTCCATAGTTTGGGAGCATTTCACAATCGAAAGAATTGGTGCAGACTGTACCAGGGCCTGTTGTAAGAAGTGCAAGAAGTCATTTGCCTATATTAGTGGTTCAAAGTTAGCAGGCACCAGCCACCTCAAGCGGCATATTGCCTTGGGTATTTGCCCGGTGGGTCGGACGAACCAGGACAAGAATCAATTAACCTCATTTAACTCTGCTGCGCCAACTAATGGTTCTGCTGGGGCTACTGGTAAGTCAAGAAAGCGGTACAGAGCTAATCCTGGACCAACAAGTGTCCCATTTGATCAAGCCCGTTGCTACTATGATATTGCAAAAATGATAATTCAGCATGACTATCCACTTGAGATGGTGGAGCACTCGGGTTTTAATAAGTTTGTGCAAAATCTTCAGCCTTTGTTTAGTTCAGTGAGTGTTGATACCATACAAGAGCATATTTTTAACATTTAC
The DNA here is from genome assembly GCF_001406875.1 of Solanum pennellii. NCBI lineage: Eukaryota > Viridiplantae > Streptophyta > Magnoliopsida > Solanales > Solanaceae > Solanum > Solanum pennellii. The sequence continues at coordinate 70,570,178 of NC_028639.1, forward strand.
CTGGGAGAAAAGCAAAACCTTTTGAACATTATTGGTGCAATTCCTGGACGTGTTAGTCTGACACTCAATTTGAGAACTTCAGATCAAAACTTAGGTTATGTCTTCATAACAGGATACTTTGTTGACAGTGATTGGAAATTGCGGTGCCGACTTCTCAATGTTATCATGGTGCCTTTTCCTGATTCAGACATTGCCTTCAATCATGCTGTTGCCGCATGTTTGACAGATTGGTGTTTAGAGACGAAGCTATTCACGCTAACTCTTGATCAATCTGTTGCAAATGTCAATGTCAGAAAAAACCTGGGACATCTACTATCGATCAAGGGAGTAAATATTCTCAACGGTCAGCTAATTATTGGTAGTTGTTGTGCTCGTGTTCTGAGCGATCTTGCACAGTATGCATTACATTACATGAGAGCAATTGTCGAGAAGGTCCGCCAAAGTGTTAAGTTCGTTAAAACAGCAGATGCCCATGAAGAAAAGTTTTTGGAGCTCAAGAGACAACTTCAAGTTCCCAGTGCAAAGGAGCTCATTGTGGATGACCAAACCAAATGGGATACCACATATCAAATGCTGATGACTGCGTCTGAGCTGAAAGAAGTATTTTCTTGCTTGGATACTTCTGATCCTGATTATAAGGTGACACCTACAATGGATGAGTGGAAACAGGCCGAAATTCTCTGTGAATACCTGAAGCTTTTCTTTGATGCAGCCAACCTCTTAACTTCCCCGACGTACTCAACAGCCGATGTGTTATTTCATGAAGTGTGGAAAATCCAGCTTGACCTGATGCAGGCAGCCCGTAGCCAGGATCGTTTCATAAGAGATTTGACTAGACCATTGCAGGAGAAGTTTAATGAATACTGGAATGATTGCAACCTGGTTTTAGCAGTTGCTGTTGTTATGGATCCTAGGTTCAAGATGAAGTTAGTTGAATTCACTTTTAACAAGATCTACGGTGAAGAAGCTGAAACTTGGATCAAGATTGTCGATGAGGGAGTGCATGAAGTTTTTTGTGATTACATTGTGCAATCACTTCCTCCGCCTCCGGCTAGTTTTGTAGACGAAGCAAATGACAATTTTGTAATAAAATCAGAATTCTCTCAGGAAGATAGTTTCCTTGCTACTAATGGTGACGCATTTCCAGATTTTGAGGTCTATCTTGACATTATTAACAATCAGCAGATGAAAACAGAGTTAGATCAGTATCTTGAAGAATCTCTGATGCCTCGCTCACAAGATTTTGATGTTTTGGGTTGGTGGAGAATTAACAGATGCAAGTACCCTACTCTCTCCAAAATGGCATCTGATATTTTATCCATCCCAGTCTGCACTGTCACTCCGGATTCTGTGTTTGACACTGTATCGCGAGATTTGGATAGACACCGAAGTTCATTGAGACCCATAACTATTGAGGCTCTCAGTTGTTCCAAGGATTGGCTTCAATATGAATCTTGGGAACCCCCATATGGAACTCCAGACGCTACAGTTAAAGTGGAGTATTAGATTTATTAGTAAAGATTTATTGGTGTAGTTGCTTCTTTATTTTCTTTTGATTACCCCTTTATAGCAAACAGTTTTGTGCACACAAAGGCGTATAGATCAATGAAATTCATATTCTTTCACCAACTTTATACATAGGAAAATTCACTCTTTACATCTCTTGCGTTGCTTTTTTAGAAAAGTAGGAAAATACATAAAAGCTAGTGATTGAAGGAAAAAAAAAAACAATCTGTTTTGATTGTAAAAAATGAATAAATATCTATTTATTTGATAGTGAAATCAGAATATGAATATGATGTTAAGCTCTCTCAGGGGACTCTCTAACTTGACATATACTTTGCATGGAAAAGGTGTCTTCTTATTAGCTTCACAATGTCCAAATCAAGTTTTCCAGCTTGCTCATCTTCATTTGTCTCCAGAAATCCATTTACCCTTGCAGAGTCTCATAGAGAAGTGCAAATCCATGGACCAACTTAGACAGATTCAGTCGGTAATAATCCAAAAAGGCCTTATTTCTGATCCTAAACTCTGCTCCAATATGATAACCTTTTGTTCTAACAATGAATCAGGTGATATGAAATATGCTCGTTCTGTGTTTGACATAATGCCTGAACGAGGAGTGTTCATTTGGAATACAATGATCAAGGGCTATTCAAGAGAAAATAGTCCCCGAGATGGAGTGTCAATTTACAGAGAGATGTTAAATAACAATGTGAAACCAGATAATTATACGTTTCCTTTCTTGCTCAAGGGTTTTACTCGTGAAGTATCGTTGAAATTAGGGAAACGTGTGCATGCTCATATATGTAAATTCGGGTTTGAGTTAAATGAGTTTGTTCATCATGCTTTGATTCATGTGTACTGTTTGTGTGGGCAAGTTGATATGGCTCGTGGGGTATTTGATTTGAGTGCTAAAAGTGATATACTTATTTGGAATTCTATGATTTCGGGGTACAACAGGTCCAAGCAATTCGGAGAGTCAAGGAAACTCTTCTATGCAATGGAGGAGAAGCAATTGCAGCCTACTTCAGTAACTCTCATCTCAGTGATATCAGCTCTTTCGCAGCTTAAGGATTTAGATACTGGCAACCGAGTTCATCAATATGTTAAGGACTATAAGGTACAGTCTAGTTTAGTGTTGGACAATGCTATAGTTGACCTGTATGCGAGTTCTGGAAAGATGGATGTTGCACTTGGCCTATTTCAGAGCATGAAGCATAAAGATGTTATATCATGGACCATAATTGTCAAAGGTTTCGTGAACATTGGACAAGTTGATGTGGCTCGGATATATTTTAATCAGATGCCAAAGAGGGATAATATTTCTTGGACAGCGATGATGGATGGATATGTCAAAGAAAACCGATTTAAAGATGTGTTGATGCTCTTCCGTGAAATGCAAGCAGCAAAGATACAACCAGATGAGTTCACTATGGTTAGCATCCTTACCACCTGTGCACATCTTGGGGCTCTTGAACTTGGAGAGTGGATCAAGACTTACATTGACAAGCACAAAATTAATATAGACATACACCTCGGTAATGCTGTCATAGACATGTACTTTAAGTGTGGGAATGTGGAGAAGGCATTGGTGATGTTTACTCAAATGCCTTGTAGGGACAAATTCACGTGGACGGCCATGATTATCGGTCTTGCATCTAATGGGCATGAGAGAGAAGCTCTAGATATGTTCTTTGAGATGCTGAGAGCTTCAGAAACACCGGATGACGTGACTTACATTGGTGTTCTTAGTGCTTGTACTCATATGGGTCTGGTAGAAGAAGGAAAAAGCTTCTTCGCTAACATGGCCTCTCAGCATGGCATTCAACCTAATGTTATACATTATGGCTGTCTGGTTGATCTTCTTGGTCGAGCAGGGCGTTTGGAGGGAGCTTATGAAGTTATAATGAGAATGCCAGTGAAACCAAATTCAATTGTTTGGGGAGCTCTTCTTGGTGCTTGCAGAATTCACAAGGATGTTCAAATGGCTGAAATTGCAGCTCAACAACTTCTTCAGCTAGAGCCTGGAAACGGGGCTGTCTATGTTCTCTTGTGTAATATATATGCAGCTTGCAAAAAATGGGATAACTTGCGCGAAACAAGAAGAATAATGACAGATCGCGGGATCAAGAAGACACCAGGTTGTAGTCTGATAGAGATGCATGGAATTGTTCATGAATTCGTTGCAGGGGATCAGTCTCATCCTCAATCTAAAAGCATATATTCGAAGTTGGCTGAGTTGATTGGAGAACTAAAATTTTCTGGTTATGTTCCAGATACTTCAGAGATTTCTCTTGACATAGGAGAAGAGGAGAAAGAGAACTCCATTAATCGACACAGTGAGAAGTTGGCAATTGCATTTGCTCTAATCAATTCTGAACCTGGATTTACTATTAGGATAGTGAAAAACCTTAGAATATGTACAGATTGCCACCATGTAGCAAAGTTAATATCAAAACGTTACAATCGAAAACTAATTATTAGAGACAGGACCAGATTCCACCATTTTGTACAAGGTTCATGCTCTTGTAAAGATTATTGGTGATCCTCTATAATTTTTGTTTTACATTTTTCATAATTGATTATTCTTCCCAAGAAAATGCCTTGTCCTCAAATTTCGAGTCAGTTATATTTCCCTTCATTGTATTTGTCCCTCCAAAAAAAGGCATCAGCCAGCCATTGTGTCATGGCTGCATACAGGCAGCCTTGTCACTGTGGCAAGCTCATCCCTCTTCGTTGGCACCACCCTTCTCCAGGCGATACCCATATTTATAGTCCTTTCTGGTTGCAGATGGTTCTTTTTCTTGTATAGCAGAGAGTGCCATTCGCTTCACCCTGGGAGAGGTAATGCATCTGTCATATGCTCTTTGGTCTATCAAGTTTCTTATAATTTTTATGGTTGCTAAGAAGCTATTATTCTTTGAGTCAGACTAAGGAAGAACTATTGAGAGAACTAGGACTTCAGGGGAAGAAAGGAAGTTCCCTTGAATTTCTCAGAAGAGGCTACAAGGTCACCTCCTTAGTTTACTACTTTAATAGTCTGTTTTATATCTGTGATTAGCCCCATTATTCAAATGACATATTATTTGAAGAAATATGAAATAGGTCAGTCAACTTCTCCTATTGAATCATTTCTCATTAGACTAATACCTTGTTCCCTTACTGCAGACAGCAACTTGGTTCGAAGAAGATTTGATTTAGAAGCATCTTCTGCATGGCGTAGTTAAGCAGTAGAACTGAGCTACAAGAAAAAGTTGGTTACAGAAAGAAGAGAACGGCGGTGGAAGCTTACAGATACATACCCCCGTGGTGGAGAAATTAGGTACGGAATAATTACCCAACTCGTTGAATCAACAACGTTCTTTAATATAATGCTTCCCCAGCCTTTAAAGAGAAAAAGTTCCAGTCATCAGATATCCACAAAATAGTTTCAGATCCAGTCAAGTAACACATATCAAAGCAGTTAGAAAAAGAAAATATAGAAGTAAAGAAGACATAGCAATTGCCTTTTCCATAGGGAATACGTTCCCTTTGGACAAGAAAATAATATAATTTAGTTGTATTAACTGTTCCTTTACAAAATTGAGACACTTTGAATACACAAAACTAAATCTCTTACAGCAATCCCAAAACAATTCTCTAATATTTAAAATTCAAACACTCATAACAAAAAATGTCATCTTGACTTGGTCTGGATTATGGACACTAAAGCCAGTCTCAAAACCTCTAGAACTTGAGCTCTAATGCCTGTGAACTCCAAATAGGATTAGCAGCAAAAATGTGAAGAGACTAATATGGTCTCTCCGGAGATTTGTGCAGCATTGGAGTAAACTCAGTTTCTCCATCATCGTTCTCATTAAATCCGTCCTCTTCCATTTCCTCAATTTGACGAAGTTCTGCAATTTTCCTTTTTGTATGCCGGCGCCATGCAGCTTGTATGAAGCTGGCAGCCCAGGTTCTCCATTGCTGCGAGTAAAACCTAAAAGTGTGCTGTACCTGTCGACTCTGCAACCGCCTGAACTGTGATGTAATGTACTTCACTTCTTCTGCCTCTAAGGCAAATGCCTCTACTTCTGTCAAAGCCTTGACTGTCCTAGTTGATGGCGGCAAGTTAGACCCGGATTTCGGATCCAATGCCCATGTTAGCAGCTCCTCACCACAGAAGTCATTTTCTTTCAAGATACCTCTGTTGAAGAATCCACTTCTCCCACCATCAGTTGTTACACTTTCTAGGCGACCACGGATTATAAACATCATTTCACCAACTGGATCTCCTTCTCTAACTATATATGTTCTTTCGGTGCATAAACTTGGTTTCAATCTCTCACATATGGCGTCAAGCATTCTCTCATCCATGTTCTCAAACAAGGGCACCTGCAAAATGTATCATTCACAATATTTTTACATCAAATTTCACATCAAGGTTTCGAACATATAAAAAAGTACTTCACATCATGCCCAACAATGTGAACTTGAGCTATCAACAAGATAAGAGTACTTACCCTTCTAACCAAATTCAGACAGAGATGCCGCTTAATATCCCTCCTAAGATCTTTGGGCAGATTTTGCACCAAACTCTCTTCATCTACTCCTCTAGTTTCCAACCATTTGTACTGATCGTAACGTCGAACTCTCTCCCTTAGCTCAGGAGGAAGTACTCTGTGATGCATCCACTGCTCTGAGTCACGCCTTTTGACCCTCATCTCCTCAAGTCGTACTGTTAGAGACTGAAGATAGGTCTGTAGGGTACACAAAGCCAAAGTATAAGCACAATTATAATATATGAACTTAAATACTTCTCTAACCTAACAAGCACTACCTGTACTCGTTAAAGAATTTACATGTTCCTGGAGCTTACTATATACAAGCATTTCCTTAATCAAGCAATCAATAGGTTGTTATAAATCATTTCTTCCATTTGTTTAGGAAGTAACACGCTCAATTATGAGAGCCCTCCATTTTTATTGTTTGAACCAGTCTGAATTAGAAAAAATATGGGAGGGAAAATACCAAATTTTATCTACTCTGACTAAACAATACTATTAGAAGGATAAATGATAAAAAGGAGGTATGAGACCTGTTCAAAATATTACTAGCTTTGACCTTCAAAAAAAAAAAATTAAAAGAATAAAAGAAGTATCACAATGAAAACTTATATACTATTCTGCATCATCTTCTACAGAATCTGGCAACATTAACCTTGAGAAAAAAGTTGCCTGCCAAAAAAGAAAACGTAAAGAGGGCGTCTTTAATCTACTCACCTGCATGTTTCCAATGAGAAGAGCAAATAGTAAGAGTCCAGAAATGGCCAATATTATTGAAAAGAGATTTTCCTTCGTATAGGTACTGGTCTCAAGCCCCTGACCAAGTGTGCTGTAAATAATGAAATTTAAACAAGTTAAAGGTCACAAAGGCATTATCCAAAGGGTGATTTTCTGACTCTCGTGAACGCCCCCATCAGAACAGGGAAAATCACGATTCCAAGAGCATCAATAAAACCCTGTTCTAGGACAAATCAAAAGCTACCTCAATAAAGGAAAGCAACAGAACATCATTTCGTCGTGAATTATAGACAGCGCACTTCCACATAAACCTCTTGCTTTCTAACCATACTATTGCCACTCAATGGAGTAGTAAACTAAGAAAACAAACTTTGATGACACCTCGATAGCTTTCAAATTTTTACCTTTTGTTGAACTAAAAGTAGACGGTTAGTTTCAATGTGGAGTAACATAATTTTCACACAGAAATCGGGAAGATCTTTGAGGCAGACAAATATTATTAACTAAAGACAGAGTGTAAAAAAGGAGGGAAAATGGAACAATATAATTAGGTGCATCATATAGCTGAAGTTTTACCTCAAATTCTGCAAGCCCCACCACAAACAGAAACAATATTTGATCACGAAATCTTCAGTGTCAAGAACATTAGTTGTTACAGCTCTTGCATATATTCCATATGAAAATTTCTCCTCCTCAGCACATTTTTCATCAAGAACACTCTTGCCAATGTTTTGCCATTCTGTCAAATTGAAGTTTCCTTCTCGTGAACAATACAGATAAGATAATTTATCTTTGCACTGGTCATTTTCGGTACATGCTTCATTCCAACATGTATCTTTGCGTTCGACAGCTAACAGGTACCAGATGGCCCCAAATATCTACATATCACAAACAACAAACTTTAAGCATTTCTGGGTTCTGGCCTTCTGATCATGTTTGAGACTCGTTGATTATTTAACCGGAGTTACCTTAGCTTCTCTTATTACCATAAATAATCAAATACCAATAACTGATGAAATTCTAGTTAACAGCTCAGATTATAAAACAAAGATGCTGAAAGGAAAAGGAAATAAAAGGATCCAATCTACCCATTGAAGTGGGGGAATAGGTAAGAGTGATGTACTACTCATGGTCATTGAGGAGATGAAAAGATTGCCTTGCAGTGGCCCAAATGATGTCCTATAACAAATACTATCTGTACGTGACAGAAAGCTATTTAAACTATGAAATCTAGAAAAGGGAAGGGTATATTGTGAATGATCATTTTTTAAGATACCATATACAATTGTCGCAGAATTTTCATATTCTAGGCAAGGGACCATAAAAGAGCAGAGTGGAAAATCAACTACCACTAAATGGTCTTTTAATAAGAATTTTGACAAAAATCTAAGCTTCACTAAATACTAATGGGCTCCTTTAGAATATGTTAGCAGGATGTTTCATCTTGCTACTATAACGTTCTTACCGTATGTAATGACTGGTCATTTTATGTCAAAACCTTATCGGACAAATATGAAGAGAAATTTGCGAAAGCACAAAAGAGTACTATTAAATGCATTAATGAACAAACTTGAAAAGTTACTTACATGACTAGCTAGAACAAACCACAACAGATAATATGCAGCACCAGCCCAAGCAGTTTCTGCAAACACCCCTGCAGTCTTTTTCAAATCCGAACTTAATGGAATAAACCGCAAAAATCTAGGAATATATTGAATGAGGATGATGTACGATAATAATGTCTTTGTAATCAATACATCTGAACCTCTTGATCCACCAAGATATCTCCATATCACAATCTGAAGAAGAAAATGGACTAGAAGGCATAAATCAAACAAATACCACTTTTGTAGAAAGAAACAATCGTAAAATTATTGTTGAAGCTTTCATTAAGAGATCAAGATGTTTCTTTTTTCTTAATTTTAATTAGATAAAAAATAACAATGGAAAATGGTCTTATGTGATTTTAGAAAGAGGGCATTAGCATTCAGACGAAGAAACAAAAGGTGCACGGAGAAGAATAGATATTATCTGTCTACTGTGACTGCCAGTACTTATATGCATGTCCCCCTCTAAACTTTCTATTTGTGTGTGTCTCTATTGCTGGAATAAAAGGTGCATAGAGAAAAATAGGTATTATGTATATACTGTTGTAACAATTGCTAAAATAGATTATATGCATATTTTCCTCACTATCTGCATGTGTGTGTAAGCCTGTCACTGTCACAGTGTGTCTGAGAGAGAGTGTGTGTTCCGAAGATATGTATATAGCAAAGCGTGGTGCACTGTGGGGTCCGGGGAAGGGCCGTACCACAAGGGTCTATTATACGCAACTTTATCCTGCATTTTCGCAAGAGGTTGTTTCCACAGCTCGAACCCGTGACCTTTTGGTCACATGGTAGCAATTTTACTAGTAATGCCAAGGCTCTCCTTAAAGAGAGCTCCAAAGAGAAAACTGTTTACCCAAATGGTTGCTGAATGTTGAATAAGCACATGAGTTGTTACATAGTCAGAGGTATAGTAGGAACCTGCGGTGCAGGAAGAATGGAAAAGAAATCCACTACAAAGTAACGGCTGAGGTATCTGGTTGCTATTTGCTTGGGATCTATTACAAGTTCACCTCGCCCAAAAACACGGGAAGATGGAGCAATAAAAGCTGTTCGAAATTGGAGAACCATGCGGATAAGGTAAAAGAGATCAACTGCTGTCCGCATCCAACTTACTATCGTTGCTAAACTTTCATCTATGTGGAGACACTTCCCTTCATCCTTAAAAACAGGAAGGTAGAGAAATAGAGGATCAATAGATACTGCCAAAATACATGATATGACCAATAACCTATTCCAGAACAGGAGAGACTTGTCTTGAGGATCAAATATCCTTTTATCTGAAACTCTCAAATCTTCTGGAAAAACTGCTCGGGTAACGCCAGATTTCAGTGTTCTACCAAATGTCACTAGTCCCTCAGATCCTCTTTTTACACCCAGTTTTATTGACTTGGATGGGTTGGTTGCATGACCCTCTATATTAAATCCATACTTTGTCCTTCCAGCCATATCAGACTTAAACGATATGTCAGAGTTAGCGTCCTCTAACCTGCAAGAAACAAGGAAATCTTATTCTGACTTACAATAGACAACTAGTTCATTTCAGGAATTTAATCAGGGGTGTAGAGGCTGTCTCAAAACCATATGACTATAAAACAATTGAAGTGATAATACTACATCCAGTAATTACTTTAACATTCTTCAAAGTATCAGTGTGCAATATGTGTTTTAAAGACAAGAAAACACATATAGAATACACTAGCTGCCTAATGCAGCAATTTACAGCACTGAAAGTGAAAAGTCGAAGCAACTTGGGTTAAAAACCCTCATCTACATTATTGGACTGAACAGAGATGAAATATGTGAATGTTACAGAGATTTTGAAAGCATACCTTACAAACTTTTCTTTTTGTCCTCCAATAATCTGCGACTTGTAATTACCAAACATTGTATAAAATCTCTTGCATAGAGAGTGAAGGAGTTCATCAAAACATCAGGCATATGGCCACATCAAATACGTACGTTTTGACTGCACTTTAATTTGATACAAAACAAGGTGTCAGTAGATTCAGGTGGAGGATCCAGAATTTTCATTAAGGAGGTTCAACTACGAAAGAAATAAATGTACGACGAAACCAAGAGAATTTATCTAATGTAGATACTCTTTATCAATAGTGTAGTTTTCCGTCAAATAGGGTGTGACTGAAACCCTTGCCTCTACCTGACTCCGTCCCTTAGTAGAATACTGTTAACAACAAGTAAATAACCATCCATAACATTGACCAATTCCAATAGTTCCAACACAAATTCTTACGATCTTTCTTTCATCCTCTCTGTCTATAGCCTATGTCAATTGGTTTCATGCGGATGAATTGCATTTCGTCAATAAAAAACAAAACAAAAAATAAAATGAAACACAACACCTATAAATTTCAGAATTTCGTTTTTTTTCCTTTCGAAAATCCACTATTTTCCATTTCCTCAACAACCAAAAAAAAAAATGTGAACAGGAAGAAACAGATATATAGCTATAGCTAGATGATTAATGACAATGAGAAAAAAAGGTCTCAAAATTCGTTATGCATGCATGCATACGTAACAAGAAAAAATAAACAATTTAATAAATTAGTACAATTTCTTATAATTATATCTTCTTTTAAACAATTGTACGACTAAAAAATTTGTGTTTGTGTATGAAAAGTAGAAAAACAAAATTATTTAAATTTCCCCCTCTCAAATAGAAACAAGATCATCATCACCAAATTGAAGCCAAAAAATTTAAAAAAAATTGGAGGGAGAAGGGTAAAATAATGGAACTTACTTGAACGTTGACGATTTTAATTTACAAAATGAATAAAAAAAAATGCAGGAGAATATTTAGAAAAGAAGTAGTTTTTTTTTTTTTTTGGAGGTTGGAAGAAAAGTGAAAAGAAGAAAGAGAGGAAGGGAATAAAAAAGGGAAGAAAAGTAAAGGAATTTTTGTTATAACGAATTATTTTAAACAACGTTCCGCTTTCTTCTTGAAATTAAGGCCGGAAAATTTTTGGACTCGACTCCTCTCCATTACATTTTTCCTCCATTTCAACGAAATCTAAAAGGAAAAAAAAAACTTTATTAATTAATAAATATGAAAGAAAAAAAATAATTTGAAACATTACACATGGTCAAACCCCAATTGACACATTTGATGCCACTCATGTTCTGTGTCTTAGATTTTTCTTATGAGAGGCTAAAACATTTATCACAATTAAATTTTTTTTTTATCTTCTAGAGTAAAGAATTTAAATCTACCATAATTATTGGAGTTTTGAAAATAAGATTTAGAGGGTGGTTGGATTAACTTAAAAATTGGTCAAATCTATTTTTTTTAGTCAATTTTTTATTTTGAAAGTGTTTAATAAATATAAAAATAATTTCATAAGTCAAAAAAATGACTTAAAATAAGTTAGAAAATGGTTGATAAGATGAAAACAACTTAAAATAAGTTAAAAAATCAAAAGTAAGCCTGCCCTACTGATTATTTTTTTTTACTTAATAGTTATTTAAGTTTGAATTTTTATTATAATTTACGTAAATTTCATAGTATTAAATGCTAGTTATATTATTTCCCTACTATTTTCCAAATAACAAGTATTCCTTAAAATTTATGGATTCCAGATACTAGAATTTCGGATGCATCAGCAGACATCCAGATACATAGAAGAGGGATATGTCCGATAGGGAAGGGATGTATCAGAGAGGGGATAGATCATCCGGATACATAAGGAAGGGATGTATCAGAGAGGGGATAGATCATCCGGATACATAAGGAAGGGATGTATCAGAGAGGGGATGGATGTATCAAAGAGAGAAGGTATAAATCCGAGAGGAAGATATGGATGTATCAGCGAAAAGAGAGTGATAGATCCGAGAGGAAGATATAGATGTATGACATAAATATTTAAGTATTTTTTCCTTTTATTTTTGACTTAAAATCTACTTTTTTAAGTCAATTCAAAGGAAAACAATACGACGATTTTAAAGAATAAAATTTGTGAGATACAAGTATCGCCAAGCCTGGACAGCAGTGCAATACTGCAATATAGGACGATGCGCAAGAGTTAATGTGGCAAGTTATCTTAACTAATTTGGATAGCGTGTTATAGGCCGCGATTTCAATAATTTTTTTCATAAATCTTCAGCGTTATCTCTGAATATCTCTGATTAAAAATGAAAAAATATATATAACTATCTTACTGCAATCCACGTTGATAAGAATGAGATCTAATTTGTTAACATGACATAATATGATATATGTAATCTTTATAAAATAACAGTTCCGTAACACAATTTTCAAAGTATTTATTTAAGAGTATATGTAAAACTAATACTACTAAAAGATAGCTATATGACTTAACAGAAAACCAAATATTTAATCGACATTTAGTGCGTCGCATTGAATATTATAAATTCTGAGTATATATAAGTAGTTGATAATTAGCTAGTACAACTATCAACTGGCGTAATTAAATCACATTTATAGAGTAGTCATATAAATACACATTTCATATACTATATGATACCATGCACACTGTACACTACGTGTATATGTATGAAATTTACGTTTTATGCATGACTAAGTCCTAAGCATATCTATATTTTACATCATTAGATATTTATTGCAACAATAATAATAAATTCAGTATAATTTTATATGCGAAATATATTGTATGTATATAAATCTCACCCTTTTATCGTGATTATAATAAATATGCAAAATTGTTTTTGATAGAATATAATCTTAAAACTTAAGAAGAGGTAAAAAGGGAAGAAATTGTAGTAACATGATGAGTTAATTATAAGTAAGTGGGTAGAACGTGGTTATCATTATTAATTGTAGATTAGTGCTAAATGGTTGATCAGTTGTTAAGCTAGAAAGGGTTGTAATTTGATGATTATATGCGATGATAAAATTAAAGTTCTAAAGCTAACGCGTGGCTAGATTCCTGCTGTCATTAGTATAATTTTGTTGTTTAATTAATTAATTAATTAATTAATCCCAGCGCCGTTTGGTCTTTACTCTTTAAGCCGAAAGTTTTAAAAATGCTAATATCTTTAGTCTTTAGGGACCATTAGTTATTCCATATTATTCCCATATTTTTTTATCTCCACAATTTTAACCATAAGATCAAAATAATTCTTTTATTTGATCCTCTTTAACTAAATTTTAATTTTGGATTCTTGTGATATTTGACTAAAGGTATTTGATTATTAGTAGTTGACTGGTATGTGTGTTTTTTTATCCTTTCATATAAAAAAGAATATATCATGTTTAATTATATTATTTTAGAGCTATCACATTAAATAGTTTTAGTAATTATAGTTCATTTGATTTTACGAGTAAGAGAGATCAAAATTCAAAAGTCAAAGTCAGAATCAAAGCCAGCTTATCAATAGAAAATAAAATTATTTACATATAAATAAAATATTTTAAATCTATTTCGACTAATTCATGTGTTTAACTTTTTATATTTTGAAACTCCTCAGTGATAATTCAGATTCCATAACTATCAAAAAAAAGTGCATATTAATTTACAATCAGAATAGCAACATTTAAAATACTTAAAAGCACAATTTTCCCTTAGGAAAAAAAAAGGTTTTCTTTTAGTTACTACATTTCAATTTATACGACATAAAAAAGGAATTTTGAGGGAATTTTTTTCTTTTTTACATTTCTAGTGTGAAATATGTCATGAGATTTTCACAAACATGTCATTCAAGATATTAAACTAAAAAGATTTTTCTAAATATTAAAAAAAAAAAAGGACATTCTAATAAGAAAATAGTATGATATAATCGACTCTGAATTGTTTTGAAAACTAAGAGGTAGTCATTGTTTTGTTGGTTGGAATATACAATTGCTCATTCTATATAAGCTTATCTAAAACTCCATGCAACCCTAATAAGTTTTTAAAAGTCACGCGGATCAACGAAAATAACTGATGAAGAATTCGAAACTTGAGACTCCATCCAATTATCATCGTCCATAGATAATAATTCATTAACATCAAGTTTCTTCATACACCATAAATCTCCCCATGAAAACTTGTTCCATCGTGGTATAGCCTCTTTAATAGGATCATCAAAACCAACTTCAGACACCAACAAACGACACTCTTTATCATTCCTCCCCATATTATGCGCAAACGCGTAAAGCGACTTCATAAGTCTTGGACCATCTTTACCTTCCATATGAATTCCATACAACAAATAAAAACCAAACATTTTAAATAGATTAGGTATGGATGGAACCCTTAACCATGGCATCCATGAGTCCAAAACCCTAGTCCCTAAGCAACAAGCATATTTTAACGACGATACGCCTCTTACTTGTAACTTATAAACTTCCTTTGTATTCCACACGCTTAGTATAGCAAAAGTTTGTGGAAAACATCCACTTTTTGGATCCCAATTTAAGAGTGTTTTTTTGGGTACAGCCATGAAAGTACCAAAATTAAGCTTGTTGTCTAGAATATGATCAATATCTTTAGGGAAAAACTCAGAATTCGCGAAAATACGTCGATAGAATGACTCAGAGAGTTGTGGTGAGACTCGTACGATAGCAATGTCAGATGCAACCGGCTTGTAATGAGCATGAACTGGTTGAACCAACACAGAAGGAGTGCGAAATTTCGCGTAGTTGCATTTCGATATGAATAATTTTATCGATGCTTCGTTGTTACTATCAGTAGCCATATAAGCATATTTTGCTCCATTGATTTTGCTCCATTCTTCTAAGTTTTCAACTAGTTTTGTTCCAATGCCAAGTCTCCTAAATTTTAGAGATAACAAAAAAAAAAAAAAGATAAATCAATATATTTGAATATACACTATAGTTTAGAAAAAAAAAAGGTGTGATGGAAAATAAAACATGTAAAGACGACGACTTTGTATATATAATTGAATTAAAGTCTAAAAAAAAGTAGGAGACATTTTTTTTTTTGCATTGTTCTAGTCATTTTGGGAGTCTCCTATTGATGTTTGTAAAAGCTAAATTAAAGGTACTTTAATTTGGCCCATGCATATTTTAACTTATTCAAATATGAATATGTTCTGATAACGACGTAATTTCTCATAAAATACTGTTAAAAAGAGCATCATTTTTGCGTAGATTATGAAGTTAATTGGGTATATAGTTGGAAAGCATATCATTTGTCGTTGTTGTTTTCACATTTGTATGTGCGATCCTTTAAGATTTATAGTATAGATTCTAATATTCCAACGATATTTTGAGTGACCTAATAGTATAAAATAATATTTTACTTTTAACGATAGACTCGTACCTGTGGTGAGATGAAACACGCAGTCCAAGAATATAAGCAATTTTTACATAAACTGGACATGGTGTTGAGCCTCTATTTCCTCTAGTCACAGTCTTTATACAACCTCGAATTACCCCAACAATTTCTCCATTGTTGCCATATTCAGCTACCTGAATCGTAACAAGTGTAAGAGAAATTAAACGAATCATCATGACACATAACATAAATTGAAACAGATAAAATAATTACAACGTACCAACATAACATGTAAAGGGAGATTGCGAATACGACTAATGGGGTCACCCATGAGATCAGTAAACAACGATGGTTGCCCTCGTTGTCCAAAATCACACTGTCCTTCCAATTCTTCCACAGCCAACTTATCCTTCTCTTCATCATATTGTCTTACAACAATTTCTGTTTTTTTATTGGTATTTAGAGACATTCACCTAATAATATAGCTAGAGTGAAGAAATGTTTGTTATCTATAATATGGATTGATCTGCTAATAAAATTTGATCTTATATCATCCTATATATATATACCTAAAGCTTGTACTATATTTTGGTCCTTTAATTATTTCATGTTAATTAAAGTAAGTAGGACCTACGAACTCATGACATGGCAACATCACCGGTTTTGGAGGAGCTTTTGTTGGATTGAATAAATTCTTTGGGAATTTTAGTAAAAGTTTGTTTTTAAATATTTGTTTGACAATAGATTTTAGGTTAGATTTCTAAAAAAAAGTTATCTTAATATATTTGTCTGATTATAAATTTTAAAAAAGAAAATTTTATTTGATCGTAGATTTTGGATCAGATTTTATAAAACGGTGTGTTCGAAAGGTTTTTGAAGAGCCAAACTAGAGGTAAATATATAATACTCTAGTTGTATCATATTTTAAAAGATTTATAATAAAAAAATCTTGTTAATGCCAAAGGTAAAGAGGTGCATGTATCTATGCTATAGCTAATACTTTATTATCCAATGGATGGGGATTGTTAATGTTAAGCTAGTGAATTGTGTTCCAATAATTGTTTCTCCATGAGATTGTCATCTTGCGCTTCATGCATGATGGTGGCAATGAGTATAGTTAGACTCCCACATCGGTATATCGGATTTGATTTTTTTAAATAAGCGTTTTTTATTTTTTAAACTAATTTTTAAGGTCAAGTTAAATTCAGTATTTTTTTTCTATCATAATATATAGATAGATAGATAGATATATTAAGTCAGAAATATCATATTTTAATTAGATTCAAGTTTCAGTTCTTATTAAACATGATAGGATATGAGATCTTTGTATTAAACGTGATAAGATCTTTCTGTTCTTAGCTAAAGGTGTCTGATTCGAATGATAATGCATTTTGTTAAAGAATACACTTTCATTAATTCCAAGTTTTGGAAGGAAGATTCGTTATGAAGAAATTCAGATTCATATCTTGAATTGTACCTTCATTTGTTAAGTACTCATAAAATAAATATTTTAAAGTTAATTAAGGAAAAAGGGAATAGCATGAGAGAAAAGCAAGGAGGAAAAAGGAAAGGGGGTACCACTAATTATGATTAATTTATATAAAAACAATGGTTAATTTAGTTAAAAAGTTATTGTTAGTTCTAGGATGTACCTTCTTATTGGATGTGGAGATAAAAGTAGTTTCTTGGATCAATAATTGGGTTGGGTTGGTGAGAATCGTGGCCAAATAGAGAGGGGGTTTATTGGCTAACATGTGGAGGGGGGCTTATTAGGTGATAATTAAATCACATGATATTTAATTTATTATTAATCCATTTGCACTTCCCATTTGCTTTTGTGCCCAAAAATAATGGCTAATGACATGACGAAAAGGAGACAAGTGTTGGATGGATGAGAATGCACCACCCTCTCTTTTTTCCTTTCTTTAAGAGAAAAATATATTTAATATTTGAAATTTATCGATATCGATTAGTTTAGAGATGTATCACATGATATAACTCATTTAAGAGAAGTGCTTTTTATTAGAATAATATTTTTTCTATTTTCTATACTCAAATCTACTCATTTAAGGGAAAGAACTTTTTGTTAGAATAACATCCTCTAAATTATTTTCAATAGTCGAAAATGAACCCTCATTTAATCGTGAAGATGGAGTAATTTTATCTATCAGTTGATTCAGATTTGCATCATATATGACATGATTCATTTTAGGAGAAGCGCTTCTTATTAGAATAATTCTCTTTATTTTCAATACTCAAATTTAAATTTTCTGGTTAAAGATATGGTACTGAAGTATGTCAAAGCCAAAATTTCAACTAAAAAAAAGTAAGCATAAGGAGAAAAGAAGCTAAACAAATCTAAAATCTACAAATCGATTAATTTAGATTTGATTTATCTAACCAAATACATCTTTCTATAGTTATATTTTCAATGCTCGAATTCAAAATCTTTTAACATCGTGTCGCATATCAATCTCACTTTTTAATGGCCTATAAAATTATTGCTCCATGTGTCAAATCTTAACCTTTGGATTATTGATTGATAACCCGCCGCCTAGCTATAGAAAACAAAGATTTTCTCCACATGAAATCTAAACCTACATGGATTAATTAGTAGCTAGGGTAGTTTATCAATATGGAGATCTTCCTTTTAATTGGATACTAATCTAATCTAACTCTAATTAATAGTCCTCCAACATTAATTATATATGTGATTAAGGCAAGTAGCCTAAAAATAGAAGGCTATATATATATAAGTTTATAATAAGCCTATAAACGATATCTAATTGATTACTAGTAAATTAAAGCTCTTTTCTTGATCTCATTAGGTATTTTTTAAAATTTTAATCCTTCACGTTGGAGCACGAGCACACTTTTATTTATGAATTAAAATTATATAAACTTTATGTATAATGTAGAATTATTTAAATAATTAGGTCGCTTATTAAGTAATCATAGGTTAATTTTTTATTAAGTATTATTAATTGGTAATGTGGTAACTTATAACGTGGTATATAACACATATTATTAAACTTCTCTACTTGTATTAAAAAAAAATCTTTATGTACACTTATTAAAATGAATTTAATTATTACATATATAGATAGTGTACGTAAAGATTTTTGATATGTGATATCACATTGGTTACCTTTTTACCACATCATCAACTATAATAATATATCTAGTAAAATTCATAAATTAAATTCATATCCAGTGAAATTCACAAGTCGAGTTTGGGGAGAGTAGAATGTACGCAGACCTAACGATTACCTCGTGGAGATAGAGAAGTTGTTTTTGAAGACCTTCGATTCAAGTGCAACAAATTTAGGTACAAAGAAGAAGACAGTAAAGAAAATATAACAGATAACAAGACCACAAGATCAATTAATAATAAGTAACCTAGTTAATAAAATATTTCTTCATTAGAAGTGCATATAATTTTAATTACAAGTGTTGATTAACAATGTAAAAATAACTAGAAGGAAGAGAGAAGACAAAATGGACCTATTTTTACTTTAGCAAATATATACTAAGTAGCACATAGAAATTAACCACGATAAGAACTCAAAGTTACAGTAAATAAATAAATAAAACAGAAGCTGAATTAAAATATTATAAAGAGTATATATTATGCACGTGATGATGAGGATAATAGGACTAGGTCCTATATATTCCAATTTTATTTATTTATTTTTGAAAAAAAAAAGATGATGATGATATAACTAATTAATGTATATTATTGCTTAATTCTAAATTAAGTTCTTCCTTATCTTAAAAGCATGTTCTAAGTTGAATGCATATATCTCATAATAACCATTTGTCTTAAAATTGATTCTCTAAACAACGAGAAGAAAAAAGTTGGAATTTCTAATTAATGAACAATTCTTTTTTGAAAGACAGGATCAAGAAATGATATGATAAGGTAAAATATACAAAATATTCATTAGCATTAAAGCATATTCTATTTCAATGTATTTCTAATGTTCAAAGGAGAATATATATGTTGGAAAACTTTAATTAATTTGTGTGGTATATATGATTAATGTAATCTTGTTCTTAATTACTTTCCCAGATTTCTTCTAATTTTCATCCTTTTTCTGTAATGTCCAAGTTAGGTCATAGGTACAACTTGTAACTTTAATTTATTTAATATTATATATAGTTGAATATGAATTAATTCCATACTATGACCTCATTGCCATCGTATTAATTTATAATATAATGCTTATGGTGGCTGAATCTTATCATTGTAGTAAAGTAACAAAGCTACTTTTTTTAATATTAACTATTAAGATTATTGAATCATGTTTTGAAATATTGCTTAAAGAATAAAAATGAGAACAGAGAATATGTGCCACCCCGTTCATATTGTCAGTCCCTAAAACAATCTTTATATAATATTTTTTTTTATAGAATACAAATTTTATTTAAAATCAAAATAAAAGTTCATATCCGATTAATCGTAAAAAGATTTAATAATTTGACTCTAAAAAATGATTTTTCCTTTGGCTTTTGCTCAGGAGTTAATTGAGTTTTCATTCAGTATAATAATGCTACTAATAGAAAAACAAAAGAATAATTAAAAGTTCAAGCCCTTTAATTTGTTATTAGCCACTCCACCTTTTTTAATTCCTAATCATGGTTTGTAAACTTTTTGCAAGAGTTTTCTATTAATATTTTATTTTTATATACTATGATTATTTAGAAGGGAGTTTCGGAGTAATAATAAATTATTTTTTTTTGAATATTGGTTATTATTTCGAGCTTTGGAAGTAGTTTGTCACTAATATTTGCATTAAGATAGACTGTCTACATCACACACCTTATGATACGACCTCGTGCGCATCATATTTTTATAGAATATAATACGATTACTTAGTCCCAACGTATGATAATGATTTATGGATAGTACTATCTCACGATGTTTTTTGTTTTGTTTAATTTTGGTTACTTAGTCCCAACGGATGATAATGATTGATAGATAGCAAGTGTTTAATGATGTTTTGATTTTATTTATTTATTTATTTCCTATATGTCTTTGCTTTTCTATTAAAAAGTTGATCCCACTTGCAAATTTTAGCTTGATGATAAATAAAAGTAGTGACTTGCTGACACTAAACTTTACAAGATTATTCCAATTTCATGTAATATAAAATTTTCATTCATGGAATAAAACAACTTTATTTGATTTTGTTGTTTAGTATCCTATTATCTAAAACTAAGATTTTTCTTACTTTTACTAGTAAGTACTAATGAGTAGAGTTTCTCTATGGCATCTTATATTCAATTATCACTTTTCCTTTTAATCACCCAATACTCTATCTAATATCATTGGTTTGATAAAATTATATTCACGCAGCATAAAATTCACTAAAAAATGATCAAACTCACCTAACAAGAACTTTTCATTTCCAAAACATACCCTTAGCGATTTGTATACGAATAATGAAAAATTCATAATAGAATTATCTTCTTTGTCTATTGACAAGCAAAATATACGAATAAATATCTGAAAAATTCATATGAGGAAAGAATTTGTAGATGATTATCCTATTTATATATTCGTAAGTGAAATACAAAGCGCAACCTCTATAGCAAACATAAATATAGATATAAAGCGTAATTATCGAAACTATAGTTATATAGCCCATTATTGTGTTTTGCCATTTGTGAAATTTTCTCAAAATTGAAACATTGAGCACAAATTGGGCCAATGATATGGACCCGATTCCACATTTTCGTGGCCCATTCGTCAATTTCAGATGAGTCTTTTTCTGATGGAAATTTTGAAAACGACCTCATAATATTATGTCCTCTATTTTTGGGATTTTATTTCATTAAGGCTCATGTAAATTTACTATTGTTTGCATATATAATACAAAATCATGATTCAGAAATCAGATTGATTTTTTTGAAGTTAGAAATTCCTTTTAGATATGTCATTTAGATTTTTTTAATTTTGTATTTTTCTTAGAAACATGAAAATCCGCAAATTGTGAAAACTATCATGTTTTTTAATATTTATACAATCTTGCAAAACTTTATAGATATCAGAATGTCCTAAAGTGATAAATAACATATCTCCATATTCCTTTTCTGTTGAGAAAAAAGAAGGAATATATATATTTCCGCTTCTATTAATTACAATTGAGAAGAAAATGGAATAGTAACAATTACAGGAATACTTAATTACTATATGTAAGAGAAGTGGAGGATGTATAATATTTAGAAGATTGCTAGGGGCATGGTGAAAATTTGAACAGCACTCTTCACAGCTTCAACATCAATATCAACCAATTTTCCAGTATTTGATGAAATAGTTGCACATTTCTTTGCTTCTGCATTGGGAACAAAACTTCTGGCCTTATCCTCAGAGCAGAATAGCCCAATACTGTACATACAAAACCAAGATATATCAACCTCCCCACAAAGACAGCAGAAGGTGCAAAAAATTCCGCGTCTACAGCTTGTAGTACATGACATTACCTTGGTTTTCCACGTGCGTGAGCAAGTTGTATCGCAGCTGTATTTGTAGCTATCACTCCAGCAGAGTCATCAACAAGAGCAGCAAGCTAAGGCAGAGAAATATGCAGGGACTGTTAGTTTTCTAATGCTCATCCCGCGGTATATAGACTATAGTTAAAGCTGTCACTAAACATGCAACAGAAGCAGACGATTTCATTTGATTATACCCTCCTTGAATATAACGTAAATTGTTGCCATTATATCTGTGACTCCAACCAATTTCTTCTTTTATGTTGTTCAACTAAACACTGGTTGATCATTGGTCATTGATATTGTGAAAGTGGTTGAGAAAACAAACCTGTCCAGGGGTGGTTATGAACACTATACTAGCATCGTAACCAACTGCATCTTCCACATTTTCTCTTTCTTTTTCGTGTGGAATGACAAAAACTGGCTTGACTCCCCTGATCAAATGATAGTTTACAATCCATTAGTATAGCTCACAAATTTTCTTGCATTTGATGAAAAAGGCTAATCAGCTAATTCGAGAACTAAAAATGACCATGTAGTCGAGTCAGCCCTTTTTCCGACAAAGAATAAAATACTGACATTATACCTTATCTCCTCTGCTATCTCAGCCCAAATCTCAATAGGGAGCAAGCTATCAATATCACCCCTTGACTGCATAGAAGCTTTTGAATCTGATTTAATCCCATGAATCACAATATATTTGCCTTTCTGTGCACCAACATTCTTATATTTTGCCTCCACAACCTCCCTAACCTTTCTTGAGATTGAAACTTTAAGTGGGGGTAAAGGTTGTCGAGGTACTTTACGAGCTGGTCTGCCCAACCAATCAACCATCTGACGGTACCTATTTCAAGAAAGTGTATGTAAACATGTGATACAAACTTTGACGAAGTTCAACTGTTGCACTTTTCAAACTCCCTATTTTGAAATGAACATTCAGTAGTCAAAAAATCAAGTTATCAGTTGGAACATCTACTTACATATGATATCCGCCCTCGGAGAGGTTCATGCTTTCTGGTGTAAAAGTTTCTGACAGAAACAATCCTGCTCCTGCAGAATTCACATTTGGGTAAATGTAGCTAACTCTGTCACGAGCAGTCGACATAAACAAAAATACTGCATGTCCAATCCCTGCCAGTTTGGTTGACAAGATCATATCATAGTACCTACTCTGCAATAAACCATGCATTAAAGCAAATAACTTAGCCCAAAAAATGACTATAACTCTCTATTCATAATGCAGAAAGCAAATTCTTTTATCTCTATCTGACTAAACAAGACGAACAACATCTTGAAGCTAATGTAAGCGATTCTTTTTCCAAACGTAGTCTGCTCAACTTTTGAATTATCTGCAAACTTATAGTATTTTTATCAAAAATTCACAACATTATGGTGGTCTGGAGAGCACTCAACATGCAAATGTATCGAGATTCGAGAGCACAGCACCAGCCTTTTCCAGGGAAATATTAGAAGTAATAAAAAGCAGTATAAAGTATATTAGTATCGGAGCAGTTGAACTAGAACCACCGCGATCACTTAAAGTTTTATCCACTGACAAAGATATATATATTTACACAATCCGGTTACTCATAAGATAAACCATAGTTAAATGTTCGTATTTAACTAAGTTTCCATATATTGTTTGTTACTTTCTCTAATTCTAAGTTCAAATACATCAAGGCACAACAAGAATCATACTTCAAATGAAACAACTTGCTTAAACCTATGTTGCTAGTAGATTAATGTGTGTCGGATACTTCCAAAAGTAGTGCACTTTAAAATCAACATTTTTGAAGAGTCCAAGCAACGTAGAATTTAAATAATTATGTATCGATGTTCATGTTAATGGAACGGCATGAAACCTTAAGAATTCCAAGCATATCCGTATACTCAGCTGGTTCAGGAAAATCATCATCCAGATCGTAGGCATTAGCCCACCTCACATTTTTATTCATCTCAAATGTCTGTTTTCCCCTGGCTGTTGCAAGTATATCCACTTGAACACCAGGGTACCTATCCTTAATCATCTGAATTACTGGAAAGAACAGCAAATTCTCATAAACCCCACCATCAATAACACAACAACATCTCCGAACATCACCCCTAATTTTCAAACCCAATGAAGCAATTTCAACAGAGTATCCCATTGGGAATTTGAGAAATCCATATGGGTTATCAGGATTATCAGGTGGCCTTGGATCTTCATCTTGTTTCCCTTCAGAAAAAAGTGAACCATATTCCATTTCAGGATCATCACCATAGTCAAAAGGGTCAAGCCATGGATTTTTTTTCTTGGCATTGAGGCAAAAATTCCCTGATTTTCTGGCGGGAAAAGATGGAATGTTGTTCAAGAACGGTACATTTGTGACATGGGTTACAGGAAAATTAGGTGGATTAGTAAAGAAAGGAGAAATGGAGTTAGATAGTAGAGTAGTAGTGGCAGCCATTTGAGTGTTATCATAAAATTCTGAAACTTTTTTTGGGGATAGCTAAAAACTATAGCAGAAGGTGACGTTGGATTTCAATGTGCGAAGGTAGTGAGATAAGTAGGTCCCCATTGTTGTCACTTTGTTCCTGCCTTGTCATTCACCATTCTTTTGTCTCAATTTATGTAATATATCCGTATCTATCATCTGTATTTTGTATTAAGTTAAATAATATCATATAAATTGTAATCAATAAAAAATACTTTTTGTTTTTGTTTTCAATCGAGTGTCTCGTACCCATGTTGATAATCTAACTTAAATTTGATTTAAAGAAAAAACAATCTTTACTAGGATTTCTTAATTTAAAAGATGAGGTGATTTATACCGTATAGGACGAGGAGTAAGTCCCCGAAATCGGGGAGTAAGCTCCATGGACCTATGGAACTTAATCTCATGTATATTTGATATTATAGTTTTATTACTAATAAAATAAAGGTAAATCTTTCGATGATTATGATTCTTATTTGCAATAAGTATTAATAATCAATAATGAAGAAAAATATATTATAATTGCTATTTGAAAAATATTATTACACCAATAGTAAAAATATGATTTAAAGCAAAAAAAAATATTAAATAATAAATTAAAGCGCCACTATATACGTTTTTACGCTCAGAACTTACGTTTTTTATGCTCAGGACTTACGCCCTAAATTTTAGGACATACACCTTATGAATTTACTTCTTTCATTTACGCCCCGGAGCATTTTGATATGCCCCTCCCTGAAACTCGCCCCAAAACATTTTCAAAAACATCACCCTGAACATTGACCAAGAGTTTCACATCATAAGAAAATAAAGGGATGGTTCCTATTATGACTTTGACAGTTCCATTGAATTAGCTTTTTGAATTGAATTAGGTTTAAGATCAAAGCATGACTTATCACAATTATTGTTCTTCATGATAAGCCCCTGGATCAAAATGTTCATGCACCAGATATCTAGTAATGGGCAACGTGAGTAAAGTGGGGTATTAAAGAATCTCGAAAAGAAATGGATGATATCTTAAATATGTATTGGACAATCCTTCTTCGTGAGCTAGTTTTGATATTGATTTGAGAATTCATGTCTTTACAGAGCTTGAACTTAAGATCTTTAATCTAGTGTGAAGGCAAAGATGGATTTGAATTTTTAACTTTATAAATTCTTATAAGGAATAATTGTATATAATAGCAAACTAATAACCTAAAATAAATGGAGTAGCTACTGTTTGAATTAATTGTGCCCCATAGCAAACGTTTGACAAAGTTTGCCAGTCGCCTCTCTCCCAAAACTCTCGCTCGCCACTCTCCCATTCTCGCTCGTCATTCTCCCTTTGCTCGCCTCTCTCGCTTTATACAACAGAAGTGTATAAATGGTGTTTCTGTTTTGTATAAAGCGAGAGAAAATTGTATATACACACGCAAAAACATATATCTTCGTGCTATACACTTAATTATACAATTTACAAACATTTTACTTCAATTCAATTGTATACAAGTGCAAATTTTATACAAATATTGCAGCAAAAAAGGCTTGCGAATTATACAATTGTGAATTATACAATTGCAATGAAATATAATTTTCTCTTGCTTTATACAACAGAAGTGTATAAATTGTGTTTCTGTTTTTGTATAAAGCGAGAAAAAAACATATATCTTCTTCATATACACTTATAATTACACAATATGCAAATATTTTACTTCGATTCAATTGTATGCAAAGCAAATTTTATACACATATTGTAGCGAAATAGGCCAGCGAATTATACAATTGCGCATTATACAATTGCAGTGAAATAGGCTAGCGAATCATACAATTGTATATGTATAGCAAGGCCAGTGAATTATACAATTTAGGTCAGCGAATTATACAGTTGTATATGTATAGATACAGTTATATATTTGCTATGAAGCGCAATTATGCAAACTTTGCTATTGCATACAAATATGAATTTTTTGTTTGCTATATGTGAAAGTTTAATTATCTCAAATATCTTCAGTGAACCTATAAATATATCCTGAGACCAGTGGCGGAGCCACATGTAGTGAGGGGGGTCAACCGACACCTCTTCGTCGAAAAATTACATTATGTAGCTAGAATAAAATATTTTATACGATTTTATTTCTTTAGATTTTGACACCTTTAAACAAAATTCGAGCTCCGCCACTGCCTGACACGAAAAAATCCTATCTATCTTGTCGGAATCGTGAGTTATACTACTTGTGTTAATTAAAATACAAAGTGCTAGCAAATAACAACTTATGTATATTGTTGTTCCATCATAGGGAGAATCAAGTACAGTTATCCTAAAAACGATTGCTTAATATGCAATCAAGAAGAAAAAAAGATGCATGAAAAGGAAAGGAACTTCACAAAATTGTGTACCAATTAAGTCAAAAAAGTAAAGATTATAAACAGAGTCAATTGATGAGATCAAAAGGAAAAAAAAAAGATTATATACAGAAAAAGAGATAATGAGATCATAAAAGAGAAAAAAAGTAAATTCTTAGGCTTTGTTTTATTCACTAAACTAGCTTTGATATGTCACTAATATTTTGACTTATAAGGTAACCTCTTTTATAAAACAGGCTACACTTTTTCTTTTCTTTTTTTCCTTTTTATGATCTTTAGCAAAATATGTGAAATTTTAAATTTCTATTAAATCGAACGTACTAAAAAATAATAAATGAAACTTTAAATTTCTAAATTTTGCTTAAAAATAAATAAATGTAGATTCCACTCCACAATCAAGTACCCATCACAAATTGAAAAGCTATCTTCAATCTAGAGGATTTATATTCCTTAATCAATTTGCACAGTAATAGATGAACAATAATTAAGCTCTATAATTAGATTCTTGCTTATCCTGAATTAAATTGTGTTTTAAGTTGGCAATTCCCCTTTTCTCATTTATTTTTTTATTTCCAAATTTGGTCCAATTATGTGGGTGTTTTCAATTTAAAGAAGACATTTTTAGGGTTAGTAGGTAGCATATCCTTTTTTATTCTAAATTTAGTCAAATAAAATTTATACTATTCCAAAGTATACATTTCAAAAAAAGTAATAATTTGCCCTTCAATCAAGTATAACAACAGCTACTTTCAAAAAATAAATTGAGAAATTATAATTCATGGAGATGAAAGAGTAGACAAAAAGCTTTTTACTTGTTTATTTAAACAAATTAAAAAAACTAACCTCTTCATTTAAAAATAAGCATCTTCTTTAAAAATTTATGCAAAAATAAATATTTTCAAACTATATCCTTATATTAAAAAAACTTTTCTGTGCAACTAGTGTTCAATTCACAAGAAAACATATAACAATTCAATTTTATTTGTCATTTTTAATATTAACTATTGGATAAATAACATAAATTTCACCTTCAATTTCTCTTATTATAATTATCCCTTTTAGTTTTATAAATTTTTGAAATTTTTTATTCTCACGCATTAGACTAATGTATCAGCACATCAAATTAATATACCTTGTGCACATATTAGTGTATCATATATAAAATATATATCAAATTAGTGTATCGTGTATAAAATTTAATGTATCTTACTTAACAATTAATGTATCTCGCGCATCAGATTAATATATCAACGCTTATATTATTGTATCAGTTTGAGGAATTTTCATAACTATAAACTTATCCTTAAAAGTAAGTGATTTTTTTCCTTTGCGTTTATTCTTTTATCAAATTAATTTATCAAGATCTAAAGCTATACATCAATTCATATAAAAATTGTGATAAATACTCATATTAATTCTTGTAGTTCTAGTGAGAACTAAGAAAATCTTTATTATTTTTTCTAATTAACATGAAGTCAGTTAAAGTGACACTTTTTTTAAGACGAAGAACGAATCACAACTGACATTTATTTTAAGACGGAGAGCGAATCAACTTTTTTCTTATTTTTTTTTTATCATCCTTAACATAAATCTAAATAACTGAACTTAAAAAGAGCTGTTTTGTGCACTAAATCTCTCTATATGTCTAGGTTTTGAAAATGTAATTAATAAAGCTAATTTTTAATAAAATTAAAATCACACATTATAAGGTTAATATTACGTGGCAAAATATAATTGGTTAGTTTCGATGATCACGCTAAAATGCAAGTGAAGAGAGAAAGAGGCGTATTATAATTCTCTCTCTAGAAACATCCTTAAAGAAGTCGCCGTTGGTTTCCCAGATCGGACAGTCACCATTTTCTCAATAAATTCTTCTCGCCGATAATGTATCTGCTCTCTCACTCCTTAGGGTTTTAATTCTCTACTTTCCGGTCCATACAATTACAATGCACCTTCTTTTTCCCTTCACTGTTTTGCTCATCAACCCTAGCTAAGCACAGTTGAAGAAAATTCATGCTAAGTTCAACGAATTTCTAGTTACTAGGAGTTGTAATTGTTTCAATGTCTGGGGGACCTAGGGTTAAATTGATGAACAATGCTGATTCTGAAGTCCGATCAGTGCTCGGTCCGGCGGGTAACAAGGCTAGATCCGTTGAATTACGGAAGCCCGTTGAAAAGCCTGTTAAGAAGGCTGCTGAAAGTGAAGAGTCTAAGGGTAAGAAATTTGAGGGAACGGATTCCGTGCCGCAATCACGGGCGAAGAAATGTGGAGGAGCTGTGCCGTCTATTTTGAGACAGCAACAGGACCATAGGTCATTGGTGATGAGGCCTAATTTGTCGCTGAATGCATCTTGTTCGTCGGATGCTTCGACGGATTCTTCTCATAGCCGAGCATCGACGACAGGGAAAATGAGCCGTGGTAGTGTGACGCCGACGGCTGGAAGAAGGAAGCAATGTAGTAGTCCGAAAGTGGTGAAGTCTGAGAAAATTGGAAAAACTGTTGGTGAAGGTGAGAGCTTGGCTTCAAGTCCCACTCCGGATGATGCTTCGGTGATGAAGAAAAGGTGTGCTTGGGTGACCCCAAATACTGGTATGTTTAATTCTGTAATGTTGCATTTCATTTGTTGTATATGTACAGTTACTGTGTTTTGATAAGGCAAAGGCGTTGTTAAATTTGTTACATAACTGTGGGGATTGGTTCATTTGTTGGTCCTTCTAGTTAATCCACTAGCAGTTGGGACATGTAGGTCTTTGCTAGAATACCAATATGTCAAAGTGTAGGTAGGACTTGGATTTCCCAGTTCATTAGGGCAACAAACGATGGACTGAGCTAGTTCTGCATTCAGCTGAGCTAGGGGGAATGATTCCACTTCCTAGTATTAGATAACTGATGGGTTTCATTTTGAAAATCCTTGTGTCTCCAAGCTGTCATCATTCAGGCCTGCCACCATCTGATATATACTGCTGGGCTGTGTTGGATACGAGCTTGATTGCTTGTCCATCTTTGCTATATGAAACAATGTTCCGTGTTGTTGGCATGCGCGCGCGCGCGCACACACACACATATATATATTTCCCTCGACTAATCTAATATTAATGCTATTAATTTTGATTGTGAACTACTTCGTGGTTAATAATTGGAAATCATTTTTTGGGGATAAACTTTTTCTTCTTTGGTTAAGTTGTAATGGACGTCTATTCCACTAAGCTGATTTTAATGTGAGTTGAATCCCTAATTATATGTCATTCCTATCTCTTGTAATGGATAAGTTTTTTATAGGTTCACTAGTCTAATGGTTGGTTTAAGGTATGAGCAATCTGGTTACTAATTGACAGTTTAGTGGTGTAAATCCCCTCAAGTCAACCCAAACACCATTGTCATTCCATGTACTAGCCAAATATAAAAAAGTAGAGAACCTACAAAAAAATATGGTTCTCTATGAAACTCTCGATCTTCTATACAAATAGGGTTATCATGGATGCACTAAAGAGAAACTAGAGATTACAGATTTGCTAATTGACATTCACATTCTTTCCTCTTCTTCCATGCTCAAGTTAATCTGAGAAAATATGCTCATCCTTGACAGCTCAGACTAAGAATTTGTAATTTACCATCCTTTTCCTTGTATTTCTGAACTTGGTATTTGATTGCATTCCCTTTTTCAACTTTCTCTTTTTTCTTGAGTTCATGAAGTTAGAATTTGATTCCATTCGCGGTGTTGCTTGAGGGAATGAAGAAAAGCTACTTGACTTAGTATGGGAAAAGGTGAAATCAATTTGAAACTAATAGCATACTGTTCAGGCCCTCAAAAAGTCACTTAAGTTTCATTTTGTTTGATGAAATATATGAGGATGTGTGGTGAAAGTGTTTTTGTGTGATGAACAGACAATGTGCAAAAATGGTGAAACAGAGGGGATTTTCTCCTTCATCAATTGGAAGGTCATCGGCATTTGTACATGTCATTATCTAAGATGCCATATATGCCTAATGAGAGTGTCTGAACTGTAAACTTGATTTCCTTGGGCATTAAAAGAGGTTCCTCTGGTAAAGACCAAGCTGTCAATCAGTTTGTAGCCATGATATAACATGCATGCATGCTTCTTTAAGTACCCCCACATGGCTCATCGTCACACCAGTCTTTACTTGAACTGACCACTGGCTTCGTGAATTTCTTTTGAATTGATTAGTGGTGAGTTTGCTAGGTCTGATGTGTGTCTTTTGCAATTTTTTTAAAGAACTGGTAACTATGTATTCCTCAGCATTAAGGGTATGCCGTCCACCTCTAACAGCTTACATTTACTGGAAGTAATCACAGAAGTCCTAGAAAGCGCACTAACTGAACATCCTCTTCTACATATTGCTCTCTACATAAAATAATATAAAGAAGTGATAGCCTCCACTTGATCTTATTTCTAATCATTACATAGACTAGCTAGCAGCTGGCTGGAGGACAGGTATGAACACATTGCTGGTTTTGTGAGGTTCTATGGAAATGTTTGAGGAGAATTCACCTTTCCTGTGATGTATTCGGGGAAACAATGCACGTTGAGCACTTTGACCATTTGGTTTTAGATCTCATATTCTTCTTTTATGGACTTTGCACATATTTTATGTCTCAGACCCAAATAAAGAAAAAGGGATGTAATAGGTTGAAGGTCTGTCTACATGCATCCTTATAGTACTGAATATGCTTTTTAAGTCCAATATTTTCTTTGAGGCATTTGAGTATGTTTAGAATTATATATGAGCACGAAAAGAAAGAACTTTTCATGTTAAAGAATCTCAATTTATTGAGTAATTGAATGAAATGGGTCAAGATCAAAGAAGATAATAGATGTGATGAAATGAATCTACACTAATGTGTTATTTCAAAGAAGATAATAGATGTGATGAAATGAATCTACACTAATGTGTTATTTATTTCTCTTATTTAACCTTATTAGTATGTGTATTGTGTTTTTATGATAAATATTTGTAGAGATGGTTGCATAATTTTAATATTCGCAACCTTCTATTGAAACACATCACCTGCACCCATTTAACGTTTGTTTCCCTTTGCTTATTTTTATTCCTCTTTATCTTCTGTTTTGTTAAAACATGGTCAGTGGAGTGATGGAATCATATGCTTGACATTTGGAGATTAAGGTTATTGATTATGCATGGCCTTTTAGAAATTCCAGTCTGTCCTGCTCATGTTGCTCAGACTTTTCAGAAATGTCATGGGGTGCATGTCGGATCCTTCAAATGTAGTGCATTTTTGGAGGATCTAACACAGGTGCGACAATATTTTTTGGAGAGTCCAAACAACTTGCCGCTCTAATACATAACTATTTCCAAGTATTATCAAGCCATTATTGGAGATGCTCTCTCTATATCAGTGTTTGTGGCATTCTTACCTACTTTCTGGTCCCTATGTTAAGAATGAGAATTTGCCACTTCTCCCGTGGTTTTTGAGTCTACGACTTGTTATGAGATGAAAGCGTTGTTTCTAAACCTTGTTATTAATGGTTCTCTTTTGATCAAGTAAGGTAAGCTTTCCTTCGATCATCAAGAGGATACAAGGGGTAGAAAAACTATGTTAGGATCAGGGAAATTAAATCCGCTATTAATTGTATTCTTTTAAGGGGAAGAATCATTATAGAATCATCTTATTTCCTTTGGGGCAGGAAAACTAATGATTATAATCAAGAAAGGTCAAAGTGTTACCGTGTTAGGCATCATTCCTAATACTAGAACACTTACATAAGCACCCCCCAAGGGACTTCTGTTGAAGTGTGTGGGAGAATCATGAGTTTCAGGTTTGAATTCCC
Source organism: Solanum pennellii (assembly GCF_001406875.1). Taxonomy (NCBI): domain Eukaryota; kingdom Viridiplantae; phylum Streptophyta; class Magnoliopsida; order Solanales; family Solanaceae; genus Solanum; species Solanum pennellii. The sequence goes on from NC_028639.1 coordinate 70,602,913, forward strand.
GTAGAAACCACTAGTTGACTTCTGTCTAAGCCTTGTGGACAGTGCTATCCAATAATGTCCTGGTGGAAGGAAGTAGGTTCCCAGTGGAATAGTCGGAGATGTGCGGAAGTTGGCCTAGACACTATCATTGAAAAAGAAAAAAAGGAATCGTTATATAGAGGATAACTAAATGTGTGTCCACATCTCTATTCTTGTCTAACATGTATAATGTCCTGTAATCTAGCTCTCTAACTCCAGTTTCTAGTCCTACATCATGAAACAAGTTGTACATCTTCCAACAAGGTGATCATGGTGATTTTTCCATGTGCGTAATTGATTCTAAGCACAAACGGATTCATATTGGTTTATTGTTTGTCAGGAGTCCTATTCTGGATGCATGTGTCCTTGTATGGGTAAGTGTGAGATTAATAGAATCTCTACCGGGGGTTATTCCATTGTTTGTAATAGATTCTTTTATTCATCCAGTTTTTGCATTTTTTATCATATTGGTCCATGGTCATCCCTTTTGCAGGATATATTATTGTAATACTATAGATAATATGTTCTTATCAGTTCTCCTGCTAATTGGTTTTGTTTTGCCAAAAGATCCATCCTATGCTGCTTTTCATGACGAGGAATGGGGAGTTTCAGTCCACGATGACAAGTGCGTACTCCTACTTTATATTTTCTCATTATTTTGCGGCTTTGAGGCAATTAAATGTGATGGTTTTCTCAGTCTGGTTACTTCTATTTGCAGGAAGCTCTTTGAACTTCTCAGTTTATGCACTGCATTAGCTGAACTCTCATGGCCGGCAATTCTCAGTAAAAGACATATGTTTAGGTACATTACGCTCTGCACTAGTGTTTTGGAGTACCAAACAAGGGTTATCATTTCATATCTGGTTGCCTTTCAAAAGCTGCTGCTTCAATTTGAACTACTTGTTATGCAGAGAAGTCTTTCAAAATTTTGACCCAGTTGCAGTCTCAAAACTAAATGAGAAGAAGATAGCACCACCAGGAAGTCCTGCCAGCACTCTTTTATCAGAGGTAAAGCTACGGGCAGTTATTGAAAATGCACGCCAAACGTGTAAGGTACGTGAAAGTTTTATGTCTTGTTGAGTTGTCCTTGTCTTAAAGAAGAAAATTCTTCCTTGTACAGCTAGGAGAAATTATATTGTATTGGTTAGGATAAAATTTTTGAAGCTTTCTTAGTTCTTGGCTCTTGAACCTTCTTCAGATTTTCACAAGTCAAAATGTCGGTTCTTAAATATTACACCAAAATAACTGTCTACCTTACATAAAGTAAAAGGAGGCTCTTGGACCTTTTTTAGGTAATGAAAGAAGATTGCAACGGGAAATTGCTTCTTAACCACAGATTATTTGAAGCTCAAAAGTTTTTGGTTTAATCCATCGGCATTTAATGTATCAGCTGTCTTGAGCTGAAAGTCTTGCTGTTGTTAAATATGTTGCCCTGGAAACTGATGATTTCTGTACTGGGTGCAAAATTTTCTAAATACTCGGCAGCTGCATGTGAGATTTTTTTTCAAAAGTCAGAAACTACAGTCTATAGATATGATGTGCTTATGAAATACTTGTGGCTTTAATAGGTATGTCATTCTAGAGAGTAGGCATATTAAATGTAAAAAAGAGCTTCTAGATAAACAAGATTTTTATCAGTATACACCTCATTTCAAATTTAGAAAGTGTATATACCCGCGATTATGGGGGTCAAAATATCTAATAATTTTTTGTAAATTTTGGGTAGGAGTTATTTTCACCTTTTGAAATAGAATCTACATATTCAGAAACTACATTATAGTATTAAATCTTTTTTCTTTTTCTTAATTAAAATATGAAAAAAAAATTAGGTTGTCATCAAAGAGGAAGCCATGATTGGCTTCTTAATAGTGTCAAACAGAAGTCCTGAACTGGCTTTTTAATAGTAACTTTCAGTGAGTAGTATTTAGAGTTGTTACTTAAGAACGATTTTTGATGTCATGCTCTTGTTATCCTCTCAGATCATCGATGAACTTGGATCCTTCGACAAATACATATGGGGTTTTGTGAATAACAAACCTATAGTTAGTCAATTCCGATATGCAAGGCAGGTGCCAATGAAGACATCGAAAGCTGAAGGGATAAGTAAAGACCTAGTTAAAAGAGGATTCAGAGGAGTTGGACCTACTGTTGTGTACTCATTCATGCAAGTAGCTGGAATCACAAACGACCATCTCATCAGTTGCTTCAGATTTCATGATTGTGTAGCTGCAACCGATGGAACGGATAAAGATGATGGCCTTGCAGCCAAGACAGAAGTGAAGCAACTACAACTCAAGGATGAAACTGAGATGGGTCTTATAAGAGCTATTGATGACTTCAATTTATCAACATAGTGAAATGTGTTCAGAGTAGTAGTGCAATGTAATTTATACTCCTAGTAGATTTGGTAGCTTTGCGCCCTTGGTTGCGATACAGTTGAAAGGGCGGCAAGTGCTTGTGTACAAATGACCTTGCTTATTGTTTTTACCATTGCTGTGTACATCTGATCTAGCTATATCTAGTAGGGATTGCGATGGGACAGGGAGGAAAAAGATAAAAGTTTAGCACTCGAGGTACGACCTTGTCGTAAATGAATTGGTTGAGAACCTTGAGGTCTCATGTTTAAATTCAATGGAGACAAAAAACACTTGATGTATAGAGTTTCTTGGTATCTACTGTTGGTAGGAGATGACAGGTATCAAGTGGAATTAGTTGGAGACGTGAAAGCTGACCCGAATACCACAATCATTAAAAGAAAAAAAAAAGATGATTAGGCCAAATGGACAAGGTGGAATAGGTTTTAAGGGTAAGAAATTAAGTTGAAGATTAGCTTAGGGAATTGTCATTGACTACCAACTTTATGTTACGTGTGGTCTCTAGCTTATTTTGTATCACTACAAACTACTCCTATTTTTTAAGTAACCTTTTATATATACACCATTTTTTAAAAATGTATCTGTGAAATTGTACTAAACATGGTGTATTACTTATTTTATTCCACCGCTAGAAAAAATTACGTCCAAGTCTTTTCGGTGGAATATAAAAAAGGAGTATTGAAACAATGACATCAAGTGAATGATGTTAACATTTAGAAACCAATATCTATTTCAATTTATAGTCTCAAAATGCCCCTTAATTATTTTAATGCTTAGCTCAAGAAATTTATTCTTCTATAATCCGGGTCAAGTAAATTCTCCCTTCTTCAATGAACCAAAAATTCAGTCTCACGTGTGGTCTTTTCTTCTTTTGACTTCAACGTGGCCTCCATTTTTTAGCTCTAGTCGAATAGAGTCGAAGCCAATAAAAAAAACACAGTAGTAAACAAGCTTGTCGTGTTAAAACAGTTTAAAAATATTTTTTAACATGACGTAATATTATCTATTTTTGTTCATTTCAACAATTAATATAGACTTTATTCGTATACACAAATGGAAAGGACTATCAACCAAATTATAAAAATATTTATTTGAGCAAATCCAACAATTTAATTTCAAGGGCCACCAAAAGTCTCAATCTTGTGAGACTGAAAAGGAGTAAATTGAGACCTAACTAATATAGGCTGCTTTAGAAAATTAGCCCATCCCATTTTCACGTGCACTTACTAGTCCTACCTACTGTTCTCCCAAAAAAAAAAAAGACAAATATAGTAAACACTATATACAATTTATAACAACATGTCCTAGTGGCTGCCTGTCTTTCTCTGGAACATTTCAATGTGTCAACATAATTTTCGTTTTAATTATTTATCCTTAGTGTTACTATTATTTTGCAAGAATTTTCCTGATATGGCGGCCGCTAAGGCTGCTTGAAAACTTGGATCTTTAGTCAATGATGAAGCCATTTGTTCTATCAAGAAATGTTGAAACTCTGGTCTATTTTGCTGTTGTTGATCAGTTCCTGGTGATTTACGCTTCTGACCACTTGCACTACTTGTACTTGTAATGCTATGAACTTTTTTGATATCATTTTGTAATGTTTTTGGTTCTGCCAAATCAAGAGTTAAGGTTTGTCTTGGCATTACTGCAGCAGCATAAGTATTATTTTTCGGGTTAAATCGGCTAGACGGGGAAGTTGTTGTAACAGGGCCTGCGGTATCCACTTTAGAATGGTTGTGTTCTCCTTCATATGTTGCTACTAGAATCGATTGGTCTTCCACGCTTCTTTGAACCTGACAAAAACATCATGTAGTTCATTAACATGTTTTTGAATTCAAAATGAGTGTAATTTTATCATATGCTAAAAAAATAAGTGAAATTTTATCTATTTTTTCAGTTTTACCCTTGCTAGTAAAGGGGATAATAGTACTCTACAGCTAGTTCAAGTCGAAAATAATAATTAAGTCCAGTTTAATCTAATAAAATGTGGCTGTGAATTCTGGCCACCAAATACATAAAATATCTGGAAGCTGCAACTACTAGAACTAAGTAACTTCAACGAAGGTTGGGTTACCTAATTATTAAATTACTTCTACTTGTTGAGTTGTTTCCTAATCGAAAATGACTATGAGAGCGTAAAATTGTTTATTAGGCTTTAAAATTACACCGCGCCGTTACACTATGGGAGCGTAAAAACTGTTCATTATGCTGTAAAAGTTGTACGAATTAGTAGTACCTTTTTCTTAACGGGACAGGTAGGAGCAAAAGAGCATTTGAAATAAGCTCTTGGAGATGGGTTGTCTCTTGTTACTTTCTGTCCATATTTCCTCCACTGATATCCATCTTTCACTATCTGCAACAACATTTACTTTTTCCCATTAGAAAAACAACTTACATAATTAACACTCTTTAACCAAAATAAATAAATAAATTACAAATGAAGGAAAAAGAGTCTGATATATCTTTTAACTTTGTCATTTAAATCTAATATATTCTCGTTATAAAAATTACACACGCATACTTTTATCTTTATATAAAATGACTTATATATATACCTCGTGATTGAAAAATTATTTTCTCTGTTTTAATTTGTCTGTCTTATTTTTGACTTTGACATAGAGTTTATAAAAGTGAAAAAAATATTGTAAAATGCACTAAAATATGGTTTAATCTTATGGTATTAAATACGTGTACGTAGAAAGTTATAATTGATCACAGAAGGGGAAGAGATTTTTTACGAAACGAGCTATAAAATTAAATAAAAGTAAGATGAATAAATTGAAACGGAGGAGAGTGTTTGGGAAACTTACAAGAGAAGTATCAGATGGTTCAGTTCTCATATAAACTCTTGAAGTCTTAGTTTTAATGTGTTCTTCTCTTGGTTTCTTTGGAGATGAATCTTCATCACTTGAGCTGCTCTCTGAATTCAACACTTGAACTGACGATTTCACAATTTCATTATTATTATTGTTTTCAATTTTAATTTTCTTCGATCCATCGCTGTTCTGATCCTGATCAGCTCCACTAGTACTACTATTCTGCTTGCTCATATATTCCGTCAATTGGTTCCTCAATGAATTGTAATTCTGGCACATAACTGTTAACATCTCCGTCAATTTCTTATTTTCAGCATTTACTCTTTTTAGTTCCTCCATTAAATTACTTGCCTGCACAAAACAACACAAAAATCATCGCATAAACTTCAAATTCTGGATCTGACATTGTTATCAACGAACACAAATCGGAGAAGATGAAGATTTTACCAACCTCATCTTTTACAGGTACCAGATCTCTTCCAAGTCCTATGAAATTACTCTCAACTTCCTGTTTCTGCAACGAAAAATCAAATCATCACATCAAAATAATTATATTGTAGTGTATATTGAAAAAAAATAAAATTATATCGCTTCCACATACTGGTAATTCATCGGAAACTCGAAGAGGTCTAAAGTTCAAATCCAGAGAAGTATCAACTAAACTTGTGAACTCCATTTTGCTTTAATTTTTGTTCTTCAACTTGATTAAAAATTTTGTTATAGAGAATTGGAAAATTGGGGGGGAATTGAAGCTCTTTGCCTATTTTTCACAGCTTATTTATAGTTGTGAAAAAACGTGATGATGGGATGTTAAATTGGTACATTCAGAAAAATACTTTAATTAAAAAGTAGTAATTAATTGAGTGAGTTTGCTTTTCTTGTCGGCCCATATCTTGTTGTTTGAATTTCTTTCTTACTAGTCAAAGTCAAGCTAGCGCCAACGAAACTAGAAAGAAACACATTGTATAAGACAAAACACATGAAATTAATTCTGTTATAAGCCTTATCGAGTGCGTGACCTTTAATAGAAAATTAAAATAATTATTAATAAATAGATAGAAGCAATTTTTTTTATTTTTCAGTATTAGTATTATATGTTGTGTTACCTCGTTCGTTTTTTTATAATTATAATATTTGAGTTAAATTCGGCATATCTTGATTAGTTTTATGAAACACCTAACCTCATGATGCTCGATCCATATTATTGATCACTAGACCATACTCTTAAGTTAGGGGATGACTGAGCCCTATCACAAAATGAGCGAGTTAGCGATTTATCAAAGTTTAGTAGAAAATTTTGTCGGAAAAATAAAATTTTTCAGCGAGAGTCTCGTCTAGGTGGTTGGTTCAGTCATTTTTTAGAACTTAGATTGACGGATAGGATATCCATACGACTGATTTATAGATAGCATTTGACTCTTCAGACGAATAACTTGTACTTGCCCTTAGATCTATTTGTATATTAAAACCCAAATATCTTGTTATAATTTTATTTTATAACGATTAACATCTTTATATAGAAAAAACTTCTCTATCTTCTCATAATAAAAGTAGAATTTATATAGAAGTTATTCTTTTAGCACTCGACTTATAAGATTGTGTTGATTCTCACTCAAAGGTGTGTGGTCTCTAATGATTTCTCAAATAATTGTGTTACAAGATTAAATAAAATAAAATGTTATGTAATTTTTTTCATATATCCTAATCATATTTGACAAAACTAATTTCATATTTATTAAAAGAAAATTAACCTGAATATCACGATAATTTAGAAAAGAACGTTAATTTGTTGTGTATAATATGAAATGAGTTAAATTCATATGGTATGGGCAGAGGATGGAGGATGAGATAATAGTCTTCATAAATAAATAAATAAATAGAATTTTGGTTTTGGTTCAATTTTCTTATCTATTTTTTGTCACGTCAGCCGACATACCTGTTTATAAATTAATAAAAATAAAATATGATAGAGTTGTACTGTTGATTTATTTATTATTTTCTTTATAAGGGGGGTAACGTGATTTTTTTCCAATCACGTTTCCAATAATATTTTCCACGTTATCTCTAATATTATTTAATTCCCCGGCAAGGTCTGAACTTTATGACTTACCAATTTAAAAAAAATAAAAATTACATCGAAAAACAGGAATACTAATTCATATTAATTGTTATGTACAATACGCGTTCTGTAAGTGTATTTCACGTGAATTTGAGTTATATACAAATGATTTTCGTATTTGTTATCACAGATTATTCCTTTTATTTTTAGATTATTATAGCACACTTACTATAAAAAAATAATAATAATTGTTATGAGTGAACTTAAAAGATGGTACAAAAAAATTAATATATTGACAACATGCCGTGTGAATGAGATTATTTTAATCTTAAATAATTTGATAAATTATCGATATTGTTAAAACGTGCTTGACAAAACTTAATTCTAACTTTCTTTTAAGGAGAGAGATGATTAAATTTTTCTTGATTTAAGTTTGAAAGTTTAAGAGGAATTAGTTATTTCTTTTTGACTATCAATTAATTAATCTATATGTAATTGTATTTAAATTCAAAATGTCACGTCGATTAAGAAAATCTAGACTTTATAAGGAGAAAATTAATTTTTTTTTCATAAGCATTTAATTTTGCAGACTAGATAGAGAAAATTCATAATACATGGACGGCATGATAGACTATGAGCAAGAGTTGAATTTACACTTGAGAATGATAAGGGGAAGAAAAGAAAAAAGAATCCCATAAAATTGTCAATACAATTCATACGATAAGAGTTTTCTAAGATAGCTTCAAAATAGTAGTTACTTTTAGTTATTAATTTTGTAATAAATTATATAATTACTCCCTCCGTTTTTATTTATATCTCCACTTTTGAAATGATAAATAAGAAATAATTATTAACATAGTGAGTTTATCTTTTTATTTCTATTAATTATGAAGTGGGTGAATAAAATTTTAAGATTATCAAGAAGTTATATTTTTTTCGAAACAATTAATATATAATAGGTAAAATGGACAAGTAATTAGGCATAATTAAAAAGAAAAAAATGAACAAGTCATTAAGAACAACTAAAAAAATGGATAAATAATTAAAAAAAAAACAGTAATTATTATTGAAATAAATTAGTATTAGATAATAGAATAATACTGTTGAAATTAAGATTATCCTTAAGTCCCCAAAACCCTTTTTCTATTATTGGTTGGGTTCGGTTGGGGGTTCATAAATAAATAACTTTTTAAAAAAAATTATGCAACGCATGTTATATATATTTAATATAAAAAATCTTAAATAATTAATTTCAATATAGTTAATCTTTAATGTCATAAATTAGATCTTATATAAGAATTATTACATAACATTACAATATTTCGAACATTATTTGATTTTTTCAAAGCTAGAGTTGAAAATCGAATTGGTTATAAGTTAGGTAATAATATTTGCTTATTTGAATGCACTTCTCTAAAAAAAATAAAATTAAATGAGGTTAACGAAAAATATTATAAAAATGAAAAAAAGAAGAAGATAGATTTGAAGGTTTTCCAAATACATAGCATGGACAAATGAGTTTATATTTATTGGACAATAGAAAAAGGCTAAATACAGATTAAGAGTACAATAGTACTTAATTAGTCGTATTTTCATCAAATAGCAAAATGTTTTTTTATTTTCAAAAAAAACGTGAGGAAAAAAAAAAACACATTCATGAATTTCATAGTCATATGGATTAACTTGATTTTTACGTTAATGCAGTAATAGGGGGAAAATTAAGAAAATGAGAAAATTAATTGAGGTCAGATGCAATGAACGTAAACATCCTGTCAAAGTTATTACTCCAACCGTCCATGATTATTTGTCATGTTAACATCATTTATATCCCTTAAGAAAAATTTAATACAGTGTGTAATTTGATTAATATAACCCTATTAAGAATATCAAAAGTCTAGCTAACTTTCCAATTGAACTACGTTATCTTTAAGGGTAAATTTAGAAAAAAGTGACTAATTGTTTCTTGATTATTTAAATTGACAATTAATCTTGAACATCTATTTTTAGTACACCTGCCAAAAAATTATGAACGGAGAGAGTAATCAGAAAAAGAAATTAATTATGATAAGTACAAATTAAGTCTTTTAACTATGTGCTGTTAGTAGTTAAATTAAAGTACATTTTAGTTAGACAATGGATTAATGCCAGATTAATAAGTAGCTTTACTATATAGTATATGATTGCTAATTAGTTTTTTCAACTCCAAAATTGACTTGGACATTGACAAAATGTCTAATTGGCTTCCACTTGTTTCACATTTTATTTACTTTTATTCATTAAAAAAAATCACTTAAACGTCTTTTTCACTTTATTAATAAAGATTACTTCTTTAGTTTTTCTCTTTTCAAAAATATATTATGTAAAATATTAATTGACTCTTGCCAAAACTTGTGGATTTGTTCCATAACCTGTAAGTCTTAACTGATTTTTAACTTACCTTTTACTTTTTCCGTTTCTTCGTGGATTTTTAACTTACTTTTAAAAATTAGTACATCTATTACACTTTATTTCACTACAATAAAAATAATTTTTAGCTGCACTAAATATTAACAATAATAAAAAGTGTTAAATTTTTTACCGGCATTAGTTAAGTGCAATTAAGACCAATGTCGCTAAAGGCTTTAGGAACATATACAAAGTGTGTTAATTATCGCTAATGATCATTTTTGTTGTAGTGTTTGAATCATTGTTTCCCATTGTTTCATAATGTATTGTTTTGTATTGTACTCTGTATTGTATGGTAGATACAATGTTTGGCTAGACTGTATTGTTTGTTGTTGTTTAATAACATTTTAATTTTTTTGTTTGATCGTATCGTACTGTATTGTAATTTATAAATTTACTAAAATATCCTTAATTATTCTAGGATAGGAGGTTAGACTAGATTTAAATAAGGGAATAATTAAGATAAAGGGTATAGTATTTTGAAAAATTATGTAAATATATAATTGGAAAAAGAAATTAAATAACAATGGAAACTCACAAAATTGGTTGTTCCATAAAATATGAATTTTCATTGTTACGTAACAACGAAATTTAACAATACAATGCAATAAATTTTAAGTAATAATCAAAACAGACATTGTAGGTATAATAACGACACAGTACAATACAATACAATGGATAACAATGATCCAAACATAGTGTTCGGGGGGTTATTAATTATGAAAAAAGTTGACCAAAATTTGACCCATTTGATATTTTACTTATTTTATTTTATCTTTTAAAATATTTTATTCTTTTAATTTTAATTATCTTTTTTAATTTTAAAATGAGAAAAAGACCGATATATTTTAAAATAAAAAAAATATATAGATATTTTAAATTTCTAATCAAATTTTGGCTAAATTTTCTGGTACATGACAAGGGTAGTATAGTATTAAATTTTTCTTGATTTGTTAAAATAAACAAAAAAGAAATAGTATATATAAGAGTCAAGTAAAATAAAATTAAAAAATACGTATATTTATTTGTTTATTTATTCTCCAATTAAACGACATATGTATATATTAATATCATATACATAAAATGAATTTCAAACCTACCTAAAAGAAAACATAATAATAATAATATAAATGGATAATTAATTAGTTAGTTTTTTTTTAGAACAAAAATGTAATTTCACAGTTCATAATAGGGAATAGACTTTGATTTTATTGACCTTTAAAAAAAGTCTCCTACGTAATGAGAAATGCATTGAGAACTCTCTAATTCCATTCTTAGGGCTGCAACGATAGAAGACTTTCGACCCTTTTTTTTATATTATTTTTTTCAAAGTAATTACGTTTTTATACTTTATCTTGCTTTATTTATTTTAATTAAATAAATTTAATCTATTTTATCTTAATTAATTTCACGATAAATATTAAATTTTTTACTCCGCTACTAATGTCATAGTAAGAAATAATAATCTCAAACTTGGCGTATGTTGTATGGGGATGCGTCATAATAATTGTGAGGTCATGAACTAATGACGGTGAAATTAAAAAAATAATGAAGTTAAACCTAGGTTCAGTCGAAGACTTTATTTTAAATTTTAATAAAATAAAGTAATAATAATAATTTATGATGATGCACCTGCAGGAACCATGACTTAGTCAGCCAGCCACTTAAAAATAAGTTGGTGAACATTCATTGAATTGAAGGGTCATATAAAACATATGGGTTACGTACATAGAATTCTTTTAATTTTCTACGTGTGTTCACACAATTATTCAACATTCATGAACTAGCCTTAACTAAATTATTTTGTCGTCCACATCCATTTTACACTAAATATTGTACACAAAGACTTGTCCAATTTTTCAAATGTTTAGAATAATTAACAAGACTAGAAAATAATACATTTTGATTAAATTCAATTCAACCAAGCGTGCGTGCGTCTAGTCTTTAGCTTATATTTTCCAAAACATAGGTCTTATTATTATTATTATTAATTATAATTGTTAGATTCTGATGATTAATCTTTTAGCAAGCAAATGGGTTGTTGAATTATATATGACCTTTATTTTTATATATTTTTTTTGGTAGGTCCCTTCCATTCCCACTTGAATGTTCTTGTCTTATATCATTTGTTTCTAAATCTTATATTTCACTTTTTATAATTCAATTCAGTAGTTGGAATAAAAAAAAATCACTAAAAAAAATTAAAAATAAAAGATATAAGTAAACAGAAATCAAAGAGAAACTTGGTTCTATCTAACTAGGTGACTCCACTCTTGATTGTATCAATAAGTTCTTTTCCTATTCTAAATATGTATATATTAATAACATAATTCATAAAATATTCATTAGACGTGCTTTTATATATACCAATATTAGATGTGGAGTACTTTTTTAAAAGAAAAACTATAAATTGTAAGTTCCTCATTACCGCTAATTTCTATCCACATAAAAGTTTTTTTATAAAATTATAAATTTTAAATTCGCTTCTGACTTCATCGATAGCCAAAAAAAAATATCTCAAAGTGTCTAAATTAGTTGTAAGAAAAGTAGTGGCATAACATTGTCTGTGATGCATAGTCGACAAAAGTTGGTAATTTATGCACCGAAAGCAGCACAAGTTTGACACGCTTTTCTCCTAATTTGTCTCGCTCTCATCGTTTTAATTTATTTGTCATATTAAATTTTTTAAATTTTTTAAAAAATATTTATTAATTCTAACTTCTCGCATGATATTTTAAGATTACAAAATTAAAAAATATAAATATATTTAATCTATGTTTAGTTAGTATCATAAATTAATTTTTTTTTAATTTTGAATGATGATATAATTGGACAAACATATTAAAACAAATGAATCGATATAGTAATATCTTTAAATTATACGTAATATTTTTGAGGTTCAAAGTCATGCAGGACCTTACATTAACTTTGTGTGGTCACTGGTCACAGTCTTCTTCTTCACCAGTTACATCCCAACATTCTAAGGCTCTTCCAATTTTATTTTTAGCTTTTTTCCAAGTCGCTTATTTTAAAAAAATTAGAAATATAGACATCAATGTTTTGGTTTTACGTGCAATTTAATAATAATAATAATATTATTATTAATAATAATTATTATTATAATGGCCATTTAATTTATTTATTTATTGAGATGTTTAGCTCACGTACGTGAGGAAATATGTGGGGCAAATTAAAGGGAGTTCGAAGCTAAAAGCGCAAAAAAATTATCAAAAATTTTATGAGAGTATATCAATTTTTTTTTAACCAAAAGGCAAAATTAGCAATTTTTTGTTATAATTGAAGATGTGACATTTCTTATAAATCAGTTAAAAGAAAGCAGTAGAACAAACAAAATTGTAAAAGAAAGTCCTATAGAAGAATCCAATTTGTATACATTTGCCACCGTTGTCCGTACACCTAATAATAAGCTTAATATTTTGATTTTTTTCTCAATCAATTTTTAATTTTATTCATAAAAAAACCATAGTGCCAAAGAGACGGGGGAATTTAATCCACTTGTATTGGCTGTGACGGCATGGATGATAATTGATATCATATGATAACAAATAATATATAGTCTCCTCCCATTTATTTTTCTTTTGTCAAAACTCAACTTGGCAACAACGTACGTCAGTTGGTGATTTTATTTTTCCTTCAAAGTCATCCAGATTCATAATGTAATAGTAGTACCATTTTTTATAGACTTAACTAATATTTTTGGACCAGACAAATATCAGGTCTTAATATGAACAACTTGGCATCATAATATTTATATACAGAAATTAAATCTCAATATCATATGAAAAACTTGGTAGAAAGCCAATTTGAAGACAACGACTAACGTTTTATATTTATTTATATGATAGGAGGCAGCTTGGATATATGGCATGCATGCACTAAGCTGAATTCTATGTAAAGAATAAAATTAAATGATTTTTATAGCGAACTCGTAATTTTCATAAATTTAGCATGTATGATATTTATATTTGGACTTTCCTGCTCAAATCTAATTCTCTTATTTCTGAATGAAATTGAGACTTGATGAATGAATCAAGATCATTCTATTATAACTCATCTGATGTATTTATGATAGTACTAGTTGTTTATAACAGAATATATGTAATGTACAAATAAGAATATATACATGAAAAACATAAATGAAATTATACTCATGTATTACCATTATTTATAAGATACTAATATTTTATTTATTTTATTTAATTACCACATAACATATATATATATATTAAACTTTGTACATGACATCTCAGTTGTTTTTGTTAGAATTATGTAATTCATACATTATCTTAATGTTTTACGTATGTTGTTTGAATTATTTACATGGTATTGAAAAAAAAATATTTAATAAGTGTGCATTAAAGTACACGATCCAATTTATTCACATACATGTACTATTCTAAATTGTGTTACACGTGTGCTTGTGCTTACGGAATCAATAATAAGCCTTTTATAATTTGAACTATTTTTGCACTTGTGTTGGAAATAGACAGTTAAAATAATATTGTAAACGAGACGCATTTTTCCCCCAATTAAATTTATTAGTCTACCTCTTTTAATTATGAAGTGAATGAAAAGTTGTACATTTTTCAAAGTAATTAGTCATTTAATTGAGGATATAATAGATAAAAAAATTTGTCTTTTCTTGATTTGTCAAAATGGACAAATAATTAGGAAATAATATAAAAAGAAAGTGCACAAGTAATTAGGGACCGAAGGAGTAACATATTTGGACTTTTTCCCATTTTTAAATTATGAGCCTGTTTGAATTGGCTTAAAAAAATAATTTTTGGGTAAAAATAAAAATTATTTTAAATCAAAAAATAAAAAGTTGGGAGAAATCTATTTTTAGTTTTGATTTATTTTAAGTCATTTTTTAAACTTATTTTAAATCGTTTTTCTACATATTTTAAGTAATTTTTTATATTTGTCAAACACTTTTAAAACTAAAAGACTGACTTAAAAACAGATTTAGAGAAGCGCTAATAATTTTTCAAATAAAATAACTATATTTTTTTCCGATACAAAATTTAAATATAATACGTATAAAAGAAAATCTTAGACGATTTTCTTAAATTCAAATTGTAATTAAGGGTAACGTTCACTAATTTTTCCTCACTTTGTCATGCTATGTGTATATTTTCTAAAAATAGTACAGCAAATTATTCCAGACATTTTTTCAGATCTATTTATTTGATTTGTTAAAAAAGAACAAAAAAACACAATGCATTTCCTTTTTCATATGTTGAAAAAATGTCGTTCTGAGCTAAAAAAAAAAACACTTTCAAGCTAATCAGTCAAATCATATATTCAATTACTTATTAATCCACCGTCCAAAATAATTGTCACGTAATCACATTTTGGTTTTCTAGACTTATAATTTTGATAAAGTTTCACAACTTTATTTAATTATACTATTTAAATAATTTATATATCTTAAAATTATGTGAAAAAATTGTATAATTAGTAATTTCCTTCATATCAATATGATTTTAAAAAATAAAAATATTAATCTAAATTTATATAATTTAACTCTTGAAAAAAAATAAGATTTAACGAGCATTATTAAATAGCGAAACACGATAAAAATGAATTATAGAGCCGAATTAGGAACAGTAGGTCAGGGGTCACGTTGGTTGTTACAAAATTGTGACAAAATTGTAATGAAAAACACGAAATATACACTGTAAAGCATTGACATAAGGAAGAATTCAACTTTGTCGATAACACTTTTGGTCATGATGTACACGTGGAACCACGTGGATATGCCCACGTTTTCATATCATCAACTATCCTACTAGACTAAGTCAATTACGACTTATTACTGAGACTGTTTCACTCTTTAATTAGAAATATCGAATTCTTGAAATATGATAAATAAATTATTTAGGATGTTATTTTTAATTGAATTTTGCAGTGATACTAATTAAATTGAGATTTTGTATGAATTCTGAGTATAGAATGAAAAATTATAAAAATAAAATTATATTATATGGTTATTTCAAACACATGGGAAAATATATAGGAGGTCTATTTAGCCCATAGGCCATAGCACTCACTCACCCCAAATAAAGATTCTTGATTTTGAGTTAGCACCTAAGTTGACAAAAAATAATTAGTAGCTAGGATATGTGTGTTTTTGTGCACGTTTTAGTGAAGGAGATTTTAGCATATGATTATTTGTTTTTTGGTCGAGCTGTTGGGTGATGATGAAAGCTTTTTATTTTAAAAAAACACAATATTTTTGAGTGATTGTAGCAACTTACTTTTGATGATTTAATGTATCACTACATATTAAGTGTGAATTGTGTGGTTCTTGTCTTGTCTTTATTTATTTATATTGATGATTGCAGAAACTCCTCATCATTTGATACATAATTTGATTGAGTGAAGATTAGTTTAATTTATTACTATAAAGGAAAAGGTTAAAGGAGTAATGCCTCTATGTTAACTTATTAATACAGACATACTTTATGCATTGTGTTGATTACAACTCGCCAAACTAATTAATAATAAAAAAAAATTAGATAATTTTAATGTTTGATGTATAAATGAAATATTGGGTTCCTTATAAGATTTAAATATGACGTGGGACTTTAGGAAATTGAACCATTGTGGGTATGGAAATACTCGTGATTGATAAATGTGTATGCAGCGGATTTGAAAGTGGAACACCAAATAAAGAATGTATGGGTTCGGGATTGGAGAAGGGGATGATGAATGAAATGTTTCACATTACTGAATGAGTAAAATCTTGAAATATTTTAAAACGTTCGAAAAATCCTCCTTATTTGAGTTCACTTTTAAGGTATGAATTAGGCCTAATGTCCATTTAGATACTTCTTTGACATGTTTGGTAGTTTAACGTTTAATAATTAAAAAACACATTTTTGATATTTTTTAGATCAGTAGGATTGAATTTTGGATATTCTTTTTCAATAGAAACAAAAAATATAATAGAAAATACAAAAATGAAATGGTCCAATACACACGTTTTTTTAATGTTGATCACTTAAAAATTAATTAACGTGATGTGGTTTGCACGTTGTCGATGTGGATAGTCACTAAAAAATAAATTGAGGTGCCAAGCAAACATTTGTTTAAATTTTTATTATTAAAAAATGTGTTTTTTCAAACATATTTTGTAAAAGTAGTAGTTTATAGCTAGGTATTTTTTAAAAAAAATCAATGCCTTATATAAATTCATTGGATTAATTAATGAGCATAGAGTATATCGACATAGTATCATGGTCCCATTTAATTATCTCCATGAGAACACATACTTTTCCAACTAGTACACTTGAAATTTTGCAATAAAGAGAGTGTGAACAAAGTATTTATATTTTTTGAGTAAGTATTAAATGAAGAGGTCAAATAAATGAGTTACTTTAGAGGCGTAGCATCAAATATGTGGATTGTAGTACCAATTAAGGAAATTTTGAAATTATATTAGACCAAGTCAATAGATGAGTTATAATGTGATATGTCAATAAATTTTATTTGAATTCAAATAGGTTTGTGTTATGGAATTAGCATGATTTAAAAATGAGCAACTTTCACATATAGCAAATAAAAAATTAATAGTTATATGTTATAGCAAAGTTTGTATAATTGCGCTCCATAGCAAATATAGAAACTNCCTGGTGTTCTTTCTCTTGTTGTCTCATTTACTATTTATTAGCTACCTTTAGATATAGTATTTATGATTCCATCACTCTCTATATATTCGGCTTCCGCAACAGAAGGAGGGTATTGAGGATTGTAATAAGATTACTGTTAAGAGTTGATTAGCAGTTAGTTAAAGACTGCTTAGTTAGTTATTATTGAAATTAGTTAGTTATCCAGCTACCAGATTCTTATTGATTCATTAACATTGCTAGTTAGTTAATTGCTAGTTAGTTATCTATCAATGTAATTGTGTATATACATATCAACACTTTAAGATTCTTTAGTACTCATTCATTTAGTTTGCAGATATGAATACATTCCTGTAACCTTTTTCTTATATTTTCCCAAAGTAGTTAGACAATTTAGTATGTCGAAGGATAAAAAAGTTCACAATGTACATAGAAAGAGTCCGAAGTTTGTAAAGAATTATTTAATTTTGAAATAGAGCATCCAAGTTTTAGTATTTTAATGCTATATAACAATCTCATATACTATCATGTTTTATTAATATAAGAAACCTCCCATCACAATATAAAACGAACATGAATACAAAACAAAAAAATTGTGAGAGAAGATAATGGGGCCAACAATTTTAAGTGATGACAGAGAAAGAGACAAACATTGATTTTTTTTAAAAAAAAACGAAATCTATTTGTTAGAGAATTAACAGGTGAGAGAAAAAGACAATAGTTTTTTTTTGAACTAAACAAGGAAAACATATATCTTTTTGTTACGACTCTCCTAAATTTTATTTATGTCTATTATTAATTATTATTGTTATTAAAATTATTAATTTGTCTATTAATTTATATTATGTTTTTTTAAAACTTTCTTTTATTTAATAAAGTGCAACTTTTACATATAGCAAATAAAAAATTCATATTTGTATGATATAGCAAAGTTTGCATAATTGCGCTCCAAAGCAAACATAGAAACTGTATAATTCGCTATACATATACAGTTGAAGCAAATTGTATAAAACGAAGTGTATAAAACAAGAAAGAGAAAGACATTTGGGAAGAGAACTGTATAAAAACGAAGTATATAAAACGAATTGTATTATTATAAGTGTATAGAACGATTATATACAATTTGAATTTGTATAAAATGAGAAAGAGAGAAAGACAAAAGAGACTTGAAAAGGAATATACAATTGAATCGAATTGTATAAAACGGGAAAGAGAGAAATTAGATACAATTTGAAAATTGTNTAAAACGGGAAAGAGAGAAATTAGATACAATTTGAAAATTGTATAAAACGAGAAAGAGAGAAAAACAAAAGAAACTGGGCACTTTATACAAACAGAAAAACAATTTATACATTTCGATTCTGTTTGTATAAGCGAGAAAAGCGAGGGTGGCGAGTGAGATTTAGGAGAGTGGCGAGCGAGATCTGGAAGAGGGGAACAAAAATATATATATTCATACAATTTTCTCTGCTTTATACAATTAGAAACAATTTTTATACACTTGTGTTTGTATAAAAAGTGAGGAAACGAGCGAGAGATTGGAGGAGAGTGGCGAGCGAGATATTTGGGAGAGGCGCCTAGCAATTTTTTGCAAACGTTTGCTATGGAACAGAATTAAATCAAACCCTAGCTACTACATTTATTTTAGGTTATTAGTTTGATATTATATACAATTTTCCCTTTAAAAATTGATCATATGAAAGGAGCTTTCACTTTTTTTCTCCCTTGATAACTCTAAATCGCAATCTTTTAAGTTGATATTGTAAAATGCTTATCTTACCATTCAAATAACTCGCTCTTGTCTTGGACCCTTCTCACATATACCTTCAATGGGCTTTGACCAAAAGTTATGATGGACTTTATAGTGTGTAAACTCAGAACCATGCATTATGGGCCTATTTTTTTTAGGAAAATTTTTTAAAATGTCAATATTTTAACATTTAAGAGGGTTCATTAACAACACTTTCAATATTTAGTAAAAATGTCAAAATTTAAGTTTGTTATGTATCTTATTTATGTTCTTATTATTTGTTTTATTTTAAAAAAATATAATTTTTATATAACAGATTGAGAGGAATTTAGGGGAGATTATATTTTTAAAAAGGAACAAATGTTAAAAGTTTCATCAGTTACAATTTATTAAAATACACCAACTTTCATCTATTTCTTCTTTTTTTCATCATGTTATAAAAAATTCTTTTTTTTCTCCATTGTTTAAAAAAAAAATCAATATCCAATTCTGGTAATCTTTTTTTTTTTTGTTTCTAAACACTTTTATTAACCAAAATAAATATCCAATTTTCACTAATTATTGTTATAAAAATCACGGAATTAAAGAAGTACCACATCTATAAAATTTCAATATCAATTTTTCACTAATTATTGTTATGAAAATCATAATAAAAAAATATAATATCTCATTCTTCTAATTATTATTATGAAACTTTATGATGATACATTATAGTTTTATCTATTAAATTTATTTATTTTTTAATTTAGAAACTTGAACACCTATAGTTTTATTTGTAATTGCCATACTTTTCTCACAGTGTATTTGTTTTATTTTTTTAAATTTTGTATCCTTGCTTAAATTGAATTTATTCCAATATGTATATCGTTTGTATTAGTATCCATTCTAGTTTTCATGTTGTATTTTGTATAATGAAGCTTGTATTTCTTTATTAGTTTGTATTCATTCCAATATGTATGTCAAACAAAATGTAGCTATTTAAGAAATACATTTGTATTCATATATATTTTTCACTGTGTATTTATTTTTCTTTTCAAAATCTTGTTTCCTTTTCTAAGTCGTATTCATTCCAATATGTCTATTATTTGTATTTGTATTCGAATACAAATAAACTAATAGAAAGTTGTTCTTCTTATAAATAAAATACATAACTAGTTGACATACATTTGGATGAATACAAATTAGGGACAAATACAAGATTCATAAACCATGCAACATGAAATTTTTAATAAATACAAATATTGATAGTATACATAGTGATTTGAATACAAATTGAGAAAGCATACCAAATTCTAAAAAAAAANAAATATATGTATTTATACAATTTTCTCTGCTTTATACAATTAGAAACAATTTTTATACACTTGAGTTTGTATAAAAATTGAGGAAGGGAGCGAGAGATTGGAGGAGAGTGTCGAGCGAGATATTTGGGAGAAAGGTGCCTGGCAAATTTTTGCAAATGTTTGCTATGGAGCACAAATTAAATCAAACCCTAGCTACTCTATTTATTTTAGGTTATTAATTTGCTATTATATACAATTTTCTCTTTAATAAATGCTATAACCCATAACTGTTTAATGTTAAAACTTGAATTATAAAGAATAATGTCATAATTAATAATAATTAGTCTTATGTTTGTCAATTATAAATTTTTTCTATTTATGTGTTACATTTTTCAAGACATTATATTTATTATATTCAACAGGCAACATAGTAAAATTATTCTTCTATTTATAGTTTTTTAAGAAGTGTACGAAATCAATAGTGGACAACTATGTTGGACAGATGGAGATTATTGAATTTGAAAACTACGTAGAAAGTATTGTAATCTCACTGATTTACAACATTTGATTGACTCTTGTGCTACATATACGGAAACAAGGAAATAACATGTACTGTTTATAAATTTTATAAAAATGCTATAAATTATAATAATAGCAACTTAAAATATTTAAAAATCATATTAAACTCTTTGACCCTCTAAATTTTATCTATATCACATAAAGCGAAATAAAAAAGATAATAAATATTTAATTCATACTACCATAGGCACTTGTGTTAGGCCTCATTTTGCACTTGTGTATTGGTGTTTATCAAGGTTTCTGAATGAAAAAAAATTGTACTCCATATCATGATTATTAAAATTTTTAAAACTTTTTTTATCAAAAGGATATATTTTGTTGAAATGAAATTTTTATGGTATTTTATTAATTTAATGTTGATTTCACATGCACATTCAGATATTGAAAACAAACAACATTAATTATTTAGTGTTCAGATTTAGAGACGACATCTTAATATTCAGATGTGTATTCAGATAAAAAAACCTGAATCTTAAGCAAATTTTAATATTTAAATGTATATTTAGATTCAGACCTCTTAATTTTAATGGAAACAAATGAGACCTCAATATTATATATATAAAGTCAAAACTTTTTAGTGATAGATTATCTACCTTTTATCTGTTAAGAATAGATTTTACATTAAACAAAATTTTGTGCATTACCCCTTTCTTATTTGAATGTGTACAAAATGTTAATATTAAATCTTACTTTACATATATTTAGCAGTTTTAGTCAATTTATCTTCTGTTATTGAGAATTTGATTTCAAATAAAGATATAATGATATAAATATATTGCATCTATTTCTTGAAGAATATAAAATTATATATATAAATAGAAATAACTGGAATACCAAAATATAAATAGACACTAATAAATCTATTACTTACTCCCGCTGTTTTAAAGTATTTGTTCATATTTCTTTTAATTATTTCTAATTACTTGTTTATTTTGATGAATTAAAAAATAATAATATTTTTTTCTTTATTTATTAATCTTCAATTAATTTCATTAAAAAAATAAAACTTCTTTAAAATCATAAATTTTAAATTTAACCACTTTATCATTAATAAAGGTAAATTTATTATGTTAATTTTTAAAAATAAATATATTAATTTAACAAAAGATACATAATTAAGGACCGATGAAACGTATTCTTGTTGAGGGAAGGTGTTACTAAGGGGAATAAAAATAGACGGTTGAGTTTTAGAGAAGATGTCCACAAGAGGAAAGTTAGCCTTTGCTAAATGCCAAAAAACATCCACTCAAATGGGAGTGGGGACTGATTTGATAAGAAAGTTGTGGTTAGGTTTCTTCCACCAAAACCTAATTCATTCCCTCTTGCGACACCTTTCGATACGCGAATCTATAAAAATAATGCTAAATAAAATATACTAATAATGTTTATATTAATTTTATATAAATTGTTTTCAAAGAAAGATTAAGCAAAATAATTATAAATATATGTACCACTTTATATTCATATTCACTTAAATAATTATATCATATATCTTTAATTAGTTTCGCTTTAAATTAATATTATATATTATATTGATAATTTAATATCATTAAGATTTCTTATTTAGAAATTATTAATGAGTAACTTTTAAAGAAAAAACTTTAACGGTACTCATACA
>NC_028639.1:70635510-70707971 GCF_001406875.1 Solanum pennellii
AGTATGGATATTTTTACTAAATATGTTATTTATTTTGACTAGTTTACTAATTTTTCCTTTTTTTTATCCGTGAGGTGTAGTTGATGGGCCTTTTAGAGAAACTTTCACAAATGGTACCTTCCATCGACTTTCTTCAATATTGTATAAGAACTTAACAGAAAATATTTATGAAGATTTTAAAAAACATACAATATTGTTGAATCGTGTTACGGAAGAGTAATTATGGATCTTGAATTTTGAGTGTTGGGGAAGAAAGTGTTCTGACCGTGTATAGGCTGCGAGGCATGAGGTGTGGGTGATGAGTGAGGTGTGTTGGGGAAGAACTGCTATTGATTGTGTATAGGATGTGATGGGGGTGGATTAGTATTGTGTAACGGCAAAGTAGGAAGGTGATCAAATTAAATCTCTAAAATTTAGTTTTTATTTTCAAAAAGGTAATTGTACTATTAATATTAATTTAGTATTTATTTTTAAAAAGGTAATTGTAAACTATGAATACTTATAATAAAATTTAAAGAGCTTGTTTAAAAAAGGTAACTGTAAAAATAAAAATATTAAGTAGTATTTAAATTAGCTTATCGTTTATTTTTTATTAAATATATTTTTAATTGATATGTTATATAACTCAAAAATAATCTGCTATAAGTAATTATTTTTAAAAAGTATGTTTATAACTCGATATATATAGTCTTAAATGTGTATAGAGTGTTATTTATATTTTAATAAATAGTATTATTTTTAAAAAAGCTTACAATTAAAGGACCTTTTAGACCATCACGATCTAGAGATTTCGTTTTATCAAGGAAATTCATATGAGAAAATGTTAGACTATGGCCTGAAATTGTATAAGTTATTCCTATATTAGATGGCATTACAATATTTTATCTGTAAGATTTGAAGTCTAATAATATTTAAAAGGGTATACTTTTTTCAAGGTCTATATGTACATAACTTTTAGAAATAGAAACAAAATCTAATTGGTAGTCTAAAAAAAGAGAGTTTTCAAAAAGCCTTTTTTAACTTAAGCCAATTGAAAGTCAAAAACATTATAAGTTGGCAACTTTCACGTATAGCAAACAAAATATTTATATTTGTATGCTATAGCAAAGTTTGCATAATTGCGTTCCATAGCAAACATAAAACTGTATAATTCGCTATACATATACAATTGTATAATACGCTGGCCTATTTCGCTGCAATTGTATAATTCGCTATCCTATTTCACTGCAATTGTATAATTCGCAATTGTATAATTCGTTGGCCTTTTTCTCTGCAATATTTGAAGTAAAATGTTTGTAAATTGTATAATTAAGTGTATAACACGAAGATATATATTTTTGAATGTGTATATACAATTTTCTCTCGCTTTATACAAAACAGAAAACAGAATTTATACACTTTCGTGTATAAAGCGAGAGAGGCGAGCAAGAATGGAGAGTGGCGAGCGAGATTTTCGGGAGAAAGACGCCTGACAAACTTTAGCTAACGTTTGTTATGGAGCACAATTAAATCAAACCCTAGCTACTCCATTTATTTTAGGTTATTAGTTTGTTATTATATACAATTTTCCCATTATTTAATAAATAAATTTTATCTTATAAAATTATTTTCTTTATTGAAGTTATAATAATTAAAAAGCATTTTAATTTTCAAAAACAATAACACCAATCATCTAAGAAATCTAACACCTAATCACTTTAGTAGTCCTTCTCTTCACTTGTATTTTTAGACAAGTTCGATTTCGATATCTGTCGAAGTATGTGGTCCACAGGTTAAGCCCACTTTGTGGGACATTGAGCATGCACTTGAATTTTCGATATTATTCTCCACATGCCTTTCTTGTGCATAAACTTCAATGGCTATGGCATCTTCTATCTTGTTTATAATCATGACCTATATATTTGAAATGGATTTCATTTTCAAAGAGTGGTAAAAACACTATCTCATTCTCCTATCATATTAACGGAATCATGCGTATTAGGGATGTAAAAGTCAAATGGGACGGATTGAGTTTAAATTAAAATTATTAAAATGGAAAAATTATGTAGTTAAGCTTTATACTATTTAATTATTTATTATAGCTATAGTTTGCTTTAATTACCACTTGCAACTAACATTATACATTAATTCTGTGAATTAACTTCGAGTTTGTATAATTAGTCAGATTTGTATACGTATATTCGCTAGAATATATACAAAGTACATATATATAATAAACAATTATCTAACTGATATACATATATAATTCACCTCTCTCGTTCGCCTCTCTACTCTCTCTCCAATGTCGCTCGCCTCTTTACTTCCTTATAACATGTAGCTACGAATTGTAATTATCAAATTATAGCTATGACAAGTAATTAAGCTATGTGAAAGTTTCTCTATGATAAAATGTGTTGAAAATAAAAATTGGGTTGAATCCTGACCTGCCCAAATTTATAATGGGTTCAAATGAGCTTTAAAATTGGTTGGGTCTTGACCCGCTTAATCTCAATAAATATATTCTCATTTAAGTTTTATAACCACAATTTGAATTTCAACTAATGAAAAATTTAAAAGAGAAATTACTAATGGGTTGATAAATCATAAAAATATAAAATAGACAGTAATTCATACATTCATTATAGAAATATACGTTACATTAATCCAAATAAAAAATCTTAAAATGAATTTAAATTGAACTCAATTGAGTATCCTTTTAAAATGAACTAAGACGTGAATGAATTGAAATTGAACTATAATTGATCTATTTTTTACGGCACTTAATGGAGAGGCATCAAATTCATCGGCTATGCTTAATATGTGAAATGGATGAGAGATTCTCCTTTTAATTTCTTTAAGCACTATGATGAGATTTTCGATGATTTAGTCGAATTTCTTTTATCTTTCACTAAATAAATAATGGAGATTTCCATAAATTAATTTTTAATTGCCTCACCGATATCTGTCAAAAGTAAAAATTCAATTTGACAAAATAGTAAAATAAAGTATAAAAAATACTATGGCAAATTAAATAATAATATCCCTTTTGATATGCAAAATATACATTTTCCATACATAAGTTAAATCCTTTTATATTTTGGATTTCACCCTTTTAATTTTGAGAAAAATAATAATTTTGCAGACCCTTCCACTATGTAAATTATGGCTACTGAAGTTTAGTATAAGAAAATTTTAACCCAAGTCAAGTACATATGTCTTTTTTTCTCAAAATTTTATAATATAATGTTTCTGGACCAATTCCTACTACCACTATATCATTTTTATTTTTATGTTATTAATAATAATTAATATCAATTTGAGTAATGGTACCATTCCACTATACTTTTGTTTTTATATTTTTTTAATTTCTTAAAGTAAACTTTTGTCCTGGTCCCTTAATTCAGTGCAAATTAATTAAAATTTGAGATTCCCCCACAATAAGTGGCTCTCATTTTCTCAACATACCTTTTTATTTTAAAAAACATAAAATTCCATCATGAATGGTTTTTATTAGCTTAGGAAACAAAAATACTTTGCTTGCTTATCTTGTATGCTTCTTTATAGTAGCTGTGAATATAATTTATCTCATACAATGATCAAAGTCACATATCGATTTAAATAAAATTAAAGTAAATGTGCCAATTAATCCACAGTTGCTTTTGATTTTTAAAGACTGATGTGCTTTATCAGATAAACTTTTTAATTGAACGCCGCCTTATTGATATCATTAACTTACTTTTACTTTTTTATTGAGTCTTGTACGTTTATTAAAAAAATAACGATTATATAAGATTAAGGGTACAAAATGAAAAAAAAAAAAGAGAGTTGGATTAGGGGCATAATTGACCCCTTTTGTTATGGGTCGGATAGGTTTAAAAGAGCTTCGAATAGTTTAGGGGCATAATTGACCCCGTTTTCTTTTAATATAAAAGTGATGTGGTAATTACATTTTACGTTTAAAAAAATGTAAATAAGCTGGATATTTCCATCAGACCAACTAAGGCCTATGTGAAAAGTTAGACAACAATGACATAAGTCAACCAAACTTTAAACGGGAGTATATCTGGACATCTTCGAATAGTTAAGGGGAATATTTGACCCTTTTCCCTTATATGAAATAGTCACTTTGTTCCATTTTAAGTTGCACCTTTTCGATTTGACACAGTGCTAAAGAATTTTTTTTTGTAAACTTATAATCTAAAACAATTCTTAGTCATTTATGTGATTATAAATTATTTTCTTAAATAAAAAATAAATTTAAATTATTCTTAATTTTTAAATCAGTTTTTGTGGGGGGGGGGGGGATCCCTATTGTATCTCATTTGTCCCACCATAAAAGGAAGTTGACTAGACAAGAATTGAATAGTAGTAGCAACATTTATTTGGGCTTCATTGTCATCAAACTCAATTTGGGCTTTTATTATTATATTCTCTTCTTAACGTACAAAAAGGCAAAAAGTTAGGCCTTTAAAAGTCAAGGTGATGGGGCCCACTAAAAGTTGGACCATTCAATGTGGGCTTGGAATAATCAACAAGGATCCATTCTTAAACAATAGCCTTTGTGTGGACAAATCGCCACATAAGACAACCTGGGTCCCACAATATTCATCAACAATTATTTTTTCCACATACATGCATAATAAAGAAAAAGAAAATCATTTTTTTATTTATTGAGTAGAAATAAATAAAATAATACTAATAATAAATTATATATTATGCAATTTTGAATGGACGTGAAAAGAGCTTGAATGAAATAATTAAAATGAGACGAAGTAAGTAACTCCTAGTTAATATCACGCTTGCTTGTCTAAATTTTAATTCTTAAGTGATATATTATTTTTGGAAAAATGTACAAGTACCTTCTCAATATATATTCGAAATTCTAGAGACACTTATACTATACTAAAGTCATATTACCATTGAACTTATTTTATAAGTAATTTTCTACCCCTTTTCAATCTACGTGGCACTAGTTGAAAAAAAAAAGTCAATCAGCGTTGGGTCCACAAGATAGTGGCAAGTAGGCCGAAAAGGGGTAGAAAATTACTTATAAAATAAGTTCAGAGAGTAATAGAACCTTTATAGTATAAGTGTGTCTGAGATTTGAGGCATAGGTTGAGGGGTATTTGTGCATTATCTCATTACTTTTCAATAATATGATTTATAATCATTTTAAATAATTGTGATTTTGTTTTAAATGAAAATTTAAATTTAAATTTTAAACTTTATATCCATTATAACATAGACATATAAATTAAAACTAAAACCACCAAACCTATGATCCGTCGAATAAGCATATAAACTAAGGAATATATATATATATATATATATATTGTGCGATTCTTCCTATATAGCAATAAGGAAAGAGTAGGTACAACTTTGATTTTATTTAACTTTCTTTTTAGTGTAAATATCATCGTGTTCGGAGCATTTTGCATATATATTTGATCTTAAAAGTAATAAAGTTAAAACAATATTTATAAATATTCCTACAAATTTATGACAAAGTAATCATATTAATATTTATTACAATTTATAATCAACTTTGTTTATTAATTTAACTAATACGAATTCACATGAAAAGAATACTAAAAGGGCAAAATGTTTCTATTAATGATCTATAGTTAACTAAACAACTTTTAGTTAAGCTAGAAATCATATTATCCTTTTTTTCTTAAAAATCATATTATCCTTCTACATCCATCAAATGTTTTTATCATTTAATCAATTGTGTTGTATAAAATCAAGATTAATTTTTCCACCATTTATAGACTATTTTGTCAGAGAGAAGTGGGTACCAAGATAAGAAAAGTATAAGTCTTCTCATTTAATCAATTGTGTTGTATTAGATCACAATGAATATGTCATTGGAATGAACATATTAAAGTTTAGAGTTAAAAAGAGAGAAAAAATTGTTAAAAATTTCAAAAAAAGTATATTAATTATTTTTTTTTTAATCAAAAGGGTAGAAACGCTTTTGACGGACAACTTTATTTTGACAAAATTGATGAGATTACATAAAAATCGCTGTTTTAACAATAATTTTATCAATTTTTTTTCTTTTAAACATCGGTGCCTCTACAGCGCTTTTCAACAACTAAAAAATGTGATTTTTTTTTTGTTAAACCGCTAACCGGGCAGCGATAATCATAACTTTTTTTAAAAATTTTGAACACATTGCTGCCTCGAAGAAAGCAGCAATTTTTGTAAAAAAAATCAGCAATTTTTTTAAAGTAAAAAGCAATTGGACAGACTTGGTACACTTTCTTCGCTTTGGGTGTATATATCGCTGTCATAACGGTGATTTTAAGTAAAAAAAATAATTTGGAAGAAATCGCTGTAAGTGCATCAATTTTCATATTTTTAGTTAAGTAATGGAGTCAACTTTGTCAAAAGAAAATTGTTCATAACGAAGTGTTTTTACTCTTCTGGTTAAAAAAAATTGATGTACCCTTTAAAAATTATTGACATTTTTTTTTGCCCTTTTGACTCCGATTATAACTTCTTAATTTCATGTAAGAAGCGAATCTATCTTAAGTAAAATACTATGATACAAAAATAATTTATAGTCAATTATTCATAAATACTTATTAATTTAAAAATAAATATGAATGGCTATGGATCAAAATTATGAACATAAAAAACTTTTAAATCCGCTGTCATCTAATGTGTTTTATCGAGTTAAGCCATGTGTTAGCGATCTCGTACATGAAAATGTCGAGTTTTTCCTCATGTTGTGTATATAGTATACTCATTAATTATTGATTGAATGAAATTAAGTTAACTAATGAGTATATTTTTTTTTTAAAGTTCATATTTTTTTTCCCTTAATTACTTGTTTAATTTTTTAATTGTTTTTTATTTATTTATTTTGATAAATTATAAAACAAAAAAATTTTCAATTATTATATTTTCAATTAATTAATTTTGAAAAAGGTAGAAGTTCTTAAATCTTAAATTATTAATTCACTTATTTCATATTTAATAAGGATATAATAATAAACTCACTCTGTCAATCATTATTTTCTTAATAGGTCTGTCAATTCAAAAGTGAACAAATTATTTATAACATAGAATGTAAGGATGATGATTAAATTACTAAATTAAGCCCGTACTTAGTGACAAGATTATACTCAACTCCGTTCACTTCTTCACGATTTCTCTTTTAGAATTAAACAATTAGAACTTTGACTTATATTTTGTGATGTATTTTTCATCATATTGATATGCAAAAGAATTATAATTTGTATTTTTTTAGTATAATTTTGAATATACAATTTTTTTTGTTAAAAATATCAAACAAATGTAATCTAATTTAACTTTTAAAATTAATCAAGTTTAATTTTTACAAAATGTAATACGATAATTAAAAGCTTATGGTGGAAGTAGTTAAGATTTTGAATTTTTAACGTTGTCTGTGTTGCGCTGTGTGCTTCATAATTTTGGCTTCATCTGAATATTTTACATAAGCCAAAAATTGACATAATGCATTTAACGGTTATAGACTATAGTCTCTAGTCAAATATATTACTATTCTTTTTTTTAAAATTATTTCTGTACTTGTCTATATTTGACTAAGAACATGTCTTAAAGATATATAATTTATTTTGTTATATTATTTTTAATTATTATAAACTATTTAAACATTAAAAAAGAATAATATTACTACTAATAAAAAAATAATAATTTGTTTCTTGATTTAAAAAAAATAAATATTCATCTCTAGTATGATGAAGTAAAGGTGGACCAGACATAAATACAGAGTGACTAAAATATCTTCACTTTATATTTGTCATTCGTACTCTTTTTAAGAAAAATATCAATTAATTTAATGTTATTGACAAGTAAAATGATTTGAAAGGATTTATTAAGGTATTTTACGAAATTATTTTATTTTATATTTATGGATAACTTATTTCATACTATTTATATTAAAATAATAGAATAAAATAACTATGAAACAAACTCAAAAACAGAAAAAATATATCCTGTTCATTTTTAATTATCATAATTTTCTTTTATAGAGTTAAACAGTACTCTCTCTGTTTAATTGTCATACATTTCATTTTTAGAGTCGAACTATAAAAACTTTGACTTACATTTAGGATATATTTTTTCATCATATTGATATGTAAAAAATTGCTACATAGTACTTTTCATATAGTTTTTGAATAACTAAATTTTTGTTTAAAAATCAAATTAATGTAATCTAATTTAACTTTAAAAATAAGTCAAATTGACTTTCGAAAAGCGTAACATGACAAACAAAAGTGAATAACGGAAGTGATAATTTTGCTAACGTTTAATTATGTATTTTTTCATCATATTATGTCAAAAATTTAGAATCTATAATACTTTTCACGTAATATTTGAATATCCAATTATTTTTCATTTAAAATATCTTAATGATGTAATCTAAGTTAATCAAACTGACTTTTAAAAAAATGCAACATAATATAAAATATTTCAAAATTATTATTTTCATTCCGCGAATCAAATAAAGGACTAATTATCAACGCAACAACCGAGTAGAGAGAGGAAGAATCTAATCTTCTAACAAGTCTTAATTAAAAAAAAAAAAAAAAGAGTATTAAAAGACTTTTCACTTTCTTTTATACTTATAAATAAAGATGGCGAAGAATTTAGGACAAAAAATAAACTAAAGCTCACTAAAAAACTAAAACTCGCGTTTTCTTTCTCTCCTCTCTGCAGCATCAGGTATTTTTTCATTACATTCTTCTCTCAAATTGGTGTTTTTTGCTCATTCTCAGTCATTTTTCAGTTTCGATTTCTCATTGGATCGAAATTCCCCTATTTACAGCCAATTTGTCGATCGAAATTACTATTATTAGTATTTTTTAATGGTTTATAATCAGGTTTTCTCTTGTTCACGTGAACCCATACTCCTCTCTCTAGACCATATATAGTAATGCGATATTTTTTTTTATATAAATAAAATACTTAATTATAAATGAGTGAGGATCTATAAATTTAAAAAAATTTTAAGAATCAACTTTATATGTTAAATCCATCTTTTTTTTTTGGTAATAGTACATTCATTCGGTTGAAATTGTATATATATAGCAGTTGAATATTTTTGTAATAGATGATTTTTACTGTGAAGGGTGAGAAGATGGCGGCGAACTCGTCCCCACAACCGCAGTTTATGACAAGCCCTGCAAATAAGACCCATTCGAATCAGCCATTAATTGATGATATTGAATATGATCAAATTGTTGTACCCGATGTCAGTTTTCTCTCCATCTTTTTTCTCACTCACACTGTATTTTGTGTCCTTTTCTGTTTTTTTTTGTCTTATGTTAATTTAACTTTTTTTATTATTTTATTTGATATAATAAGCTAGTGTATTTGTTTGGCTAAATCTGTCTCCACAACTTCAAGTTTATGAAATCACAATTTAAAAAACTTGTTTCAAACTAGAGCTAAATATAATAAATCTGTCATATACTACTGTCAACTAGAGCTATGAACAGGTAATGTTTATTAGAGAAAATCGAGTTATTATTACTTTTTTTTAATATAGATATATTTTTTTTATTTTATTTTTGTATTGTGAGTTTAATTTTTGATTTCAGATGTTGGATATTTCCTTAATTTTTTAGTTTGCTTAGTTTTGGGAAAAATTGTAGGACTGGTAGATGAAAAATTGGATCAAATTTTAAGTTGGAAAGTTTGGGTTTCGTGATTTTCTTTTAAATACCTGTGTTTTCATGGATCCAACTATTAGGTTCGTGGGTTTGTGGTTCGTGCCTAAAGCAACTACCTTTGGTGTATATATAAGATTTCGAAACCACTTTTGTTATACTATTTCTGAGTTAGCGATTTATTTTCATCTGTTTGTTACTCTGTTTTAGCTATTAGTCAATTACCAGCTCCAAAAGGTTTTACAGTTATCTGACTTCTCTCTCCTATATTATTTTTAAAATGATATTTTACCTCCATAATTCATGTATTATTTTGTAGCTACTAACGATTCGTAGTTATTTATTACTTAGTCGAGGCGGATGAGTTCATTTTTTAAGATTCTTAGTATTTACTCGATATGATTATGAAAGTTTTGAGTTCACATCTATTATTTGTTTATAATTTTATTGAATTTTTATTCAAATTTTATGCTCCGATTTCAAAGTATAGGGTTTAGATGAACCTGGTACCGCAAGGGTGGATGCACCCATGCTACTGAACTCACTGATAAAAGATCTCTCAATTTGATGATGAGCATGTACAAAATCTGGTTCATTGTGACAATGTGTGGCTAGATTTTACTGGAGTATCTGTCATAATTCGTTTGAGCTCGTTTTGAATGTTGAACTTCTGACTTTACTACCCGCCAATGTGATGAGTAATCAGTTGAGTGATTTTGTTTCTTATATAACGGAGAATGAAAGCTGGTAATACTAACTTCTGTAACACGTTGTCTCCCCTCATAACATGTCTAGCTCTTCAAAGTATCTGTGCTACTATTATTCATCAGTTACAGCTGGAATACATTTCTTCATTTTTGTTGGAGTAAGTTTTTATGTGAAATTCCTGATGTGAATTGATTAATGTATGTTCTAATATTTGCAGAAGAAAAGCTGGAAGAACATATTCTCATATATCGGTCCTGGTTTCCTTGTTTCTATTGCCTATATCGATCCTGGAAATTGTAAGTCTTGGTAATGAATTTGGATTTACTGATCACATTTACTTCTGTATGTAACTGTTTTATCTCTGAACAATGTGTCTTGCAGTTCAAACTGATTTACAAGCTGGGGCTCAGTACAAATATGGGGTGTGTATCTGCTTTGCTCTGTTCTTCTTAATCTAGCATGCATGTGTCTAGAGTAAATTTACAATTATCTAACAAAACTTGTACATGTTCCACAGTTGCTTTGGATAATTTTACTGGCGTCCTTTGCCGCTCTTGTGATCCAATCCCTGGCAGCAAATCTTGGGGTTGTTACAGGTTCATGATTTTTGATTATTCGATCTTCTTATCATTCTAAAAAGCATAAGAGTGATGATATTGATGTGCTCCTGGCTTCATTACAGGAAAGCATCTAGCGGAGCATTGTAGAAAGGAGTATGCAAAGGTGCCAAATTTCATCTTATGGGTCATAGCTGAAATTGCTATTGTGGCGTGTGATATTCCTGAGGGTAAGTCATAAGTGTTCCTCGACAAGTGAAGACTTCAAATCTTTCTTGATACTATCTCATAAGAGACATCTATCTTTTCAAAGCAAGCATAGTAGTAAGAGGTTTAATATAGTCCTGTCAGCTCTACCTTGGTTTGTAACAAGTTTGTTCGTCACTTATTATGCAGCATGCACGAGACAATGTGTAATTAGAACGTGCAAACTTCAAATAATCAAGAAAAAGGAGAATACTCTCTCATGTTGAAGTTAATTAAACTATTTTCTTCAGCTATAGCAATGACAGAATTAACTTGCACAACATACGTCGATTCTATACTACCTGTGCTGCAAAATTAGTTGTAGATTATCAAAAGCTAGATAGAACTGAATAGCTTAGGGTTTTCATGTTGAAGTTGAACTTCTGTTGAGTTTTTTCTTAATTCCAATGTTCTTTCAATTGTGCAGTCATTGGGACAGCGTTTGCTTTAAACATGCTCTTCAAAATACCAATATGGTGTGGCGTGCTTATCACAGGGCTGAGTACCTTGACTCTACTTCTATTGCAACAATATGGGGTATGTTTGTATCATTCACTTCGAAAACCTATGCTTGAATAAATTGGTTATGAATGGTCAACAGTTATTGGAACAGAGAGTCTATCTATCTATATATTTAAAAACACGAAGCTCCTAAGAGAAATGTCGTTCGCCTTCTTTACCTTGTCAAAGACAATCTTTTCTTATCGAACTAGGTGTGAATTCTTAATATTTAGTACTTCAAATTGTACATTAACTCTTTTTTAAAATAGTACAGCAAATTTTTTTATTCTCCAAAAGTTGGAACCATTTTTTCAGAAATTAAGTTGACAGTGATCTATCGATTCTAATTACGCGATAATTAGAAAACAGTTTTATATGCCTTTTCTTTTGGCAATAAATTGACATTTATTATAGTCACCAGTAAATATTTACAAAGACAGTCAATCAAACCTGTTTGCTCATCACAAATATCCAGTGCAACTATACAAGTCCACCAATACACTCGGTTTACTATGCTATAGAAGGAATATGAGTAATGAGTTTCGCCTTTCTCCTAACTCGTATGCACATGTTTGTTTTTAGCTCATGTACCACTGCTTCCTTATTCCTGTTCTTTTTGTTGAAAATTCTGGCATTTCTTTCCCCTCATGTACCATGTATCACAGCTGCGAAGCATGCCTTGAGCAGAGCCTTTCTTGGGGTACTTGACTTGCATGCTTGTTGTATCCAGCAGCATTCTTGTTCCCACGTCAGTATGGTCCTTTGCCAGTGCAACCAAAGTAGTATTCCTTCCCACACTTCAGTGTAATACACACAGTCAAAGAATAGGTGAGGCAAGGTCTCAAGGTGACATCCACATAAAACACAATCTCCAGTAATTTGCATGCCCCATTTGAGTAAGACATCCTCGGTCTTAATCTTCCATGAAGTGCTACCCATGATGTAAACACTTGTTTGGGGCAGGCAACCGAGTGACAAACTAGGCTTCTCCATTCTACATTAGCTACATCTCCTCTAATTCTTTTATATGCCTCTGAAATGTGGATGCCCAAAACTTCCTCATATTTAGTATCGTCCTCACCATCCATGATGATTGTTTAGGAAGGTCCACAGTAAAACCATTTCGCCTTTTTATGCAGTACATGTGGATCCAGGTGATCCAGAGTTTTTCCTTCTGTTGACTTAAAGCCCAAAGTAATTTGCAAAGTGCTGCTTGATTCTAGATTCACATATTGATGATGTTCAGTCCTCCCGTTTCTTTGGTAAGCATATTTTATCCCATGCCATAAGAGCTGGCTTGATGATTTGTGCTTCTCCTGACCATAAGTAGCTTCTACATTGTAGCCTCTACTTGTTTAATAATCTTCTGGGGAGCAGAAATAGTTGTGACCAATAAGCTTGCATTCCCATCAAGACTGCTCTAATTAGCTGAATTCTTCTGGCATATAAGACCCTTCTAGCCATCCATGAAGTAATTTTAGCAGTTATCCATCAATTATCTTCGGTGAGTTGTAGATAAAGGCATACCCATGGTGGCAGTACGGTTCAATGTGAACAGGCTGTTCCAAGTTTTCTTCCCATCTGTATTTGCATTTTCCCCCAAATTTAGTTGTTGAGCAACTCCTTTCTTAGGACCTGAAGGTTGGGTTTCTGGCTCATCTTCCTGCACCCCTTGGGTAATTTCCTTCATGTTTCCATAGCTTGTGGACCCAGATTCAATAACAGTTAATATAACTTCTCTGAATACGTACATTCTCAGTACTCATCCCATTTCCTCGATTGTGTATAAGTGATTCCTCATCTACTGGAGTTCCCCTTATTTCGGTCGCAGTGATTGAGGGACTCAACTCGAAACCACTGTCTATCTTTTACCCCGCAGAAGGGGCACATGCTGTAGCCTTTGCATCGATCAGCACATCTTTTCGTGGCCTACCTCGACCTCTTTTCGCCATGAGAATGGGTTTTGGTGCAAGTTAGCAAAGGGAGCTATCGTGCACCGAGAGCATTGTTTCCACGAAATTTTGAAGTTGAGTTACTGTACGCCTAATTTAAGTTAAGTCATCATTATGTTCAAATTAAACATATTAGATTTAGCTACGGTGGCAATATAATGACATTTTCATCATTTGATTTTTTTTTGCATTTATTTTAATTTTAGCATTATTTTTCAAAAGATCAGTTTGTTTTGTTTATCTATTTTTTATTGATTAACGTGGTACACATGTGCAACACATGTAGATTAAAACTAGTTTAAAACAAATGTCTTTGTATCTATCCTTCTGTCATTTATTCATCTGACAGTGAAGTGTACTAACATTACAGGTTCGGACACTTGAATTCTTTATTGCGTTCCTGGTACTTACTGTAGCAATATGCTTCTTTGTGGAGCTTGGATATGCAAAACCGGACTCCTCAGAAGTTCTCCAGGGGCTTTTCGTTCCTCAACTCAAAGGGACTGGTGCTACTAAGCTTGCTATTTCACTTCTGGGTGCTATGGTTATGCCGTAAGTGTATATGGATGTTCTCTGTATTTTTTTTTTTGGATAATCATTTTACTATTGTCATGCTGATAATTTTCACTTTCTGCAGCCACAATCTTTTCCTCCATTCAGCCCTGGTGCTTTCCAGGAAAATTCCTCGATCCGTCAATGGCATCAAAGTATGTTTAATAATGAAAAACCTCCTCATGCACGCATATCAACTAAAGAAAAGAAAACAAAGAGAAAATTTGACTATCCTATGCTTGTTGATGTTAGCTACGAATCAAGTAGCATCATTTTATCGTTGATGCTTATGCTCATACTATGTTACTATAAACTCATGTTGTCATATTGTTTGGAGTATCTTCTCATACCCAAATTTATCTCAATAATTTATTAGTTCAATTATTGTGTGGTTGTCAATCCCGAGTAAGATGGTCAGCAACCTTCGTACACGACGTGGTTGACTTAAAAGATAGTTCATTTCTGGTTCTCCTTTTTCTTTAGTTTCTGTAAAATTAAAGGATTATTTTGGGTTCAGATTGGAACGCCCTAAACTAATTGATGTCCTAATCGTTCCTTTTATTTTGTATTTAGGATTATGTTATAACCTACAGGTGTGCAAGTTTTGACATAATTAGTGAAATAATTTTGCAGGAGGCATGCAGATATTATCTGATCGAAAGTGGTCTGGCTTTGATGGTGGCATTTCTTATTAACGTATCAGTTATCTCAGTAACTGGTGCTGTCTGCAATTCCCCTTCTATGAGCCCAGATGATCAGGAGAAGTGTCAGGACTTAGACTTGAACAAAGCCTCTTTTTTACTCAAAGTAGGTGACACCATACTACAACATCATTGAGGTTCAATTATGCAAAGCTATGTTTTTCATCCATGTTATGATGTTTTAAATCTTAATGACGATGTTCCTTTTTACGTTACTACTTACAGAATGTTTTAGGCAACTGGAGTTCCAAGCTATTTGCAATTGCTTTACTAGCATCAGGACAGAGTTCAACTATAACTGGGACATACGCTGGGCAATACGTTATGCAGGTAATCAAATGCTATCATTTTGTCTTATAATTTCTCATGTTCTTTTTGACATTTAAAAAACATAACTAGATCACCTGTATTCAACTTTGTTAAGATCTAAGACAAAAACATTTGGGATAAACACATTTCATAGAGAGACCAATTTCTTAATTTATCAAAGAACATGAGAATATACTTCTTACTGTTTCCTAAAACTAGGGGTGTAATGAGGTTCTACAGTCTATAATTGTTAGGAAAATCGAATTAGTGTTCTGTTTTGATAATCTGTGTAGGTTTATTCAAAATTGGTTCTTGATTGGTGGACCTTCATGATTAGTTTAGGTTAAATGTAAAACCAAACCTCTTCCTTTATCTGGTTCAAGAGAGCCACAGTGAATGTCAAATATGTTATGATATCAACGATCAGTTATGTTTTAACTTAGGGTAGTAAAGTTAACTATTCAAAGTTGTGCAACTAATATTTGTTTTATTGTTCTGTAGGGTTTTCTTGATTTGCGACTGAAGCCATGGATTAGGAACTTCTTAACTCGATGCTTAGCCATAGTTCCAAGTTTAGTTGTTTCACTCATTGGAGGCTCTGGTGGGGCTGGAAACTTGATCATTATTGCTTCGGTAAAGTATCTGTACCTAAGCTTTTTGTACAGTTATTAGAACACTAGCAGGTAAATTCTTTTGTGGTATGAAATTGGATAATCTAAACTTGACAAGTGGACTGACTGTTGGGGTCTTCCTCTTGCGTGAACTAGGTCTACGTATTCTATACCCCCAAAATGTTAAGAGATNTTAACTATTCAAAGTTGTGCAACTAATATTTGTTTTATTGTTCTGTAGGGTTTTCTTGATTTGCGACTGAAGCCATGGATTAGGAACTTCTTAACTCGATGCTTAGCCATAGTTCCAAGTTTAGTTGTTTCACTCATTGGAGGCTCTGGTGGGGCTGGAAACTTGATCATTATTGCTTCGGTAAAGTATCTGTACCTAAGCTTTTTGTACAGTTATTAGAACACTAGCAGGTAAATTCTTTTGTGGTATGAAATTGGATAATCTAAACTTGACAAGTGGACTGACTGTTGGGGTCTTCCTCTTGCGTGAACTAGGTCTACGTATTCTATACCCCCAAAATGTTAAGAGATCGTTTGAGTCCTCCACCATTTATGCTGAGCTCTTTGTTTATATGTAACAACACTTAAAAATAAATTGACCTTATTATATGGACTATTCATGAGTTTGATAAATAACAATAAAATTGATCTCCTTAAAAGGACCATGGATTGGACTGACCATGGACTTGCTTAGAGGAGTGGAACTAAACACATGCATATTTGAATTGGCACAACCCGGTTGTTCATTTTCTAGATATTTCTAGTCTTACCATACAAATATAGGTGTAGAAACTTATTTGGGATACATAATTGCTATATGGGGGTACACTTGGTACTCAATTTAGTTAAGAACATTGACATTAAAAGTTTATTGCTAATAATACAAACATGATACATAACTGAGGTCTCATATTTAACATGGTTGACAAAATTTTCATGAGAAGTTCTTATTCTAGATTGTTAAATATTAATCCAAATATCTTATCTGTTATTCTGCAGATGATCCTATCTTTTGAGCTCCCCTTTGCTCTGATTCCATTGCTCAAATTCACAAGCAGTAAGACCAAGATGGGTTCACACGCAAATCCAGTTGCGGTGAGAGATCTTCTAGCTTATTTAATTTTTGCACACTATTGTTGCACCAATGAGAATACAGGAGTTTCATGTGTAAAAAACTAAAAAATGAAACAAATGTAGCTTAATGATGCAACAACTAATTCCAAGAGCACCTGATTTTACAGTATCAAGTTTGGGTCAACTGTAGCAGGTCCTTAGTCTCTAATAGTATAGAACTCTTGCTCTCTTGATTAGGATAGTCGACTTTCTGATACAAAACCTGCATGCAAAAAGTTAAATTCATTCTATCAACAGTTGCATAGCATCAAACTGAAACACATTGGGTAACAATAAAGGAGTTTGGGAGTTCAAAAGGTACGACAATGGGCTTCCCTTTCTTTGCATAATTAGCTTAGGCCGTAATACCCAATCACCTTTCTTGTTAGTAGTTTGAAAATCGTTTACGTGTATATTCCATAACATGTTTCTATGCCTATGGCTTGGCCAAAAAGTTCTCTCTGCATTCTTGGTTTGCTTCCTTATCTCGAATACTAGCAACACTGTCCAACCTTTGTTCCACATTGACTGATCAATTTTTTCCGCTTAAAACTTTTTACAGGTTTCAGCAGCTACCTGGGTTATTGGTACACTAATCATGGGAATAAATATATACTATTTAGCAGAAAAGTTGATTACCTCTATCAAGGATAGCCATTTCGGAAAGGCGGCTAAAGTTCTTTGTGGACTATTAGGTGTCTCATGTTTGTTAGGTTATCTGAGCAGTATCTTATACTTGGCTTTCCGGAGAAATAAGGAAGGTACACATCTTCTGGCGCTTACAGGGCAAGAAGGTTTACAAGTTTCTGAATTGAACAATCTACCTAGAGAAGACATTTTACGTATGCAGTTGCCTCAGCAGAGGACCACTAATTGACATGTTTACTGAAGGGTTAAATGTAACAGATACTGTGTGCAATTCAGTTAGAACTCGTATCGTGTTAACCTGTTTTCATAGGCATTATTGCCAATGATCCAGTGTTGTAATGTTAGAATTAGTTTGAAATGATGAGAATCCCATATAGACTTTCTATATAAGAGAGAACTGCTTACGCCTCCTGGAAGGCCATATATGAAAATAAAATTAGCTGTTATCTACATTTCCTTGATCTTTAGTTTCATCTATATTTCCTTAATCTTAGTTGGTTTGATTGCATTGTTAATCATGTTTAGGGAATGTTTACAAATTTAATGTTAGCTCTATCATCTATGTTTCCTTAGCATGTTTGACCAAAACAATCGGTGGATCGTTGGTGTCCATCAGGGGTCCTGACTAATTCAGATTCGAGTCGCGTGTGAAAAAAATTAATTGGATTCCAAAGAGGCCTGAGGAAGTCCCTTTCCCCCAAGTTAATCTTTGGTACGCCATTTCAACTTAGATTAATAGTAATGATGATTGTAACACAAAACAATAAGAGTTAGAAAAGTCCTAATTTCATTTTACTTGTTTGGATTATCTGTGTGTACACAAAAAATTAATCACCATCTTTCATTTTTCTAACAATTAATTGGCCAAAGCTCTGTTTAATATATGAGGCTCTGCTAGTTCTGAGTTTTCAACTTAATTATCTCCTCCTCATGTTAGTTCTTTTTTATTTCATTCCTAAGGTTCTAATAAGTGATTGTCAATTCTGCCTAAAAGTCTTTTTTTTGTGTGTGGTAATTTAATGATGTCTAAAAGTCTTGCTAATGTAGATAAGACTAACTAGAATAGACTGATTAATCCACATAGTGACAAACTCCAATTGAAAGGAACCACATTTAAGCTAGATAGAAATAGGGGTAAGCTCTGTTTGGGTTAAATTGAAAAATCAAATAAGTCAAATCGAATTTTAATTTGGATTGAGTTTTGGATTTATTATTTACTTTGTTTGAATTTTTGGTTTAATATCGGATTTAGAAAAATGAAAATCGAAAAACCAAAAAAACAAATTTATATATGTATAAAAAAGTATACTTTTAATATATGATTAGTTTTTAGTTATTTTTATTATGGTTAGTGTATTTTTGGACATCTATAATTGATATATTTTTAAGTATTGTGTTTTATATTTTACTTGTGATTTATATTAAATAGTATATTAAAAATTGCATATTAACATAACCGATTAACCAAACTGAAAAAACCTAAAATAAAAAGAGAAAAATCAAACCAAATCAAATTTATTTTGATTTGGATTGAGTTACACTTCTTCAAATCAAAAATCAAAAAATCCAAACCAAATAAATATAAAATCAAACTAAAAAACCGAATGCACACCCCATAGCAACCCATTTCTTATTATCATTATTTTCCCTTAACAATAATTTTCCAGCATCAATCACTTAATGATCCTAATGTGTCATGTGTATGTGGAAGTGAGTGATTTTCGTTTTATATAGCATACAAGAGCAAAGAAAAAGTGAAAAAAAGAAACACAATTAGTTTCTTGTAACTTTAAATGTAATAAACAACAAACATTGTAATTTATGGTGTTAATAGGAACTTTAACATATAGTTTTAAGTAGGGGTGTACATGATCGGGTTGGTTCAAATTTTTTAAATATCAAACCAAATTATTTATGTCGGATTTTTGAATTTATAAATCAAACCAAACCAATAAAATTTGAGTTTTTCAATTTCAGGTTTTTCGGATTTTTTCGATAAAGTATTCATACAAATATATAATTTACTTGTACCTCAAATATTTCTTTAATCCTACCAAAATGCAACTATCTAAGTTATTTTTTAAGAAAATAACAAAAAAATATGATATGATTAATGACACTAAAATATTAAACAACAAAAAAAAATCTCGTAAAATAAATATTGCAAATTAATAAGTTATAATGAAATTGATCATAATTCAAAGTACTAAATCATGCTAAATAAGTTTAGTAATTACTAGTTACATGACTAAATATTAAAAGAAAGTAAAATTAGATCATGTATTTTATTGTCTAAATCTATGTAAAACTAAAAAATAAATATTCAATATTATTTTTATTCTTATTGTTGAATTGATTTTCTTTTTTGCATTACTATTAATTTGATTTTTATTTAAACTTCATTATAATTACCAACATGTATGGATTATAATCTTTATTAGATCGTTAAGAATTCTAACTTCCAAACATGAAATAAATATATTAAAAGATAAAAAGTATGAAAAAGTATAAGATATATTTAAAAATTACATCAAAATAAGTATTTTTACATATAAAATAAAATTTTAAAATTATATATATAATGTCGGGTTGGTTTGATTTTGGGTTGTTTTTTTTAAGTTGAAACCAAATTAACCCAAATATAGTTGGGGTTTTTTTTTTTTCAAAACCAAACCAAGTCAAACCAAATAACTAGTCGGATTTTTTTTTCGATTTGACTCGATTTACGATTTGATTCGTTTTTGGTTCGATTTTGTACCCTGTTTTAAGTGTGCACTAACCTAAAACGTGCGGAGGTAGTTTGGTGTATTTATTATTGGCATAATACATAAATATGCCCTTTAACTTGGCTTCGAATCACATAAATGCCCTTCAATTTTGAGTTTGCACAAGTAGACACTTAAACTTGTATAAAATTGAACAAATAGACACACACGTCCTACATGTCATCCTACATGTCAGTTTTTGTCCTCTGTGGTGTCCAACGTGTATTTTGTCATGTAGGACTCATGTGTTTATTTGTTTAAAAGTTGGATAGTTAAAGTGTCTATTTGTGCATTAGGAAAGTTAGAGATAAAAGTTAAAATTTGAAGCCAAGTTTAGGGTTCAATATATGTATTATGCCTTTATTATTTAGCGTAGGAGGATATCACTCACTCACTCAATAGACTATATATAAATGTCACTTTCAAATTTGTTAGGGTAGGTTATATAAATCCATTTTTGTTCTAATATAAAAGTTGGTAATTGCATGCATGTATGATATAATATAAATGCAACGATCGCAATTGAACTTTAAATCTCAATTAGTTGATACTATATGCATAGGGACACATCATAACTGTACTGTATGTAGACTTCAGAGTGATATACATTGACAATATTAAAAAAATAAATAATCTAAAAGCTAACTTCACATTGTTAAAGAAATATGAGAATATATATTGGGATTTTTTTTTCTTTCTAAGTAACACTTTTTTTGAAACACAAAATTAGGAACACTACAAACATTTCATAAGCACACGCAGTAGCTCTTTCTTTATTTT
Organism: Solanum pennellii; assembly: GCF_001406875.1. Taxonomy (NCBI): domain Eukaryota; kingdom Viridiplantae; phylum Streptophyta; class Magnoliopsida; order Solanales; family Solanaceae; genus Solanum; species Solanum pennellii. Next base: position 70,656,610 of record NC_028639.1, read on the forward strand.
AATTTGGTACAAAAAAGAGGGAAGCCTTTTAACATTAATAATCGTCCCTTAATAGCAGTTAATTAAGAGCTAATTAATTATAATTAAGAGTGAATTTTAATAGGTTCATCATTTTGAGTAGGAATTGGAAGGTGACCCTTCTCCTGCAGACTCTTCACTGTCTCATATAAGCACTGTTTTACTGGAGTAAACTCCAAACCCAAGTCCTTTAGCTTTTGGTTCGTGAATATGTACGGTTTTGCCCTTGGCCTCGTTTCATCCGAACACCTGAACATATAATAACAATAATAATTATTATGATCATCAAACGTGATTAATTACTAATCATTACATATCTATTTCAGTTTAATAATCGTTAGAGATGATTATTAAAATTACTTTAAAAAGCATGTCCCCTCCCACTATTGTTGACACTAAAGTCAAATTCAGATCGAGAAATCTTGCTAGAAACATACTTGGATGTGGGTACTTTTATTATTTTTTCTAGCATCAATACATAGTCAAATTCTTTCATAAAAGTATATATTATACGATTTTGGTTGTCGGGTAATCTACTAACACATCACCCCTTCAAACAAAAGAAATTAAGTTTCCTTTTTAGGCATAAAAAGAACATCATTATCTAAGCGCATTAATTATTAGCTACAAAATTTGTCTAGTTTCTTTTTGTACTGCGTGTGTGTATATATATATGTTCAAATAATGATAGAATTTTGCTGAAAGATTTGGTAAGTAAAATTACTTGGTGGGGATTGGATACTCCGGGAAGAATTTGGCGAGAATTTCAACCACGTCACCGCGATGAAGCACGCTCTCCGCGCAGATATAGCGGCCAGATGCAGAAGGAGCTTCGTAGAGAAGTATGTGGGCTAGTGCCACATCCTTAACATGAACATACGCCTGAATTGAATTGGCATATGTTTTAGCAGATCCAGTTAGGTACTTGAGTATGTGAAGAACACTGGCATTCACTGTTGGTTGAAGCAGTGGTCCAAGCACCAAAACTGGATTAATCACAACCAAATCCACTCCCTTTTCCCTTGCCTCATCCCGCGCTGTCTTTTCCGCCACTGTCTTCCCATAGCAGTACCAATTCTGCATAAACATATCAAGTAAATTAAAATCGACTATATCAATTGTCACTATCAATTTAAGGTACTAGCGGACCTTAGTATTCTTGCAGTAGTCAAGATCACTCCAGCAAGTCTCGTCCACAACTTTATCAGGGGCCCGGTTGGGGTCCATGTATACTGTACCAATTGAAGAAGTAAACACAACTCTTCGAACTTTGGTTTCTGCTGCTGCTGTTATCACATTCTTGGTCCCAATAACTGCTGGCTCCACCATTTGTTCCTTCACCATTTATCAACCAAAAACACCACAAATAGTGTAAAAAAGAATATATTTCAATTTGCATGAGCAAAGTGAGTGGATTTCAAACTATGAATAACTAAACTTTATCAGCCGAAAGAAGGCTTTACCTGATTCTGCCCCGATCCAAATCATATTCAACCAAAAATACGGTTTATGTATAAGATTTAAATTAATTTTACGTGTGTATATATATAGAATATTCTTCGATTCCTTTCGATATTTATTTACTTATTTATTTGCGAAAAATTTAACTCCGGCGCTCGAGGCATGTATTAGTAGTTAGTGGAATTAAAAGCTGAAACAACTTTGCTAGTGCGTCTTCGATGTGTCAGGTGATGATCAATTATGGTTACAGACGTGGGCCCACAAGTAACAGATCGTGATCCTCCCTTTTTCTTTTCTTTATTTAATTTTTTAAAATATACTGTACTCCATATTTCAGTTTCTTCCATCCCTGTTCTTTTCGATAAATCTCAATCAACCACTATCAGAAAATGAAAGGAAGAATCCCAGAGCACTAGAGAGCTAATTGGCTCTAAACGATCCCGTGAAGCAATTCTAATGGCTTTAATTCTAGATAGTAGTATCTTTTGTGATTTTTTTTTTAAATAGAGAATCAACATGAATGCTTATTTTAAATAATAATAATATATCTAGTAAAATCGGATAGTATACGCAGATCTCACCATGACTACTTTGTGCAGGTAAATAGACTGTTTTCAAAAGCTCAAGTGCTTACATTTAACCCCCCCAAAAAAAACATGAATGCTTACTGGATCATCAGTGACAGGGGAGGCGGTGTGGAAAACTCCGTCACAGCCATAAATTGCTTCTCTCAAACTCTGATAGTCTAGAAGATCAGCTCTCAACAGAATCAGTCTCTCCTTTGCACCTTCAAGTTCTTTCAAGTGACCATTTTTGGAGTCATCTGCACATTTTTACAATAATTTTTTTTGAATCAATTGGGAAATGTATCATGAATTTTGTACAAAGTTTAAATGTTATTTTACCAGGGTTTCGAACGGTTCCTCTGACAGTGTAGCCTTTTTCTAGAAGGAGTTTAACGAGCCAAGAGGCAATGAAACCTCCGGCGCCGGTGACACAAACAACTTTGCCGGATTCTGATGGCATGCTTACTTTTACTGCCGGTAGAATAAATTATGAAGGGAAAATAAGAGGAAAAAGAAATAGTGAGTAATCTCAAGTTAATGGAAAGAGAGAAAATTGAGAGTTTATATAGAGTTGGAAAAGCAAAAGCCAAATATTCACAAACGTACCTACTACAGACAGTAAATATTTCTTTTCTTAGCCCCTCAGACAGTTATAAGTTATTTTCGATATATTCTCGATTTAACAGATATATACATACTAAAGCCCTGTTTTCATTAATTGAAATTAATTTAATTTTTAAAATCAGCTGATTAAAGGATAATTAGTTTAAATTCATACAAGGAGACTGTATAATTATTTTTCATTTGACGTGAAACTATTCAAACTACGTCCCATTTTCCAAAGAATATGAGATTTCCAAAGGCTCTTCAGATAACAATCAGTCTCCTCCATGAAACGTCAACGTAAGTCCATTTCTTCGACATGTGAATTCTTTGTCTTAAAATTCTACTCTCTCCGTTTCTAATTAATTATCCATTTTAGAAATGATACATATATTAAGATAACAATAATTAGCATAGTAAAATTATAATTTTAGTCTTATTAATTATGATTTTAAAAATAATAAAATTAAAACTTAAAATTTTTTAACAAATTTAAATGAGAGTACAATAAAAAAAAATTTATCTATTTTTTGATCTGTTAAAATAAACAAGTTAATAGAAACAATTAAAAAAAAAGATTGAGCAAATAAATAGAAACAGTGGAGTATTAATTTTTGGCAAAAAAGTTGTCATGGAAACTTTGAATAGTTTTGTAAGTAGAAGCACAAACATAATTTAGGCCAAGTATAATTTCAAACTCTTATATATCTAAGTTTAAGGTTTTTTTCTTTTATGTTCTAAATTATCATAAAATAGGGAACTAATTAATGAATTCAATATTTCTTCTTTTAGATACCACAACATCAAATCTTTATATAAAAAAACTCCTCCTTTATCAGTGGTTTCAGTTGGTTGCTCAAATTTGTATTTTGTGTCCATTTATATACTTCATCGTTGTTTCTTAACCTACATCTTAAAATTAAATTATTTGTTGTACAAGAATTCTAATAGCTTAATTGATTAACAATCTAAATTTATTTCATTAGTGAAAATTTAATTCCCTTCGTTGTAATCTCCTTCTACCCCATTTTATAAAAATTGCTTTTGTATGCTTTTAAAAAGATATATTTATTAGACAGACGTACTCTTCATTAGTTTTACCAAAGTAGTCTTTCTTCGGAATTATTAGAGTGACGCTAATGGTGGAGAATGATTTTTTAAAATAATAACTATTTTAAACTCATAGTTATTGTTTTTAATAAATCATGATAATTAAAGAGGATCTGAGCACTATCATAAAAAAGAATATATTCAAACGGATAAAATTTATTGGCACAGAGTGTCTATACCAATTCAATTTATGCATGTCGTGAATTTAAATTATAGTTCGTTTTACTTAATTTTAATGAATTGACATGTATTTTACGTCATTAAATTACCTAATTGAAATTGCAATTGAATTGGTTTAAACATCGGCGCGGGTAATTTTGTCAACTTTAAACCAATAGCATTTATGGTTTTGGCACTTGTCTTTGTTTGCATGGCTCATCTTTCAAGCTAAATTTAGAGAAAGCAAGTGAATGAGCTAATTAGTATAATCCTATTTTTTTTCTCTTTCACTTTCTTCATTGAAGAAATATTTGGAAATAAAATATCAAGTACAAAATGTGTTGTTTTTTTTAGTTATTTGTTTAAATTATATTTAATATTTTGAAATTTATTTAGGATTTTTATTGATATATATTATACTGATCAATTATCATATAAAAGTGTAGAACTTACAATTAAAGAAAAAAATTTAATCCAAATGATCAATTATGCTTTTTGGTTACATTTAAAATAGTATAGTATAAACACAGAAAAACATAAATAGTATAAATAGTAAAAGAATGAACGATAAAGAAATAATATACGAGAATACTCTTTCAAATATGGAAAAGAAGAACAATAATAATCGTGTTTCTAGGTTTAATTTTTATGTTTCTTTGTATATCTTTATGGTCAAATAATTTCTCTATGATGACATTATTTATCCAATATTTCTTTCGTGTTATTACTATATAAAACATATAATATAATATATATAACATAATATGGAAATCAATTCCCTAAAAAGAGCTTATGTGTTTAGGTTTCACTTCTCTTACTAATAATTAGATTATTTATTAGAATAAGAAAGGGATTATTGTTCTCTAGAAGATTAATGAGGAATTTAGTTGTAGACGCATCATAAGATATGGGGTTTGACAATTAAGTTTGAACTAATTTAGAGTTATTAATTAATCAAGTATAGATGTAATAATAACATATAATTACATACTCAATATAATTAAATCTAGAAGCATAGTAGTTATTCTTTTGTACTATTTATTATGTACATATCTGATTATATGATAGAATCATTCAACTCTCATTTGAATATATATATATTATAACCTTAGGATCCCAATTCTAAAAATAATGATTTCTCGAGTAGTTAGTAAAAGAACGTTCCATTCTTATAAAAGTTATTTATGTCATTTTATTGACAAATTAATTGAGACAATTATTTTTTGTTTTTTACAATCTATCGATCTAGGTGAGATCGTATCTCAAAGTTAGAATCAAAATTTTGCAGACGAAAATTATAGTCTTTTTCAAGATCCATTATATTAGAATGTAAATTGTTCTTTCTTTCTAACGACCGAATAACTGAAAAAAAAATCTACATCTGATTTGACAACCACAACATTATTATTTATGATAGGAAAAGTTTTATATTTCTATTTTAGTTTATTATTAAACTAAAATTACAACCGAATATCTACACATAATACCTCATTATTTTAGACTCATTAATTTCATACCTTAACATATCACTGTTAATTTGAATCAGTCTTTTAACGATAATATCCGTCATAAAGTTATTTCTAAATATAATAACCTAATCGAAACTGAAATCACAATACGGTAATTATAATTTTACTAGAATCATAATTCACAATCACGCCTCATGTTTAGTTATATTCACGTTACATAAATAACTTGTAATTCGTCTATCACACAATCACCAAGCCCCATAAACTCGATAAGTGTACAAGTTATCTTTTCAGATTTTACTTTGTGTGAACACACTTGATTTATTATATGTATACACAGCTAATTAGAATTAATTTAAATTTGAAAAACTTATAACGTAATTACTCATCGATAATTATAAGCTACAAGTTGGAATCTATTTTCTTGGAATAATTATCAATATCAGAGTTGGTCTAGATGGATACTGGCTATTAAAAAAAAGTAATTAATTACTACAGCATACATCCTCCACATTATAATTTCATCATATTTAAGTCTATAATATTTTGGATCATTGACGGATTTATAGTACATGCAAATTGTCAAGAGACAACAGCAAAGAAAAATCAGTAGTAGATATTGTTTGGAATTAAAATAGAAACCATGTTTTTTTTTTAATTATATTATTATCATAAATCTTAAACGATTATTATTATTACTATTATTATTTATTTATTTTATAACGATATAGTAAGAGTTTGGTATAGTAAAGTCGAAGACGCAAAGACAGATTAATGAACGTACAAATAAAAAAGGCTTTTCTCCTATCAATAATTTTAGTTAAATAAATTAGGTAAAGGGTGATGTGCCCAACATATATTAACATCTACAATTTAAAAAAAAAATTAATATGTAGCAGTTTATAAATAAGGTAATATAACCAACGTTATAAAATGGTATCTCCCTTATATTTATTGTTTAATTCTTTTCACACGTGGACTTGTTTTTATTATGATATTGCTAAATCAATTCAATTTATCATGAAGTTTGTTTTTTGTTTAAAAAAAAAAATTAAATCTTTATTATTTATTGCAGGCTAGGAGCTTTAGCACAAGTATAGTTAAGATTTTCAGTAGGTGAGCCAGGGGCGGAGCTACCCTTAATGAAGGGGGTTCATTCGAATCCCTTTGGCGAAAAATTATATTATTATATATGGTTAACATAAGTTTAGATGTATATATAATGGATGTGGAATTGCCATAACTATTTCTACAGATTTCAAATCTTCTTATTGAAAATCCTAGTTTCGCCTCTGAGGTGAGCACTACACTCAACCATGAATAACATCATCTAATTAAAATGCCGCAACGATTAAATACTATAGTTAGGCAAGAGCGGAGCTAGATAGAGTTAGGGTTCATTTGATTCCCTTTCAGCGAAAAATGTTACTATTTATACGTGGTAAAAATTATTTTTTACGTATATATAGTAGATGTCGAACTCCCTTTGATTAGTTCGTTAGTTTATTTCTTAAGAATTTGACCCCTTTATTAAAAATTCTAGCTCTACCACTATTAAGTTAAGTAAAGTTAAGAAATTCATTCAAATTATTTACGACAGAAAATAATAATATTCTTATATCAATTATTTCTTATAGTGAAACTACGAATTACTTATTATTTTCTCAATTTCAATTTGTTCATCTAGTAATTTGCATAGGAAGACATAGCTCTCAACCTACAACTGACAAATGACAACTCTTTCATTTTGTCTTCTTCTTTTTAACTTGCATTAGCTTCCTGGTTTTATTAATTTAACAAGTTCTAGAAGCATTCTAGACGGAGTTGGTTTATAGAAGTTTCCTGATTGTGCCACACTAATATGTTGTGTTTCACACATAACAATTAAAAAAATCATTAAAAAAAAAAACTGTGTATGTGTATGACTTGAGTCTGACCTCAGCATGATAGACATACTACACTCTACTTACTAGATGCAACTTTTGAGCCAAATAATTCTACGGTTCGACTCTAAAATGGAAACTTTTTAAATTTCAAAATAGATACTTTTTGAACGATAACTTTTTAAACTTTAAAATAGATACTTTTTGAACGGTACAAATCAAAGAGACCCTTCCTAAAGAAAAAAACATACTAAAATGGACACTTTGTTCATTTATGAACGAACTGTGATAAACAAAGTTAACTAAACCCCAAAACTCAACTTCAGGGAAAGAATTTGATATCACTTTGCTTTGTTATGAACACGGAAAGTTCACAACACAACAAAGAGAGAACTTTTCAAAACAAATCAAGTTGCAAAGAGAACAAATAAATCACAGCAAGAAGCAGTTGCATAATCATTCATGTGCTTGAAAAGGCGATGCTCCACCAAAAACTTGGTTGAGCATGGAATCCACCAATTGTACATTCAAATAAACTAAGTTGACAAACTAATAGCTTCCAAAGTTAGAAGAGCTATGAAATTCAATAACAGTACAAAGTTTTCAGATTTGAACTAGTAACGACTAAAAACTACTGACTTTTCCCCAAATAAAAACTTAAAACATCTTTATATTATTTTAGCTTCTTCATTTTGACAAATGCTGTGAGTGCACTGGCGTCAATGAGCTATCTAAGGCAACTTCTAATGCTTAGACTCTGCTTGTGCGAGCATGTCATCTTCATTGTCCACAAGTTGTTTTTTCTCAGTGATCGTTTCACCACCAACATCAGATGCATCCTCCATCTTATCTGGAATGGGAATATCCAGGGACTTACCGTCACTCTTTTGGGTTTTACTTTTGAACCTGAAGATAGAAAGCCTACTCGTCAATACCCTCAAACATTTAAATCAAAGAGCAACACTGCACGGAAAAGTGTACAACAGCAAAATTATAACCTTTTGGATGAAGATGCTCCGTGTTCCTTTTTGGTTGAGGGGGTTCTTCTTGTTCTCTTCTTCTTGGGTCTGCTCAAGTTCAATGAATAACCATATCATATGAAAACAAATAGTTGTGGCTAATCAAGGCGATGCGAAATACAATATCTAACATAAAAGTTGTAGGTAGAAATAAACATGAAAAACAAGAGTCAAGAACAAGTAAAGAACTAGGATATGTCCAAGGTCAGGAAGTTTAGAAATCAATACTTACTGAGAAGATGGAACATCATTGCTTTGAGGACCTGTATCATGATTCTGTACATATTGAATCCAAAAAAGGAATCATATCAGAATGGTGTATAATGCCAATGATGATTTGAAAATATGTTAAGAGATAACAGATGGAGAAAGGACCTTGTCAGATGGTTGGATTTCAAACGCCAGTGAGCTCTCAAAGGCAACTTGTTCCTTGTCCACGAGTTCTTTTATCCCACTGCTTGTTTCGCAACCAACATCAGCAGCATCATTCAACCTACCCAGAGTTGGAGTATCCAGGGATTCAACGCAACTCTCTTTGGGTTTTGTTTTAGACCTGAAGATAGAAAACCAACTTGTCAAAACCGTCAGAACATTCAGTTTAGAGAGCAATACTACAGGCAAAAAAGTACAACGACAAAAGAACCTTTTGGATGACGAGACTCCAGGTTCCTTTTTTGTTAAGGGGGTTCTTCTTATTCTCTTCTTCTTGGATCTGCTCAAGTTCATAACCAATAACCATATCATGTCAAAGCAATGGTAGTGACATATCAAGGTGATGTAGAAAACAATCTTTAACATAAAACTAGTAGGTAGAAATAAACAGAAAAGATGACAGTCCAAGAACATGTAAAGAACTAGGATTATGTTCAAGGTTACAAGTTATGGAGAAAATCAATACTTACGGAACAGATGAAGCATCATTGCTTTGAGGACCTGTCTCGGGATTCTGTACATATTGAATTCAAAAAAGGAATCATATCAGAATGGTGTATAATGCCAATGATGATCTGAAAATATATTAAGAGATAACATAGTATCAGATGGAGAAAGGACCTTGTCAGATGGTTGGCTTTCAAGCCCCAGTGAGCTCTCAAAGGCAACTTGTTCCTTGTCCACGAGTTCTTTTACCCCACTGCTTGTTTCGCAACCAACATCAGCAGCATCATTCAACCTACCCAGAGTTGGAGTATCCAGGGATTCAACGCAACTCTCTTTGGGTTTTGTTTTAGACCTGAAGATAGAAAACCAACTTGTCAAAACCGTCAGAACATTCAGTTTAGAGAGCAATACTACAGGCAAAAAAGTACAACGACAAAAGAACCTTTTGGATGACGAGACTCCAGGTTCCTTTTTTGTTAAGGGGGTTCTTCTTATTCTCTTCTTCTTGGATCTGCTCAAGTTCATAACCAATAACCATATCATGTCAAAGCAATGGTAGTGACATATCAAGGTGATGTAGAAAACAATCTTTAACATAAAACTAGTAGGTAGAAATAAACAGAAAAGATGACAGTCCAAGAACATGTAAAGAACTAGGATTATGTTCAAGGTTACAAGTTATGGAGAAAATCAATACTTACGGAACAGATGAAGCATCATTGCTTTGAGGACCTGTCTCGGGATTCTGTACATATTGAATTCAAAAAAGGAATCATATCAGAATGGTGTATAATGCCAATGATGATCTGAAAATATATTAAGAGATAACATAATATCAGATGGAGAAAGGACCTTGTCAGATGGTTGGCTTTCAAGCCCCAGTGAGCTCTCAAAGGCAACTTGTTCCTTGTCCACGAGTTCTTTTACCCCACTGCTTGTTTCGCAACCAACATCAGCAGCAGCATTCATCTTACCCAGAGTTGGAATATCCAGGGATTCAACGCAAATCCTTTTGGGTTTTCCTTTAGCCCTGAAGATAGAAAACCAACTTGTCAAAACCGTCAGAACATTCAGTTTAGAGAGCAATACCACAGGCAAAAATAAACAACGACAAAAGAACCTTTTGGATGACGAGACTCCAGGTTCCTTTTTTGTTGAGGGGGTTCTTTTAGTTCTCTTCTTCATTGATCTGCTCAAGTTAAATGAATAACCATATCATGTCAAAACAATGGTAGTGACATATCAAGTTGATGTAAAAACAATTTTTAACATAAAACTGGTAGGTAGAAATAAACAGAAAAGATGACAGTCCAAGAACATGTAAAGAACTAGGATTATGTTCAAGGTTACAATTTATGGAGAAAATCAATACTTACGGAACAGATGAAGCATCATTGCTTTGAGGACCTGTATCATGATTCTGTACATATTGAATCCAAAAAAGGAATCATATCAGAATGGTGTATAATGCCAATGATGATTTGAAAATATGTTAAGAGATAACAGATGGAGAAAGGACCTTGTCAGATGGTTGGATTTCAAACGCCAGTGAGCTCTCAAAGGCAACTTGTTCCTTGTCCACGAGTTCTTTTACCCCACTGCTTGTTTCGCAACCAACATCAGCAGCAGCATTCATCTTACCCAGAGTTGGAATATCCAGGGATTCAACGCAAATCCTTTTGGGTTTTCCTTTAGCCCTGAAGATAGAAAACCAACTTGTCAAAACCGTCAGAACATTCAGTTTAGAGAGCAATACCACAGGCAAAAATAAACAACGACAAAAGAACCTTTTGGATGACGAGACTCCAGGTTCCTTTTTTGTTGAGGGGGTTCTTTTAGTTCTCTTCTTCATTGATCTGCTCAAGTTAAATGAATAACCATATCATGTCAAAACAATGGTAGTGACATATCAAGTTGATGTAAAAACAATTTTTAACATAAAACTGGTAGGTAGAAATAAACAGAAAAGATGACAGTCCAAGAACATGTAAAGAACTAGGATTATGTTCAAGGTTACAATTTATGGAGAAAATCAATACTTACGGAACAGATGAAGCATCATTGCTTTGAGGACCTGTCTCGTGATTCTGTACATATTGAATCCAAAAAAGGAATCATATCAGAATGGTGTATAATGCCAATGATGATTTGAAAATATGTTAAGAGATAACAGATGGAGAAAGGACCTTGTCAGATGGTTGGCTTTCAAGCCCCAGTGAGCTCTCAAAGGCAACTTGTTCCTTGTCCACGAGTTCTTTTACCCCACTGCTTGTTTCGCAACCAACATCAGCAGCAGCATTCATCTTACCCAGAGTTGGAATATCCAGGGATTCAACGCAAATCCTTTTGGGTTTTCCTTTAGCCCTGAAGATAGAAAACCAACTTGTCAAAACCGTCAGAACATTCAGTTTAGAGAGCAATACCACAGGCAAAAATAAACAACGACAAAAGAACCTTTTGGATGACGAGACTCCAGGTTCCTTTTTTGTTGAGGGGGTTCTTTTAGTTCTCTTCTTCATTGATCTGCTCAAGTTAAATGAATAACCATATCATGTCAAAACAATGGTAGTGACATATCAAGTTGATGTAAAAACAATTTTTAACATAAAACTGGTAGGTAGAAATAAACAGAAAAGATGACAGTCCAAGAACATGTAAAGAACTAGGATTATGTTCAAGGTTACAAGTTATGGAGAAAATCAATACTTACGGAACAGATGAAGCATCATTGCTTTGAGGACCTGTCTCGTGATTCTGTACATATTGAATCCAAAAAAGGAATCATATCAGAATGGTGTATAATGCCAATGATGATTTGAAAATATGTTAAGAGATAACAGATGGAGAAAGGACCTTGTCAGATGGTTGGCTTTCAAGCCCCAGTGAGCTCTCAAAGGCAACTTGTTCCTTGTCCACGAGTTCTTTTACCCCACTGCTTGTTTCGCAACCAACATCAGCAGCATCATTCAACCTACCCAGAGTTGGAGTATCCAGGGATTCAACGCAACTCTCTTTGGGTTTTGTTTTAGACCTGAAGATAGAAAACCAACTTGTCANGATTTGAAAATATGTTAAGAGATAACAGATGGAGAAAGGACCTTGTCAGATGGTTGGATTTCAATCGCCACTGAGCTCTCAAAGGCAACTTGTTCCTTGTCCACGAGTTCTTTTATCCCTCTGCTTGTTTCGCAACCAACATCAGCAGCATCATTCATCTTACCCAGAATTGGAATATCCAGGGATTCAACGCAACTCTTTTTGGGTTTTGTTTTAGACCTGAAGATAGAAAACCAACTTGTCAAAACCGTCAGAACATTCAGTTTAGAGAGCAATACTACAGGCAAAAAAGTACAACGACAAAAGAACCTTTTGGATGACGAGACTCCAGGTTCCTTTTTTGTTAAGGGGGTNTCTTTTAGTTCTCTTCTTCATTGATCTGCTCAAGTTAAATGAATAACCATATCATGTCAAAACAATGGTAGTGACATATCAAGTTGATGTAAAAACAATTTTTAACATAAAACTGGTAGGTAGAAATAAACAGAAAAGATGACAGTCCAAGAACATGTAAAGAACTAGGATTATGTTCAAGGTTACAAGTTATGGAGAAAATCAATACTTACGGAACAGATGAAGCATCATTGCTTTGAGGACCTGTCTCGTGATTCTGTACATATTGAATCCAAAAAAGGAATCATATCAGAATGGTGTATAATGCCAATGATGATTTGAAAATATGTTAAGAGATAACAGATGGAGAAAGGACCTTGTCAGATGGTTGGATTTCAAACGCCAGTGAGCTCTCAAAGGCAACTTGTTCCTTGTCCACGAGTTCTTTTACCCCACTGCTTGTTTCGCAACCAACATCAGCAGCAGCATTCATCTTACCCAGAGTTGGAATATCCAGGGATTCAACGCAAATCCTTTTGGGTTTTCCTTTAGCCCTGAAGATAGAAAACCAACTTGTCAAAACCGTCAGAACATTCAGTTTAGAGAGCAATACTACAGGCAAAAATAAACAACGACAAAAGAACCTTTTGGATGACGAGACTCCAGGTTCCTTTTTTGTTGAGGGGGTTCTTTTAGTTCTCTTCTTCATTGATCTGCTCAAGTTAAATGAATAACCATATCATGTCAAAACAATGGTAGTGACATATCAAGTTGATGTAAAAACAATTTTTAACATAAAACTGGTAGGTAGAAATAAACAGAAAAGATGACAGTCCAAGAACATGTAAAGAACTAGGATTATGTTCAAGGTTACAAGTTATGGAGAAAATCAATACTTACGGAACAGATGAAGCATCATTGCTTTGAGGACCTGTCTCGTGATTCTGTACATATTGAATCCAAAAAAGGAATCATATCAGAATGGTGTATAATGCCAATGATGATTTGAAAATATGTTAAGAGATAACAGATGGAGAAAGGACCTTGTCAGATGGTTGGCTTTCAAGCCCCAGTGAGCTCTCAAAGGCAACTTGTTCCTTGTCCACGAGTTCTTTTACCCCACTGCTTGTTTCGCAACCAACATCAGCAGCAGCATTCATCTTACCCAGAGTTGGAATATCCAGGGATTCAACGCAAATCCTTTTGGGTTTTCCTTTAGCCCTGAAGATAGAAAACCAACTTGTCAAAACCGTCAGAACATTCAGTTTAGAGAGCAATACCACAGGCAAAAATAAACAACGACAAAAGAACCTTTTGGATGACGAGACTCCAGGTTCCTTTTTTGTTGAGGGGGTTCTTTTAGTTCTCTTCTTCATTGATCTGCTCAAGTTAAATGAATAACCATATCATGTCAAAACAATGGTAGTGACATATCAAGTTGATGTAAAAACAATTTTTAACATAAAACTGNTTCTTCTTATTCTCTTCTTCTTGGATCTGCTCAAGTTCATAACCAATAACCATATCATGTCAAAGCAATGGTAGTGACATATCAAGGTGATGTAGAAAACAATCTTTAACATAAAACTAGTAGGTAGAAATAAACAGAAAAGATGACAGTCCAAGAACATGTAAAGAACTAGGATTATGTTCAAGGTTACAAGTTATGGAGAAAATCAATACTTACGGAACAGATGAAGCATCATTGCTTTGAGGACCTGTCTCGGGATTCTGTACATATTGAATTCAAAAAAGGAATCATATCAGAATGGTGTATAATGCCAATGATGATCTGAAAATATATTAAGAGATAACATAGTATCAGATGGAGAAAGGACCTTGTCAGATGGTTGGCTTTCAAGCCCCAGTGAGCTCTCAAAGGCAACTTGTTCCTTGTCCACGAGTTCTTTTACCCCACTGCTTGTTTCGCAACCAACATCAGCAGCAGCATTCATCTTACCCAGAGTTGGAATATCCAGGGATTCAACGCAAATCCTTTTGGGTTTTCCTTTAGCCCTGAAGATAGAAAACCAACTTGTCAAAACCGTCAGAACATTCAGTTTAGAGAGCAATACCACAGGCAAAAATAAACAACGACAAAAGAACCTTTTGGATGACGAGACTCCAGGTTCCTTTTTTGTTGAGGGGGTTCTTTTAGTTCTCTTCTTCATTGATCTGCTCAAGTTAAATGAATAACCATATCATGTCAAAACAATGGTAGTGACATATCAAGTTGATGTAAAAACAATTTTTAACATAAAACTGGTAGGTAGAAATAAACAGAAAAGATGACAGTCCAAGAACATGTAAAGAACTAGGATTATGTTCAAGGTTACAAGTTATGGAGAAAATCAATACTTACGGAACAGATGAAGCATCATTGCTTTGAGGACCTGTCTCGTGATTCTGTACATATTGAATCCAAAAAAGGAATCATATCAGAATGGTGTATAATGCCAATGATGATTTGAAAATATGTTAAGAGATAACAGATGGAGAAAGGACCTTGTCAGATGGTTGGATTTCAAGCCCCAGTGAGCTCTCAAAGGCAACTTGTTCCTTGTCCACGAGTTCTTTTACCCCACTGCTTGTTTCGCAACCAACATCAGCAGCAGCATTCATCTTACCCAGAGTTGGAATATCCAGGGATTCAACGCAAATCCTTTTGGGTTTTCCTTTAGCCCTGAAGATAGAAAACCAACTTGTCAAAACCGTCAGAACATTCAGTTTAGAGAGCAATACCACAGGCAAAAATAAACAACGACAAAAGAACCTTTTGGATGACGAGACTCCAGGTTCCTTTTTTGTTGAGGGGGTTCTTTTAGTTCTCTTCTTCATTGATCTGCTCAAGTTAAATGAATAACCATATCATGTCAAAACAATGGTAGTGACATATCAAGTTGATGTAAAAACAATTTTTAACATAAAACTGGTAGGTAGAAATAAACAGAAAAGATGACAGTCCAAGAACATGTAAAGAACTAGGATTATGTTCAAGGTTACAAGTTATGGAGAAAATCAATACTTACGGAACAGATGAAGCATCATTGCTTTGAGGACCTGTCTCGTGATTCTGTACATATTGAATCCAAAAAAGGAATCATATCAGAATGGTGTATAATGCCAATGATGATTTGAAAATATGTTAAGAGATAACAGATGGAGAAAGGACCTTGTCAGATGGTTGGCTTTCAAGCCCCAGTGAGCTCTCAAAGGCAACTTGTTCCTTGTCCACGAGTTCTTTTACCCCACTGCTTGTTTCGCAACCAACATCAGCAGCAGCATTCATCTTACCCAGAGTTGGAATATCCAGGGATTCAACGCAAATCCTTTTGGGTTTTCCTTTAGCCCTGAAGATAGAAAACCAACTTGTCAAAACCGTCAGAACATTCAGTTTAGAGAGCAATACCACAGGCAAAAATAAACAACGACAAAAGAACCTTTTGGATGACGAGACTCCAGGTTCCTTTTTTGTTGAGGGGGTTCTTTTAGTTCTCTTCTTCATTGATCTGCTCAAGTTAAATGAATAACCATATCATGTCAAAACAATGGTAGTGACATATCAAGTTGATGTAAAAACAATTTTTAACATAAAACTGGTAGGTAGAAATAAACAGAAAAGATGACAGTCCAAGAACATGTAAAGAACTAGGATTATGTTCAAGGTTACAAGTTATGGAGAAAATCAATACTTACGGAACAGATGAAGCATCATTGCTTTGAGGACCTGTCTCGTGATTCTGTACTTATTGAATCCAAAAAAGGAATCATATCAGAATGGTGTATAATGCCAATGATGATTTGAAAATATGTTAAGAGATAACAGATGGAGAAAGGACCTTGTCAGATGGTTGGATTTCAATCGCCACTGAGCTCTCAAAGGCAACTTGTTCCTTGTCCACGAGTTCTTTTATCCCTCTGCTTGTTTCGCAACCAACATCAGCAGCATCATTCATCTTACCCAGAATTGGAATATCCAGGGATTCAACGCAACTCTTTTTGGGTTTTGTTTTAGACCTGAAGATAGAAAACCAACTTGTCCAAACCGTCAGAACATTCAGTTTAGAGAGCAATACTACAGGCAAAAAAGTACAACGACAAAAGAACCTTTTGGATGACGAGACTCCAGGTTCCTTTTTTGTTAAGGGGGTTCTTCTTATTCTCTTCTTCTTGGATCTGCTCAAGTTCATAACCAATAACCATATCATGTCAAAACAATGGTAGTGACATATCAAGTTGATGTAAAAAACAATCTTTAACATAAAACTAGTAGGTAGAAATAAACAGAAAAGATGTCAGTCCAAGAACATGTAAAGAACTAGGATTATGTTCAAGGTTACAAGTTATGGAGAAATCAATACTTACGGAACAGATGAAGCATCATTGCTTTGAAGATCTAGTTCATGCGTCTGTAAATATTGCATCCAAAAGAATTTGTATCACAAAGATATATAATGTGAAAAAATGTTAAAAGATAACACAGTATCAGATGGAGAAAGGACCTTGTCAGATGAATGGACTCCAAACGCCGATGAGCTCTCAACAGAAACTTTGGAAGTCTTGGATCTCCCTTTCTGTGTGATATCATTATCTTCCTTCTGCACAAGTTCTTTTTTCCCACTGCTCGTTTCACAACCAACGTCATCAGCATCATTCATCTTATCTGGAATTGGAATACCCATGGAACCAATGTCACCCTTTTGGGGATTTCTTTTGGACCTGAAGATAGAAAAACTGCTTGTCAAAACCTTCAGAGCATTCAGTTCAGAGAGAAATAATACAGGGAAAAGTGGCAACAACAAAAGAACAACCTTTTGGATGATGAGACTCCGGGTTCCTTTTTTATTAAGGAGGTTCCTTTTGCCTTCTTTTTCATGGATCTGCTCAAGTTCATGAATTAATAACCATATCATGTCAAAACAATAGTAGTGAAAAACAACAGCCAAAAACATGAAAGAGGACAGTCAAGAATATGTAAAGAGCTAGGATTATGTCCAAGGTTACAAGGAAATTGAGAAATCAATACTTACAGAATAGCTGAAACATCATGGCTTTGAAGATCTGTTTCATGCTTCTGTACATATTGCACCAAAAGAAATGTTTCATAACGATATATAACGCCAATTATAATTTCAAAACATGTTAAGAAATAACACAGTATCAGATGATGAAAGGACCTCGTCAGATGGATGGTCTTCAAGCGTCAATGAGCTCTCTAAGGCAATTTTGCTAGTCTCGAGTCTCTGATTCTGTGTGGTATCTTTATCTTCCTTGTCCACAAGTTCTTTTTTCCCACTGCTTGTTTCACAACCAACTTCAGCATTCATCTTATCTGGAATTGGAATATCCATGGACCCAAAGTCACACTTTTGGGGATTACTTTTAGACCTGAAAACAGAAAACGTGCTTGTTAAAACCCTAGGAAAATTCAGCTCAGAGAGCAGTACTGCAAGGAAAAGTGTAGAACAACAAAAGAACAAATGACGAGATTCCGGGTTCCTTTTTCATTGAGGAGGTTCTTTTGGCTGTCTTCTTTGTGGATCTGCTCAAGTTCATCAACCAATAACCATATCATATCCCGACAATAGTGTTGGCATATCAAGGTGATGCAAAATACAATCTCTATCATAAAAGTAGGAGCTAGGTAGAAGTAAACACGACTGTCAAGAATATGTAGAGTCTAGGTTATGTACAAATTTTTTTTATTGGAAATCAATACTTACGGAACAGATGAAACAGCATTGCATTGAAGATCTGCTTCATGTTTCTGCACAGAATGCATCCAAAAGAATCATATCACAAAGATGTAATGCCAATAATATCTTGAAGTTGTTAAGAAATACAGTACCAAATGGGGAAAATACCTTGTCAGATGGATTGTCTTCAAGAAACTCAAACTGCTCCTTATTCAGATTCAAGATTTCCGTTTCACCATCATCATATGCGATCTCAAAAGGAAAAACAGCAAATAGCATCAGTCAACTAAAAACTTCAGTTAAATACACTACTTCCCTTCCATGATATATTTCCCTTGTTTGCAGTTTTAGCACGACGACAGTTTTCCAGAAAGATGTCTTTTAGGCTGTGTAAGGCCATTATATCAATAGGTAAAAGGGACTTCTGTTGCAGTGATTATATTTGGTTTGAAAATAGTTTTGCCTCTAGTTATCAGGAAGATGGAGTCAACCTCAGTATATAGTTTGCCTCAACATTACTTAGCAGGAAGATGGAATCAGCTAGACTTGCAGATATTTTGGAAGTTTTAGAAGAATAGTAACAAATATAGCATTTGAAAGTAGTCTCAAGTTGAATTGATAAGGAATATGGATTCATACTGACTACTGATGATGAATTTTTTGAGACTTGGGAATGGTGTATAAATTCTTGTCATTATTAAAAGAAATATCAGAAAATTGCAAAGTGAAACATATATGATATGCTGGGAAGAAAACTGTACAGAGACTAATTAAAAAACAGTGCAGGAAGCTTGATAATAACGTCACTACCTGATGCCTCTTGTTCACATGATCAAATCCAGAAACTGCACCCTCATAGAACCTGCAAAGGGAAACTTAAAATCAAAAACTTCAGCTAGATTCTTTATTTTTTTCTTCTTTTTCTCCTTTTTTTTTTTTTTTGAGAGAGAGAGAGATGGTAAGTGTGCTATTAATATAAGTACCAAGAAGGTGCAGGCAAAAGTATTTACAAGATACTAAAAGAACATCCTTGCTATTCTTAGAGGAATTCTATGAGATCTATCACTGTTTAGCTAGAATTCTTTCTTCCATTTGCAAGACACGATAAAAGTCAATTTAGTAGAAGCAATTGAAGATGTGCTCTGATACTCCACAAATCAAAGGAATGAAGCAGACCCTTGGTGACAGCCTAGCAGGCAAGCCAATTTTAGAGATGATAAACTTAACAATAGAAGGAATCAAGGATGAAAAATGCTGGGATGAGAGTGGATCTGTAATTAGTACCACAAATTTACAATAGTATGATAGTCCTGACAACATTCTGTACAACTTACATTTTGTCCAATGGCCACCAAACTCTTATTCTGGTACCAACTATTTCTTCTCCATATTTTTTGGTGAACTGACGCCTTTTAAAATCCTGAATGAAGCAATTAAGAACCATAAACTTCTCAGACATGAAAATACTCTTAGACAACAGGTAAATTAAAAGCAAAAGGGCTTAAACAAATACTAGTTTCAGTCCTTTGAACTGTATTGAAAAGAGGTAAGCATAGCGTTTTCCGAATTCAAGGAGAATAAAGCAGCTTATAACAATCCTTTGAAAAAGTAATGAAGTCACAGAATTTGGAAACATACTACATTCAACAAATACTACGTGAACACAAGAAAACTCGGGAAATATTGCAGATATGGAAACAAAAAATTACAGTTTACTTCAAAAGTTGCTATATTAGTACCTGATTCTTTCTTGCGGTAAGCTTCCTCCGAAGCTTTGTCTTGGAAAGTTGGCCGGAGAGATTTCCATCCCCAATTGATGGTTTAGTCTCCTGTAAAACCCACAAGCACAAAGGGAAAAGTAAAAAAGAATAGTGATTGTCAAATTTGTGCTTGAAAAAAATTATAAGCACAGATCGAGAGATAGCAACTTCTAAGAAGTCGTCCTTTCAACCTCATTTCCTGATTCTTCTATATCAAGAATCTCTTTCTTCTGTTTCTGTTCATCAATTTGTTGCACTGATGACTCCTCAGCGTGAGTAAGGTTCTCTTCTCTTTTTACAATGTTAAGACCAGAAGTGGTGTCCACATCACCTTCCGGAACAGATCCTCTCTTCCTTGAGCTCTGACGTGGTTTTCTTTTGCTACCGGATTTGACCTTACAATTGCTAACACCAATATTCTTTGGCTGCTCCATCTGACTGCAAGGCTGTAATGTTTTTGAAGAGGTGCCATTATTATTAGAAGGCGGCCCATCCTCCAGCAGTGTCTCACAGATAACAGCAGCAGATGGACCAACTTTTTCAGTAGTCACATTTTCATTTTCCTTCTGACCATAAAACTAATGTTAGCAAAAAAGGAAAAGAACAGCTGCATACAAAAAGATGTCATAAGTAGGACACACCATTTGTTCTCCCTTGGGCGTTTCATTGCAAATAGAGGCAATGATTTCCGCATGATCATTAAGATCCATGCTTCTTGATTTGAGGGCTTTGAGAAGACAAGGTCTAACGGTGGAAGCACATTTTTTCAAGACCTTCTCTCCCAACTTTGACGAAATAGGTGACAAAATCTGTACAGTATAAAAGATTGAGTAAAGCACTAAAGAAACATGATTAACAGAAGATCAATAGGATGAGCTTTACTACCTGATTTTCCTTTCTGAGGCTATCAAGAAGGGGCTGAAGAAGCTCCATATTGATTTCATCACTTTCTTCAATGAGCAGAACCATGATTATTTCCATGCTTGTGAATACAATATCAGGATGGTCGGCCCTTGAAAAAAATACAGCATCAAACATAAGCATTCATCAGAGGAAACTTATGCATGACAATCTTATAATCATTTGCTGGGGGAAATGGCATAGTTGTATGATGCCAAACAATTTCCAACATGCATAAATGTGTCAAACAAAGATGTGCAAGAACTAAAGTATCAAAAATAGTTAAATATTTTCCTTGTTACCTGATGATCCTGAGAAACATCCGGATTATCTCTACAACCAATGCATGACAGTCAAGGTCCAGCATTATTAAGCAGGCCTTGACTTCTGCCACAGTTTCCAGTACATTCACAGCCTTCTGATAACGGCGGCCTGAATGAGACAGCTCTTCAAATGTTCTTACTGTAAGCTGGAAAATCTCCTGAGATTTTTCAAAATACAAGTGTGTGAAAAACAAATGGAAATGGATATAAAGTTTGAGCAAGAGGCATTAGCAATCTAGTTTCTCTCTCTCTCTCTTTAGCGCGTGTGTGTTATGTGTTTTAGGAAAATAGAACAACAAACTAGAATGTTATATCCTGGATACCTTCATTAGTTCATCATCATAAGGCTGCTGCGGAGCAGATATTCTAGAGATCTCGTAGATACAAGATACGACAGAAACTATGACATCTGCATCAGTGTGCTTTAGAAGCTCACTTCTGACTACAGCTTCCATTACTGGTAGAAGGGCATCCTTAATTGAATCGGCAGGGGCTTGAGCTACCCTTATCAACAGAGATTCTAATTCCTAAAAGATACAAGAAGTAAAAGTGAGTCAACTTGCAGCTTCCATAAATTACTGAAAATGAGCAAACAGCTTTAGGAAATTACAATCCCAGTGAATAAAGATTAAGTCGTGAAGATGTAGAAATTGCTCTATGGTGGAATTCATGTACTTCCCTTTTTATTTTAATTCCAAAATCATTACACCAAAACCACATTTTCCACTTCCATTCCTCCATTTCTGGTTCAACACCATGTCATTTATAAAGTTAAGAACAAAAAAACCTTCTATTTGGAGATAAACATTCATCCTGATATATAAGGAAAACCGGCATCAAATTTATCCAACAAACAACCCTTCCCCTAAAAAGCTTTTTGTTATCAAGATAGAATCAATCTACTATAATAGGGCACAAAAAGAGGCAAAAACACACAGATTTATTAGATTAAGAACAAAAGGCTTCTATTTGGAAACAAAAAAGCATCCTGATACATAAAAGAAAACCAGGCGTCAAATTTATCTAACAGACAATCCTTCCCCTAAAAAATTCTTATAGTTATCAAGAAAAAATCAATCTAATATATAGGGCACAAAAAGAGGCAAAACACACAGATTTACTAGATTAAGAACAAAAGGCTTCAATTTGGAGACAAAAAAGCATCCTGATACATGAGGAAAATCAAGCATCAAATGTATCTAACAAACAACCCTTCCCCTAAAAAATTCTTATGGTTATCAAGATAAAATCAATCTAATATATAGGGCACAAAAAGAGGCAAAAACACACAGATTTACTAGATCAAGAACAAAAGGCTTCTATTTGGAAACAAAAAAGCATCCTGATACATAAAAGAAAACCAGGCGTCAAATATATCTAACAGACAATCCTTCCCCTAAAAAATTCTTACAGTTATCAAGATAAAATCAATCTAATATATAGGGCACAAAAAGAGGCAAAACACACAGATTTACTAGATTAAGAACAAAAAGCTTCAATTTGGAAACAAATCAAGCATCCTGATACATGAGGAAAACCAGGCATCAAATGTATCTAACAAACAACCCTTCCCCTAAAAAATTCTTATAGTTATCAAGATAAAATCAATCTAATATATAGGGCACAACAAGAGGCAAAACACACAGATTCACTAGATTAAGAACAAAAAGCTTCAATTTGGAAACAAAAAAAGCATCCTGATACATGAGGAAAATCAGGCATCAAATGTATCTAACAAACAACCCTTCCTTCCCCTAAAAAGCTCTTCCTGTTATCAAGATAAAACCAATCAAAACTAATAGGGCACAAAAACACACAGATAAAACTGGTACTTTATAAGTAAAGAACATGAAAAAAGATAAAAAGTTAAAAACTTTACATCAAGAAGAGTGATGAGCTCTTCAGTAGAATGAGGAATGTTGATGAGACTATTGGCACAATCTTTTAGCCCATCTTCAATTTCTTTCTGGGTAGGAGAATCAGCCATTTTCACAACAGCATTCACTCTCACTGAAGAAAATCTTGTATAAAAATTTGCCCTTTCAAGAACCCCAAAAATTAAACAAACACCCTATGAAGAAAATGGAACCTCAGACACACCAAATGCTGATTATATACAAGTTTGGAAGGACAAAATTGGCATACAAAAAACTGTAATCTCCACTGGATTCACTCACATTAAATTGGATTTTCCCCTCAAATTCACAACTTTTTTCAGGGGGGTGTTGCGTTTTTCTCGTGTTCAGACCTTCAGTTTTGCTTAATTTGTCATTTCCGCTCTACGTGTCTCTATAAAACCAAAACTAAAACTGCACAAAGACACCAAATTCGTTGTTTCAAGAAACAACCTTTTTAAGACACAGACAAAAACACACACACTTTATTTATTGGACAGTTTTGTCCTTCCAACATGGAACTTATATTACTTGTACTAGAGGTCTTTTTCTATTTTTAAAATGTCTAAAATTGGAAAAAGAAAAGTTGAAAGTTTTATTGCATATACATTTTAGCGGCAAAACTCAAACTTTGATTTCTTTGTATTTTGTTTTCCCCTTTTTTATTTTAATTGGAAAATTTTGCTTTGACTATTAAATTGGAATTACTTTTACTTTCATTACATACACATTAATATGAAAGGTAAAAAAATCAACACATTTTAATGGCATATTAAATGTGATAAAATAATTTATTATTATAAAAATCTATTATTTTTCTTCATAAAATAAAAATCTATTATTTTCTTAATAAAATAATTTCAATGGAACTTATTATTATAGAGTAATTGTTATTCTAAATAAAACAATTCCAATGGAATTTACAATAAATTGTATTTTTCGCTTGGCATTTCACATTAAATTTTCAATTAGTTTGTATTCGTAGAGGGATCCATTTCCTATTAAGATTCTTTTAAATTCAAGACTCAAATTCGAAACATCTGATTAATGATTGAAGAATCATATACATCACGTCACAATACTCTTATTTATACTAATATAAAAAGACTAAATTTATTGAGGTCATAGTTGTTTATATTAAAATTGACTAAATTTATTGACATAATCCTATTATTTAATTTTTTTTATAGATGTTGATTTTCTTGTTTATACTAATATAAAAAGACTAAATTTATTGAGGTAATAGGTGTTTATATTAATATTGACTAAATTTATTGAGATAATTCTATTATTTTTTTATTTTTTTTATAGATGTTGATGTTCTTGTTTATACTAATATAAAAAGACTAAATTTATTGAGGTAATAGGTGTTTATATTAATATTGACTAAATTTATTGAGATAATTTTTTTTTTTTTTTTTATAGATGTTGATGTTTTTGTTTATACTAATATAAAAAGACTAAATTTATTGAGGTAATAGGTATTTATATTAAAATTGACTAAATTTATTGAGATAATCCTATTATTTAATTTTTTTTTATAGATGTTGATGTGAGTAGTCAATGAGTTAATAAATATGTCATTTCAATTTTTTTGGATATTTTATAACGTATAACAAAAAGTTACATTTTTTTAAAATCATCCCAACATATCGATTTCTCTTCGATATAGGTCCGATTCATTTTTTTTAAATATCATCTCAATATATACTATTATCAAAATATTTTTTCCCATGTATATTCTTTAAGAAACACTTCAATTCTTCACTAAGAAGTGAAGAATGTAAAACTTTGTTACCGTATTGTTTGATCTTAAACATTTAGTAGGATTGCTTGCATAGATTTTGTCGTATTGTTTGATGGAGTATCTGTTATAGTCTATTTTAATTTTAAACATAATTAAATAAATGCTAATTAAAGAGTAAAGATCTAAAGTCGTCCAGTCACCATAGACCTAACACTTATATTATATTTATATTTGAAAAATATCATAAAACATGTTTATATATTAAATTAAACATATTGGTAATATATTTTATATATTTACATATTATTTGTTTCAGTTTGAAAATTTTTTGATTCTTTTTTATAGAATAAAAAGATCACTTCTATTGTTCGAAAAATTATACACTTAAATAAGAATTCACGATCTTATTAAAAACATATAAATTGATTCGATTAGATTTGAACGATACAACGTCAGTTATCAATTCTAATTAAAAAAAATCATAAATCATAAATCATAAAGATTAGTAATTCTAAAATTTTAAACTTCGTCTTCTTCATCAATTCCTTCATTTGAATCTTCAATTTTCAAGTTTGTTCTTTTTTTTCTTTTGCAAAATGGCGAACGGCACAATATTATTGAAAAAATATCTCATAATTTTATAACGTGTATTTGGAATAAATAATGTATACGTCATTGTTAAAATTAACGATATGGTGTTTAAAAGTAATAATTTGCGTAACATGTATAATTTGTTATGCATGTATCTCGAAATCGTTGGACGTATTTGTATATATATAGAATTCAGGATAATGTTAAATGCATAAGTTGTATCTTATATACTTAAGCATGTATCTCACAGCCTCAACGATTATAACTAAGTCAGTAGAATACATGACAAAACTGATACATCTAAAAAATCATGTACAAGATCTATCACTTAAATAATAGATGAATAATACATAGATACCTCACAATCACATTTTATCTTCCACAGTTGAAGAAAAAACACAATTGAATGATTAAAATATTGTTTACAATTTTTTTGAATCATCGTGTTGTTCGAATTGTGCACTTGTGGTTGTTGTATTCATTCTAGCAACAATGGAGAATCAGTAATGATGGTGAAGAACGTGGTTGGTGAGAAGGGAGGAAGATGAGAATTGAATTGTTAATATTGCCTTTACTTTAAATTTTAAGATTTTGTATCTAATTATACTTTATAAAATATATGGTATAATTTTTAAAAAGTTTATTATGAGTAATATTTTTAAACTATAGGTAAAAATATGCATATGATAGTTAAGTATGTCTAATTATGTAGTTTATCTTTTAGCATAAATATCATTGGAGTAAAAGATCATTAAAACCTTATGTATTAATAAAAGAATTCATTTTGTTAAGAAATCAATGTGTTGCTCTACAATTTGAAAGGCTTCCATACAGTTTGATGGAGGAGGATTGATATCGATATGGTATTGTGATTTTACTTTATATAAATATCATTTTGTACAATCTTAAATGTAAACAATTAATGATTAAGAATAATATTTAAATGTAATATTCTAGCCAGATAGAAAATGTAAATATAATTATCTCAAGCACTACAACAAAACAAAGAAAAGCAGACTATGCTCAGCTTTGAACTTGATATTCACTCAAAATATTAAGGCATCGACTGTCAGTCAAGCCCAGGATCAAGGCTCGGGGCATGACAACCGACCAGATACATGTGCTTTAACAATATTGTTTTTAACTCGTCATATTTAAATATTTACCTACCTTCTGCAATTGACATATCATAACTGAGGCTCATGCATATGCATTATTCATATTCAGAAAATTATGACAAAGCAATTCATTAAGAGTTACTCAGATGAAAAAATTTCCACACACTCAGTTAAAGAGCAAGCCAACACTAAAAATAAAATAAAAGTAAATCAATTCATCTATGTTGTTTGGACTCTTCACAAATGTAAACGGGTGCATTTCTGGAGAATGTGACACGGATGCAACCTTAACAGTGAAGAGTCTGCGAACTTTGCAATTCAGTGAAATCACACACACTTGATCAATTGGCCTTACTTAGCGGCCAACCAGCTCCTTGCCATGCTCTCTGACAACCTTATCCGCGGCATCCTAAGGAAAAGATGATAGAGATGCTCATAAATCAAGAGAGCAAACGCTGACACATACAGAGACGACGAGGAAGCATGAAAAAGATGCACATCAGATTCTTCATTGGTCAAAAGTCTTAACTTCAGTTACAACTGATAATAGTCCAAAACTAAGGGGTAGAACAAACAGTTCACTTGAATCGACAAAAATTCCTAAACAAGTACGTTCACTTAAGCAAGCACGTACTGAAGGTTGACAATATTATTAAACTATACGCCAGATCAAATTAATGATAATAGATGTATACCTTTTCCTGTGATGACCAGTAGGGAAATTGATTTCTTTGGTGTTTGAGACACAACTCAGTGCCTGCAAAGACCAATATATGTACATAACAAGCCCAAATTAAGGGGTAAATTAAATACTTTACTTGACTAATATTGCTTTCAAAATGAGTCCTGTCCACCAATTGAGCAAGAAACCAAACCACGAGAATGTATAAATGCTATGCATATATCCAAGAAAATCATAGAAAACTGTATGAGTTGTACTTGCCTTAAGTATGCTATCATTATATGGTTGATCTGGAGCTGTAATTCTCATACTGATGCACTTCACATCCATGTCAGAATGTCGTAGAAGTCATCTGCAACTAGTGCTTCCATTGCAAGGCGAAAAGTATACCACCTCGATACGGAGGGGATTTGCTTCACCAGTGACAAAAGATGCTCTAACTTCTGAAAATTGCATATACCAAAAAGAAGTGATTGAACCATGTCAAATACATTGAAAATACTTCTCTAGATAACAAATGAAGTCTAGATCAGGATAGTTTGTAAAAAATAAAGATTAAAGTTCGAAACTACATCACAAGGTCAAACATCTCTATCTTTCTCTCCACATTTTAATTTCCTTTTATCCAACATGAAGCCTGATTATGTCCTTTACACAACAAAAAGTAAACAAAGACATAGACAATTGACTTCCAGGACCAATAAATAAGCAATGGAACAAGGAAATCGTAAGTTATATGATAGCAGATATCACAAGTGATGCAATCATAGACAGATCTTTTAATTACTAGAATGTCCTTAAAAAGAAATGGACCTCTTATAGGAGATGATCTTTCACTAGAATTGCTTATAGGATTATTTTTTACAAGACGGGGATCAAAACCACACTTCTAAGGTGAAAAATTAGGCAATAAACCAACTAAACTACTAGAATTTTTCAAATAACGTGATTATTTTATCCTAAGATTAAGTAACAATTGTTGATCAGAACCAAAAATAAATTTCAACCATTTTAGGAAGTCATTTATAATTTTTCAGAATCTCATAGATAAAATTGATCCCCCTTGGCTACTATGTACTTTTCACTTTGTAGGTTTAAGCAGATGGAAAGAGAAAATAGTCTCAGCAACTTTGTACCATCAGTACTTGTACAAAAGGACAAGAGAAAAAAGAGGGATTATATGAAAATTTGAGGTATTAGGAATTAACCCTTTGCAAGGTTACCGAAATTTTTTCAAAGTGTGTGAGTATAATTGAGGCTGTCTTAACTGCGTAATTTTCAGGTTTTCCTCTTAAAATTCTTTTCAATAAAGGGAATTCGCTTCTAAGGGTATACTTAAAAAGTTCTGCTTAGATTACAGTGATCTTTTTGATAAAAATAAAAATAAAAAAAATAGATAAAATATCACAGTAATCTGAACAGATTAACTTTTCTTTGACCTTTTTGTTATTTCATTTTAATCTTTCCTCCCTATTTTTTCTTGGACACATCTGCTATGAATGAATACACCCAAAAGTCAAAAGAAATATAAAGACGATGATAACAAAATGAAACGATCAGTCTTAGATCATTCATTTTTATTTTGAACTGGAGAGAGTAATGTTCATGGGAGTAACTATATCAACCTTTTTTTTTAATAAAAAAATGAGATCTCTTGGCTACAATTGAATGGAAGAAAATGACTTTTTCATATTTCTTAAGTGTAAAAATGATGATTTCTATAGAAAGACGATAAAACTAAAATAATTTATAAGTGACTTACGAAACTAATTCTCCCTAAACTTCAAGGCTTCTAATAGGAAATGTTATCGAAGAAGAAAACTAGATTTTGTAATGTAATCTATCTCTGGGTATCTGAATACCCATATATATTTGCATCGGGTCTTTTTGAAATAGAGTAGTGGAATGTCATCAAAACTGTTACAGCCCATTAAATTGAAATCTGCGTATGTAAATAAAAGATTTTATTCTAAAAAGTGAATATGAAAGGAGAAACTAAGCAAAACAATTTTGTCGCTACCTAGAACTGAGAGGGTCCCCCGTATTAAAAGGTATAAAAAGATCGAGGAATAGAGCCTCGACTCTTGTTCATAGACAAATTTCTTCAGGCGGGTTTAGCCAAAACCATCACTTCGAATTTGAAGCATGTGTAAATCGACAAAAATTATCTTTTACATGGACATGCATATATAATAAACTTACGATTGCAAATATATTACTCACATGCATGTACGCATAAGTTGCCTTTCTTGTACACATTTTTCACGAACAGGTGGAAATACCACACACATAATGATCATGTTGTATCATCCCATGCTTCCCTGATATCTCAAGATTGACAGACTCTGCATCTGAGATAGTGTTATACATTGGCTTTAAGGTCATACTATTGTACCAACTCAACAGTATTGTAGCTACTGAGTATAGTCACAGCATTCTGAATCTGGTTCAGAGAGTCCCTATGCCATATGACCGTCCCTGAAGATCAACAAATTATTAGAAATGATTAGTCCAAACGTATAAGATCCTATACAGAAATATGAAAAGGCAGCGAGCTAAACAAATAGTTTAGACCTAATAAGCAGCAAAGAGTGTTTAAATCAAAAATAGAATATACTGAACTTAAAATTTTATATCTCTCGGCTATACAAGGTCGATAAGCATAATATCTCTACAAATTTGGTCCGGCGTTGCATCCTTAGCACAATTCCGTTCTGAATAGATAAACATCATTTCTTTATAGCTTCTTCCATTGTTATAACTAAATCAACTCTTCCTCAGCTGTCTAACGTTCACTAGGTGCAGAAACCTCAAATGTTTTAACGTTCAAACTAACAAATATAATCTTAAAAATATATATGAAACAAGAACCAGAGAGAAAATGTTTCCCAACAACATGTTCAATATTAGAGGGGCCAGGTAAGTGATTTTGAGATATGTAATGATCAAATCCAAGACAACAGGTTCAGCTATCGAAGGATAGTAGTTTAAGGCCACTAAAGCACATACACAAACCAGTCACATAATAGCACCATATCCCCCCAAGTACTGCTCAGCAACATGGCATGCCTTCAACCTTATTAGGAAAAAAAGACAAACTCAACACAGCAAAACGCAGTAGAACACATTAATGACACTATCAATTTGGGGATCCAGGAATCACCTACAAATGGACCGTTATTTGAGGAACAGAGCAAGCGTGAAAATATGGGCATTCTTTTGCATCTCTTTGCTGCCATACAAGGGTAGCACATGTCACAACCCGTTCTCTAAACAACGCCGTGACTGGCACCGGTGCCTTACTTGACCTAGTGAACCGGCTTGATTATTCTAACTTGTAATATCCCTCATGCATATAAAATAAATAACTAATCTCTTTGTTAGAACCTTCGATTCAACAGTTCTTATAAAAATTGAAATCTATAAATACTGAAATGTACTTAATATAATCCAAAGTGAAGTGATCAACCAAACTAAAAATATGTCTATACTGGAGTGCTAAAAGGAAAGCACAAGACAGAGATTTCCTGGCAAACAAATTGTCTAACTGAAAGAAAAGAAGCTCCACGGTCAATGACAGAGCTCAGCAAATAAACTTCTAGAATAAAGCAACCTATCTCATAATGTGCTCGTCTATGACACCACATCTACATTGACATAGGTCATTTCACAAAGAGAATGTCAGTACACCACCAGTGATACTCAGTGCGTCTCAACATTCTCCTCACTAAAGTCGCAAGTAGACCTTGAATAAAAAAACGAGGGTAATGAAGGGATAAGAGAGGAGGTATGCCACAATTCATTCTAAAGTATTATACAACGATGAAGCAGGAAACAATCACCAGGAACTCCAATGGTTGCAGCTACCTGTCATAAATACATGTCACACTGGACTGGAGAGAATGGTTGGAGCTGTTATATGTTGTTTTCAAGGAACACTACTGAAGAGCTTTGCCGTATCCAAAATCAAGAATCACATTAGTCTAGAGAAGTGGGACATTATGGCTTGGTCACGATAAGTAAATGGGAGCTTACTCGTTCCAATTAAACTCAAATTAACCTTAAGAAACATTTAATCAAACACTTCATAGACATAACTTTGAAAGGAAAGAACTTTAATAAGAACAAGTGCTCTTACCTTCTTCTTTTTCCTTATATGACGAGATGAATCAATAATGTAACCAATGTGCCTGCACATTTACAATTTCTGTAAAATACTTATCACACACTGATAATTGAGAAAGAAATAACTTCGGAGTATGTTATCCCAAAGCTCATAAGAAAACATACTACTTTTAATGACTTTGTTTTTGCATTCCCAGTAGTCTGCTGATGCATTAGAAAAATATACTGAAATCAGAACCATTATTGATTGTACAATTAACACGGAATACATTCAGCAAAAATATCAAACGCCCACCAAAATTGCATGGACATTCTTCTTTTACTGGGTTTTGTTTCCGAAGTTCATTAATACTTCAAAACGGAAAAAAAAAGAAGAACTTCAGTACAAACATAAAACTATTTTGTTGATTTACTGTTCACATACATCGGTGCTTGACTTTTAATTGTTTTCAAATTTACCATATAAGGAAATCCCCTATCAACAAAAATGCTAGAAAGGAACTGTAAATAACTTGAAATGAAGTATTAACTATTCATGCCTATTATTATTTTTTCAATAAAAAGCAAATGAAAAGATCAACTCCCAACCACATTTTGAAAACGGATGCTTCTTTGTCAGTAAATAAGGCACACGACGAAAAGGGAAAGATCTCTATAAGCTATCAGCTTGACGAACCTTTTATTGCACACATCCAATTATGTTGATTCTCTAAAATCTGAATATCATCATTGCAAGGTTTCTTGTTTAAGGGAGTGACGATGTTGCAACCAAAGATCCTCAACTAGCTCTTGATAATAACAAATCCAAATCTCCCCAAAATCAGGCTGAGCAATGACATCTTGCAGCAGTAGCGATAAAAAAACTAAGTGAACTTTGACAAACTAAGAGAACCAGTCACCACATACACAGTAGCACCCATGGACAATATGCCCAAAGCCCAACGCAAGAGTCCAATTTAAACTGTCCCCTGAAATGGTTCAGGAGATATCAATATTTTTTCCTACAGAAGGAAAATTGCATAACATACTTCACCCAAGGAGTAACAGAAGTAACTGGAAATCCTCATGAGTTACCTACTCCTTCTTTAAATTTCAAGAATAGAAGAAAGCGTTCTCATCTGTTTGGAAAAAAACTGAATGGCGGGAACGTACCTTTTGGCTTCATAATTTAGTTATCTTTGTTTGGTACGACATGGTTATTTGGTTGGGAACAAGTTATCCCTAAATTAGCTGTACTGGATAACTTATTCCACCAGGTAACTTATCCTATTACTATGATATAAATGGTATTTTATCCCGACGATTGTTTGGTTGGGAGCATTTTGTTGTTTATTGTATGTCGCTTATAATTAATGATAAGGATATATTAGGAACTAATAAGTGTGAATTTGTCCATTATATGAAAATTTATCCACAAATTTCATATAATAGACAAGTATTGTTGGACGGATGGAGTAACATATATCTTCTTTCTTGGGTTTTGCAAGCCCGATAGCTAGTCTCATGTAACTTTCTTTGATGCTCAATGATGTTATTGTGGGTTTTGAGCTATACAATTCGTATTTGAGCGATGAAATTGATTGTGGATTATTGTTCTCTGCGTCATGGATTATTAAAAAAACACAAGTAATGAATGTGCACAAAAGATTTTATGTGTAACGCTATGCAATATACATGTATGTGTTCAAGGAATCCTAAATATTGGTGGAGGAGGATATTCAACAAAAACTTTATGTGTTAGGTAAAAAGAATGTTAATGAACTCATTTTACTGAGAGATTAATGTTTTGCTCCACAATTCAATAAAAAAGACTATCTAGATCTACACGGACAAACTTACTTGTATACATCATTCCAGAAATCAAATTTAAGAAGTTCATCTAATACATGTTATAGATTTACTTGGCAATAGTGTTCAAGAAAAGTAGCAAGGATAAAACAGCTTTACAAAAGCTTATTTAACCTACTTACTCGATACTGTGCTTGATCCTAAACCTCCTTTATGTCCTGCTAAACTTTTTCACACACTGTTTCAAGAACTCTGACAGACCTTTCCACCTGTCCTGCTCGGCTTCGGGCCTCTTGCAAGCGCTTTTCAGCCTTTTTTGAGCCGTTCCTCTGCAGCGAAGACCTTCCTATTCCTTTCTAATACGTCCTTTTCAGCTGCTATAGACACTAGCATGGTAGTCTTGTTCACCTCCATCAAATCCGATAACTTCTTCTCCATATCTCCCTCTTCTGAAATCTGATCCAGATACTGCTGCAGCCAAGTTACATCAAGTTTGACCCTCGCTGCAGCAGAAAGCAAAATTCTCATATCGTTGATGGAAGTAGAGCCAACGTCACCGGTTTTCAGCCTCCTTACAACATCACAAACTATATCAAGAACGGAAGCTCTGAAAGCCAGTGATTTATAATAACAATTGACTGCAATGTCACCATACTTGGCAAAAATGGCAGTGAGTATGGGACCACTGCTCACTTTTACTTTATAGCCATGCACATCAACCCTGACCCCTTTATTTTCGTGCACTCCTTTTGGAGTTAAATTATGTTGCATGGTCCTACCAAAAAAAAAAAAAACTTCGTTCAGCTCGAATTACATTCATTGCAATGCAAATGGGGCCTAAATGCAATATAAATAACTTACATTGTTGAAGGAGTTGGATCATCAGTTGCTTCCCCCTGCCAAATTTTCGAGCATAGACAAGTGTTATGAACTAAATATACTAAGATTATGTTTTTAGATTTCTGTCACTTCGCATGCATGCTTTCTAGGTTTACTTTCTCATCTAAACTTCTGCTGCAGTTTGCCATTCACAATGACACATTAAACACTTTAAGAGACCAAAATGGTTGTCGTGTAGGGTGAAAAAGAGTAATTTAAAAGGATATAACAAGAACCAATTATCATAAATTAATGCCTAGGAGAACTCACATTTAGAATCAGTTTGAGCATCCAACAAGGTTGAGGAAAAATAAGGGGTAGAACAAACACTTCATTTGAATTGACATGATATTCCAAAACAAATACATTCATTCACTTTACTAAGCACTTATAGAAAGAAAGTA
The DNA here is from genome assembly GCF_001406875.1 of Solanum pennellii. Taxonomy (NCBI): domain Eukaryota; kingdom Viridiplantae; phylum Streptophyta; class Magnoliopsida; order Solanales; family Solanaceae; genus Solanum; species Solanum pennellii. The sequence goes on from NC_028639.1 coordinate 70,691,075, forward strand.
GACTAATATTAATAGCTAAAAGCCAGATAAAATTAATGATAACAAATGTTTACCTCTTCTTGTGATAGAAAGTACTTCCTTTTACGTTGTTTACGTTGTCTTTTACAGGCTTTAGGGAAATTGATTTCTTTGGTGTTTGAGGCGAAACCCAGTGCCTGCAGAGGAAGTCCAAATTAAGGATAAATTAAATACTTTAATTGAGTAAACATAACTTTCGAGATGAGAACATTCACTTTAGTGTAAATAAGAAATGTCACATGGAAATCCTAATCTATAATAAAACTTAAGTTGAAGCACAAGAGAGAAAGCTAGGCCAAGTTCCTTCAGAATAAAAGAAGAATAAACATAATAAGAAGATGGATCGTGTTGACTGATCCTTAATCCCTAGTTATATTCAATGAACATGTTGATAATAGTAGATATCACAATCTAGGCCCAGCTTTAGGTTAGATAAAAACATTTACCCTTAAAAGATCAGAAAGTAACCCAACGAACAATCAACAAACTTAAAAAACTTATGAACCATCAGATGTGGTATAGTATTCATTGAACAATAAGGTATCACATTATCTGGATGTACAAGCCCCGCAATTCAATCCCAAACTAGAGGGTGTCAGCTGTATGATGTATCCTTCTGCAATTTCAGCCCCATTGAGAGAATCAGTGAATCAACCTAACACATCCCTTGTCTGGACTTTGCCCCTATTTGCTAACATAGACAAGTTTTTAATTACTAGAATGTCTAGATAAAGAAATAAACCTCTTATACGAATGATACTTCACTAGGGGTTCTTATAAGAATTTCACCTTATGCAAACCATGACAAATCTACATTACATACATAAAAAAAGGATCATTGGTCGTTATGTACTTTGAATTATCAGATAAATAATCATGTATTTTGCAAATAAATGCAGCAATCAATTGGAATTATCAGATAGACCTGTAGAGAATAGCAGAAGAAAAGTATAATTAGGAAACTTTCTGCTAGCCCAAGATCGTTAACTAAGATTGGAAGATTCAACTAAAGAAGAGGAAGCTAGAAAGGAGAATTTCTTTATGGAAGAACACTCTTTTATTAGGTTGATTACAAATGACTATGGCCACCCCTATTTTTACTAGTATAGGGATGCTTCTAGAAATTATTGTAGAAAGATCTACCAGAAAATCTAGATACTTATCTTCTAAATATCTACCAAAAACTAGATTATTCTATACTTTACTCTAAGTATCTAATTATCTAGATTTTTCTTTAAGTATAATATCAAAGATATTTATTCTACTAAATTTTAGAAAGTTCTAATAAATATCTAAGATATTTTTGTACCTTCAAAAAATCATCTTTATTTTTCACAAGACCCACCGTAGCTTTACATTTCATTGCCTCTCTCCATGTCAATTCAACAACTTCGGAATAGTTTTTAAAGGAAATGTTGAGGGCCGCCACTGCTTTTGGAAGATATGGATGAAGTTTGACAGCACTTTCTTGAAGAACTTCCTCTCCCAGCACATAAGAACGAGGCGAAACATTCTAAACCAAAATAAGACGTAATTAAAAACAATGAGAAAGATAGATGAATAAAGTTGCAGAGGAAAAGCAATACCTGATTTTCCTTCTTAACACTATTTATGAGGATGTTTGCAAGGATGCTCATAAATTGCATTGGAATGTTTTCACTCTCTTTTATTATCATGGTCATTATTTCCTTGATGTCCGTGAATACTTTATCAGGGTGGTCCGGCCTTAAAATAGGGGAAGAGACAAAACAGTTGTCAGCCATTCTCCACAAGAAAAAATTGGCATACTGAGAAACTGTTAGTCTTTGAACTTTATGAAGGAAAAAAGAATCCGGTAGATTTTGACATGCTATGTACCTTACCATATAAGTTTATTTATGCTGAATTCAACATATGAAGGTACAACAGTGAATATACTGCTAAAACTGTCATATAATTGATTTGTGATTAATTAGTGATAGTCGAATAATCATCATATATTATTATAAGCAGAAAGCTCAAAACTTAAAAGTTGAATTACCATTTTTCTCCTCTAATAAATTAAAACTTTTATAATTTTCATATATATATATATATATATATATATATATATATATATAATCTTCTTATTCTCATTTCATAATCTTGACCTTTCAAATTTCTAACACAAATGTATATAAAAATAAAAATGAGTAATTATTCCTTATAGACAAGAAATTAAAGTAGATTGATGTATCTTTAAAATTAAATTTCATCTCTATCTTTTTTATATTTATTTTAACAATAATTTATGTGACTTTTCATGTTTCCATAACTTTGTTCTATAAATTTAACTTTTTCAAGAAAAACTTTTATTTACCACTCCTACAATTTTTGTGTGTAGGAACTCTAAACATGTGAAATAATGTCACAATTTGAGGTGAAAGTTGTGAGATTCCCTTCTGCAATCACGAGAATAGACAAGAATTCAATTACTGAAGCACCGAAGCTTGATGTGTTAGTTTTATACTTATTTGTAGTAAGAATTATAATAAGACTTTTTTGTCTCTCTTCATATAGTTGAATTCTTGTTTTATTAGCAAGTTGCTCTAAATTCATATTTGTATTTTGTATGCTCAAATGTCCAGTTTCACTATAGAGACAAAAACAAAACAAAATGCCTAATTATCTTGCTCATCTGTACCTTTTTTTTTCTTTTTGCTTCGTACTTATAATTTTACATATACATTAATTTTCATCTTTAAGAAAGAATGTGATAAAATAGGATGTTTACTCTTTTCTTTTCTTTTTATGGAAAAAAAAAGGTGAAACATATAATATTAGATTAATGGTGGATAAGTTAAGTATGAAGAGAAAATTAAATTTTATATAAAAATAGTAGTTATTCATAAATATTCTGATTTTCAAAATATAAATAATAAGACTTTTTACATCATAGTTTTAAATATTTATAGTTAACTAATTAGTTTAAAGTGTTTGTGGATAAAATTTAATACAATACTTTAAACACATTCATTATAATTATCATGAGATTCAAAAGGCAAAGTAAAAAAGTTGAAAGGTTTTGTTTTCCTTTCACTCAAAGTTAATCTTACACTATTTTTTCTAACATTATTCTACCAATAAAACGGAACTATCGAGAAATTTAATTTAGGTTATTTTTCCTTTTTGCTTTGCAAACTTATTTTTTGATTATAAACAAAGTTTATTTTATTAATCTCTCATATCATTATCTCGATGCATTCACTTGGAGGTCAGAAAATTGGAGTGTCACAATTAGTAGTAAAACAAAGTAAGAAATCTTAATTAGACATATTTTATTATTTAGTAGTATTATCTTTTAAGAAATAATACACTCATGGGTTAGACGCGCAAAATGCGTGCCCGAAAACTAGTATCTAATTAAGAGTCAAAGAGTGATAGTTTGATAAATAAAATATCATACTTATCAGATTTCAAATCTGAATAGTCATTAACATAGAATGTTTAAGAAATTTCACATAGAATATTTAATCAGAATAGCAGCCGGTTGTTGAGAAATTTCAGAAAAAAATAGCACACAAGAAAGAATATATACAAAGGGAGGGAAGATAACAATATTTATATAAACTCTCTTTAGTTGGTGCCAGCAATGAGACGGTTTCTATGCATAACAAAATTGAAAATATACCTTATACCATTGAGAAAATGTTGAAACATCTGAACAATCAATGTATCCAACATGAGATCCAACATGAGCACGCCTGTTCGGTACTTTGCCATAACTTTAATAATTGAGACAGCCTTTGAATAACAGTGACCATCCAAGCAAGACAATTTCCCAAACGCCAAAACTGCAAGCTCAAAAAAGTCCTGTCCACCAATTGAGCAGGAAACCAAACTATGAGAATGTATAAATGATATGCATGTATCCAAGAAAATCATAGATGCATAAATACTACAGAATTTGAACTGTCAATTACATAGCAAAACAGTTTTGTTAGAAGAAAGACTTGCAACAAGTCTGATTTCCCATTTTGGGTAAAGAAAATTGTATGAGTTGTACTTGCCTTAAGTATGCTATCCTTATATGGTTGATCTGGAGCTGTAATTCTCATGATCTCGCTGATGCAAGATGCAACTGACACCTTCACATCCATGTCAGAATGTCGTAGAAGTCCATCAGCAACTAGTGCTTCCATTGCAGGCCGAAAAGCATCTCGCGTCGATATGGAGGGGATTTGCTTCACCAGTGACAAAAGATGCTCTAACTTCTGAAAATTGCATATACCAAAAAGAGGTGATTGAACCATGTCAAATACATTGAAAATACTTCTTTAGATAACAAATGAAGTCTAGATCAAAATATCTTGTAGAAAATAAAGAAGAAAGTTTGAAACGCATCACAAGGTCAAACATCTCTCTCTTTCTCTCCTCAATTTTATTTCCTTTCATCCAAAACACGAAGCCTGATTATGTCCTTTACACAGCAAAAAGTAAACATAATTGACTTTCAGGACCAGTAAATAAGTAATGGCACAAGGAAATCTAATGTATGATAAACTTAAGTTGAAGGAAAGCTAGTCCTAGAATTAACTAACAATTGTTGACCAGAACCAGAAATAAATTTCAACCATTGTAGGAAGTCAGTTATAATTTTTCGAAATCTCATAGATAAAATTGATCCCCCTTGGTTGTTACGTACTTTTCACTTCATAGGTTTAAGAAGATGAAAAGAAAAGAGAGAAGATTCTCACATCCAGTTTCTCCAGAAGCTCCTCTTTAGAAGATGGAGGCTGCTGAAGCAGCTCACTCCCAACTTCAAGAAGGCTTTTGTTGTGTTCCTCCTCAGAATCAGAAGCACGAGACAGGTAAACCATTTCCTTTTCTCACAGCACTTTGAAACCAGGACTTAAGTTTCAAATCCCAAAAGTAATCACCAAAAGGACAACAGAGAAAAGAGGGATTTTATGGAAATTTGAGGCATTATGAATTAACTCTTTGGGCAGTTACGGAAAATTTTTCAAAGTGTGGGAGTAAAATTGAGGTCGTCTTAACTGCTTATTTCAATAATAGGAATTCGCTTCCAAGGTTATACTTATAATGTTCTGCTTAGATTACAGTAATCTTTTTGATAATTTTTTTATATAAATATTATAGTAATCTGAACAGATTAATTTCTTCTTTGACCTTCTTATGTTTCATTTAATCCTTCCTCCCTATCTTTTCTTGGACACTTTGCTATAAATGAATACAGCCACACGCCCACACCCGAAGGTCAAAAGAAGATAAAGACGGTGATAACAATAACAAGCTATCAGTCTTGGACCATTAATTTTATTTTGAAACTGGAAAGAGTAGTATTTATGGTAGTAACTATTTCAACCTTTTTTTAATATAAAATATTCCAGTTCTGAACAGATTAACTTTTTCTTTGACCTTATTATTGTTTCATTTAATCTTTCCTCCCTATCTTATTCTTGGACACTTCTGCTACGAATGAATACAGCCACACCCAAAGGTCAAAAGAACATAAAGACGACGATAACAATATCAAGCTATCAGTCTTGGACCATTAATTTTATTTTGAAACTGGGAAGAGTAGTGTTTATGGTAGTAACTATTTCAACCTTTTTATTAATATAAAATATTACAGTTCTGAACAGATTAACTTTTTCTTTGACCTTCTTATTGTTTCATTTAATCTTTCCTCCCTATCTTTTTCTTGGACACTTCTGCTATGAATGAATACAGCCACACCCAAAGGTCAAAAGAACATAAAGACGATGATAACAATATCAAGCTATCAGTCTTGGACCATTAATTTTATTTTGAAAATGGGAAGAGTAGTGTTTATGGTAGTAACTATATCAACCTTTTTTTTATACAAAAAAATGAGATCTCTTGGCTACAAATTGAATAGAAGAAAATGATCTTTTCATATATATTATGTGTAAAAATGAAGATTTCTATAGAGAGATAATAAATCTAAAATAATTTATAAGTGACTTACGAAACTAATTCTCCCTAAACTTCTAATAGGAAATGTTATCGAAGAATAAAACTAGACTTTGTACTACAATCTAACTCTAAGTATCTGAATACCCAAATATATTTGCATCACGTCTTTTGAAATAAAGTAGTGGAATGTCATCGAAACTATTACAGCCCATTGAATAAAAGATTTTATTCTAAAAAGTGAATATGAAAGGAGAAACTGAGTAAAACAATTATGTCGCTACCTAGAACTGAGAGGGTCCCCCGTATTAAAAGGTATAAAGCAAAGAGTGTTTATATCAAATATAGAATATACTGAACTAAGAAAGGTAAGAGAGAGAAAGCCAGTTAACTTAAAATTTTACATCGCCCGGCTATACAAGGTCGATAAGCATAATTATCTCCACAGATTTTGTCCGGCGTTGCATCCTTAAAGCAATTTAAGTTGTTCCCTAAAAAATGTTCAATAAAGTAGGAGAAGCACATAGCATATATAGTTTATGCAAACTTATGATTTCTTCCCAGGTGAGAGTACTAACCCAGTCTGCATCACAGGTCAGAGATCATGAGAGACTTAACAGTTCCATCAGGCAGATAGTATTTGTGACCATAATCTTATTTTAATAGAAATACCGCCAACTAGAAGTTGTATGTATCAATTGGAAATCCTCAGTTACCTTCCCCTTTGTTTAAATTTTAAGAAAATATGATGGCAACATGAAATTCCATCCATTATGATACTGATACGGAACCCTAAGAATGAATAGACGCAGTTGCGAACAAACATATTCATGTTCTTTAAATTTCAAGAATTATTAAATCACTTGTTGGTTGCATTGATGCACTAGATAGTCATAAGGAGAGAACTGATAAGAAGATGAATAAATGAGGATGACTCCCGGGAGCGGTGTTTTATATGGAAAAAACTACCACGCATTAAAAAAAAAACCACAACTAGCACGCGTTTTTTGTCTTCTGTGTTTGTTAAGCAGTAAAGGTTGTTAATTAATAGACATTTCTCATCTTATTAGGATTAGTAAGGTAATTTATGATTTTAGTAGTGCATTGACAAGGTGTTTTCACTCTGCGTGCAATTTATTAATTTGTTTGCAAAATCAATTTTGGTGCGAATTATTGAATTGATTTGAAATTCATCACTAAACTTCCTTTTTTCACTAGGCTAATTACGAGGGGAGTGATCCATGGCGGAGAATCTATGGAAGAGAAAGATTACAAGAGTTAGTTTGTGTTACATGCGCAAAGATTCAGTAATAGATGTGAACTTATTCTGCCTCTGTCTCGTCATTACATATATAAACTATTCTGCTTCTTTTTTATAAAATTTGCCATAAGAACAATCAACATTATTCAGTAGCAATGTGAACTCTCTTGCTGGTTTAATTAGTATCGGCTCTCTTACTTGAAAACATCAAAGATAATCTACTGCTGCAGCATAAAGAAAACTACAAAATAGGGGCCTGTCAACAACCCCAGCCAAACCCTGAAAAACAAACTACAAAAGGAGAGAATGGTTGGAGTTGTTATATGTGGTTTTCAAGGAACGCTACTGAAGAGCTTTGCCGTATATATCCAAAATCAAGAATCACATTAGTCTAGAGAAGTGGGACATTATGGCTTGGTCTCGTTCCAATTAAACTCAAATTAACATTAAGAAACATTTAATCAAACACTTCATAGACATAACTTTGTAAGGAAATAACTTTAATAAGAACAAGTACTCTGACCTTCTTCTTTTTCCTTATATGACGAGATGAAGCAATAATGCAACCAAGGCGCCTGCACATTCACAATTTATATAAAATACTTATCAATCACTAATATTGTTTCACATCTATAATTGAGAAGGTTTCTTGTTAAAGGGAGTGACGATGTTGCAACCAAAGATCCTCAACCAGCTCCTGACAATAACAAATCCAAATCTCCCCAAAATCAGGCTGAGCAAAGAGAAACATCATTCCTAAATATAAAAGTAACCAATTAGAGAACTATAGAAAGTACTAGATACTACAATAACTGAGGCTGATGCATTATTCATATTCAGAAATTTATGACAAAGCAATTCATTCTAACAAACAAACCCTTCCCCTAAAAAGTTCTTACTGTTAACAAGATAAAATCAATCTAATATATTAGGGCACAAAAAGAGGCAAAAACAGAGATTAAGAACAAAAAGCTTTAATTTACAGAAAAAAATGCATCTTGATACATAAGAAAAACCAGGCATCAAATTTATCTAACAAACAACCCTTTCCGTAAAAAGTTCATAAAACCCATCTAAATAATAGAGCACAAAAACACACACATAAAACTAGTACTTAATATTTAAAGAAGATGAGAAAGATAATGCAACAAATGGTATTTATATACAAAATTGGCATACATAAACCACTTGCGTTAATTGCATTTTTTTCTCACAGCTTTTTTGAGGATGATTGTGCTTTTCTCGTGTACACAGTTTGCTTAATTTTGGCATTTACACTCTACGTGTCTCTCTAAACACCAAATTCTTTGTTTCAAGAAAGTGCCTTTTTAAGACACAGAAACAGAGAGACACTTTATTTATTGGACTCTTTTGTCCGTCGAACAGTGAACTTAAATTACTTGAATGATGGTATTTTTCTATTTTACTAGATTATGAGCACGTGTTTCGCACGTGAGTGAATTTTTATAGACACGTTAGGATGACTAAAATTTCATAAAAATATATATGTAAATTGTTATGAATAATAAAATGTAATAATGACAAAATAATCATACAAAACTAAAACTAAATTACGAAATCTAATAGAGAAAAAGAAAAAGACAAAAAGAAATAAATTAAAGAAAAAATACAATATAGACATTATTCTTATAAGACTGATATATGTATAGATGAAAAAATAAGTACAAAATTAGTGCATAACTCTCTGAGTTCTTATCAACTCCTTCATATCGTATCAAAATTTAAGAGTCTTCTTAAAATAATAGCCTAATAGTCTTGATAAATATATAAACATATACCTAAGATTATTCATTCTGGTTCGGGAATTTTTCAATTTTTTTTTATAAATTAAACAGACCATTTCTATTGTTTGGGACTGCTATACATTTAAATAATAATTCACGATTTTCTTTTAAAAATAATATAAATCGATTCGGTTAAGTTCGATAAGATTTTTCATATTCTTTTGACACCCCAAGTGTGAGCGCAGTTTATGTTTCATGATGACATGTTGGATTTATGACATGGTAGCTTTGGGGAAATCGATTTCTTTGGTGTTTGAGACAGAAACCAGTGCCTGCAGAGGAAGTCCAAATTAAGGGGTAAATTAAATACTTTAATTATTAGCCTAAGTTGGGCGTAGAAAAGCACGAGTAAGTAACATTACTCTATCTGCATGAGCAAACCTATAAGGTAAAATGTCTAAGGGGAAGATATGCATATGCCATTGCATCAGTACAAAGATTCCAATTTCAGTCGCAAAACTCAAACTTCGATTTCTTTGTATTTTCTTTTCTCTTTTTTTTTTAATTGGAAAAATTTTGCTTTGACTATTAAATTGGAATTACTTTTACTTTCATTGTATACACATTTGACTAGGTGTTGTGATTAATAATGAAGGGTAAAAAGAATCAACACATTTTAATGGCATATTAAATGTGATAAAATAATTTTATTATTATAAAAATCTATTATTTTTCTAAATAAAATAATTTCTATGGAAATTATTATTATAGAACTAGTTTCTGAACACGTGCTTTGCACGTGTATCCCATCTATTTTTTTTAATAAATTCGTTGGAATGATTAAAATTTTTTGAAAAACATGTGTGTAATGATTAGTAAAAAAATACAATAATCTCAAACAAATGTTATGACGATAATCTTTTCATAAAAAATTAAATTAAAGTAGAATGAGAGAGAGAAAATATAAACAATAAACTTAGAAGGAAAAGACAACATACAATAATGTTTGCATAACAAATTTATTTTTGATATGATATTGAAGCTTCCCATATATAATAATATATGATATGATAATTATTCTTCTAAATAAAACAATTCCAATGTAAAAACTTTTACTTTCATTGCATACACATTTGACTAGGTGTTGTTGTAATAAAGAAAGGTAAGAAAATCAACACATTTTAATGGCATATTAAATGTGATAAAATTATTTATTATTATACAAATCTATTATTTTTCGAAATAATAGAATTTATTTCACTCAAACATCTGGCATTTCACATTAAATTCTAAATTAGTTTGTATTCGTAGAGGAACCATTTTCTATTAAGTTTTTTTCAAATTCAAGACTCCAATTCAAAACATTTGATTAATGATTGAAGAATCATATACATCATGTCACAATACTCTTGTTTATACTAATACTAGTTTCCGGACACGTGCTTTGCACGTTTGTTCCATTTGAATTTTTATAGATATGTTAGATTACAGTAATCTTTTTGATAAAAATAAAAATAAAAAAATAGATAAAATATTACAGTAATCTGAACATATTAACTTTTCATTGACCTTTTGTTATTTCATTTTAATCGCTCCTCCCAATTTTTCTTGGACACATCTGCTATGAATGAATACACCCAAAGGTCAAAAGAAATATAAAGATGATAATAACAATATGAAACGATCAGTTAGATCATTCATTTTTATTTTGAACTCGAAAGAGTAATGTTTATGGGAGTAACCATATCAAACTTTTATTTATAAAAAAAAATGAGATCTCTTGGCTACACATTAAATAGAAGAAAATGACTTTTTCATATTTCTTTAAGTGTAAAAGTGATTTCTTCAATTTCTTTGTATTTTCTTTTCTCTTCTTTTTAAGTTGGAAAAATTTTGCTTTGACAATTAAATTGGAATCACTTTTACTTTCATTGCATACACATTTGACTAGGTGCTGTATAATTAATATGAAAGGTAAAAAAATCTAACACATTTTAATGGCATATTAAATGTGATAAAATAATTTATTATTATAAAAATCTATTATTTTTCTAATAAAATAATTTTGATGGAAATTAATATTATAGAACTAGTTTCTGGACACATGTCTTGCACGTGTATTCCATCTATTTTTTTAATAAATTCGTTAGGACGATTAAAATTTTATGAATATATGTGTGTAATGATTAGTACAAAAATGCAACAATCTCAAATAAATATTACGACAATAATTTTTTCATAGAAAATTAAATTAAAGTAGAATGATAGAGAGAAAATATAAAAAATAAACATAGAAGAAAAAGACAACATACAATAATCTTTGCATACCAAATTTATTTTTGATATGATATTTAAACTTCCCACATATAATAATATATGATATGATATGATAATTATTCTTCTAAAAAAAACAATTCCAATGTAAAAACTTTTACTTTCATTGCATACACATTTGACTAGGTGTTGTTGTAATAAAGAAAGGTAAGAAAATCAACACATTTTAATGGCATATTAAATGTGATAAAATTATTTATTATTATAGAAATCTATTATTTTTCTAAATAATATAATTTATTTTACTCAAACATCTGGCATTTCATATTAAATTCTAAATTAGTTTGTATTCGTAGAGGAACCATTTTCTATTAAGTTTTTTCAAATTCAAGACTCCAATTCAAAACATTTGATTAATGATTGAAGAATCATATACATCATGTCACAATACTCTTGTTTATACTAATATTAGTTTCTGGACACGTGCTTTGCACGTTTGTTCCATTTGAATTTTTATAGATATGTTAGATTACAGTAATCTTTTTGATAAAAATAAAAATAAAAAAATAGATAAAATATTATAGTAATCTGAACATATTAACTTTTCATTGACCTTTTGTTATTTCATTTTAATCGCTCCTCCCAATTTTTCTTGGACACATCTGTTATGAATGAATACACCCAAAGGTCAAAAGAAATATAAAGATGATGATTACAATATGAAACGATCAGTTAGATCATTCATTTTTATTTTGAACTCGAAAGAGTAATGTTTATGGGAGTAACCATATCAAACTTTTATTTATAAAAAAAAATGAAATCTCTTGGCTACAAATTGAATAGAAGAAAATGACTTTTCCATATTTGTTAAGTGTAAAAGTGATTTCTTTGATTTCTTTGTATTTTCTTTTCTCTTTTTTTTTATTGGAAAAATTTTGCTTTGACTATTAAATTGGAATCACTTTTACTTTCACTGTATACACATTTGACTAGTGCTGTATAATTAATATGAAAGGTAAAAAAATCTAACACATTTTAATGGCATATTAAATGTGATAAAATAATTTATTATTATAAAAATCTATTATTTTTTTAATAAAATAATTTTGATGGAAATTATTATTATAGAACTAGTTTCTGGACACATGCCTTGCACGTGTATTCCATCTATTTTTTTAATAAATTCGTTAGGACGATTAAAATTTTATGAATACATGTGTGTAATGATTAGAACAAAAATGCAACAATCTCAAACAAATATTACGACAATATTCTTTTCATAGAAAATTAAATTAAAGTAGAATGATAGAGAGAAAATATAAAAAATAAACATAGAAGAAAAAGACAACATACAATAATCTTTTGCATACCAAATTTATTTTTGATATGATATTGAAACTTCCCACATATAATAATATATGATATGATATGATAATTATTCTTCTAAAAAAAACAATTCCAATGTAAAAACTTTTACTTTCATTGCATACACATTTGACTAGGTGTTGTTGTAATAAAGAAAGGTAAGAAAATCAACACATTTTAATGGCTTATTAAATGTGATAAAATTATTTATTATTATAGAAATCTATTATTTTTCTAAATAAAATAATTTATTTCACTCAAACATCTGACATTTCACATTAAATTCTAAATTAGTTTGTATTCGTAGAGGGAACCTTTTTCTATTAAGATTTTTTCAAATTCAATACTCAAATTTAAAATATTTGATTAATGATTGAAGAATCATATATATCACGTCACAATACTTTTGTTTATACTTATACTAGTTTCTAGACACGTACTTTGCACGTTTGTTTCATTTTAATTTTTATAGATATATTAGAATGATTAAAATGCTATGTAAACATATATGTGAACAACGGGTAATCATATATACATATATATATATATATATATATAAGAAAATCTTAGGTCCGCCTACGTGGCGTTCCCGCAAATAAGAATTCCCTTTCAAATTTATCTATTTCCAAAACTAGTCTTCTTCTTTCATTAAAAGTTGTGTCTTTTGAAAAAATGTCGACTTTTATGAAGAGTTGCGACTTTCATAAAAACAATAGTAATGAATATACCCGAATACAGTAGTCTTTTTGATTTAAAAAAAATGATAAAATATTGCAGTAATCTGAACAGATTAACTTCTTCTTTGACCTTTGTGTTGTTTCATTTAATTTTTCCTCCCTATTTTTCTTGGACACATCTGCTATGAATGAATACACCCAAAGATCAAAAGAAATATAAAGACGATGATAACAATAGGAAGGGATTGGTCTTAGACCATTCATTTTGTATTTTGAACTGGAAAGAGTAATGTTAATGAGAGTAACTATATCAAACCTTGTAGAGCGACGACATCTTCCAACAACAAATGAACCTGGACATATAGCAAGAGACTTTTAAGATTACAGTTGACCCTCCTATTACCCCTTCTCTGCGCTGTCCAGTTAATTGGGGGTCCAATGTATGCCAGTATGTCTTCATGATTCAAACAAAGCAAAGTGTTTCTTTAAAGGAGTTATCTAGTTCCTATAATTGACAAAATGTTTACCTACTTCTATGATTGACATGATAACTGAGGCTGATGCATTATTCATATGAAATTTATGACAAAGCAATTCATTCAATGTATAAGGAAAACCAGGCATCAAATTTGTCTAACAAACAACCCTTCCTCTAAAAAGTTCTTTTTGCTATCAAGATAAAATCAATCTAATATAATAGGGCACAAAAAGAGGCAAAAACACGCAGATTTACTAGATTAAGAACAAAAAGTTTCTATTTGGAGGCAAAAAGCATCTCGATACATAAGGAAAACCAAGCATCAAATTTATCTTACAAACAACCCTTCCCCTAAAAAAAGTTCTTACCGTTTATCACTAATATTAGGGCACAAAAAGAGGCAAAAGCACACGCATTTACTTGATTAAGAACAAAAGGCTTCAATTCAGTGACAAAAATGCATCTGGATACATAAGGAAAACCAGGCATCAGATTTATCTAACTAACAATCCTTCCCCTGAAAAGTTCTTACTGCTATAACCAATCTAAAATAGTAGGGCACAAAAACAGACAGATAAAATTAGTAAATTTATAATTGAAGAAGATGAGAAAGATAATGCAACAAATGGTATTTATGTACAATTTTAGGGACAAAATTGGCATATACATAAACCACTCACGCTAATTGCATTTTCTTTGAAATTCACAACTTTTTTCATATCTGGTTTAGAGAGTCCCTAGGCTATATCATCGACCCTGAAGATCAGCGAGTTATTAGAAATGATTGGTCCAAACTTATAAGATCCTAAACTGAAATAGGAAAAAGGTTAGACCTTATAGGCGGCAAATGAGTGTTTATATCAAATCTAGAATATACTGAGCCAAGTAAGGTAAGAAGAGAGAAAGAAAGCTAGTTAACTTTTAATTTAGCATCCTTCAGCTATACAAGGTCGATAAAACATTATCACCACAGATTTGTTCCGGCATTGCCTCCTTGGTGTAATTCCGTTCTAAATAGATAGATATCATTTGTTTACAGTTTCTTTCATTTAATACAATAGTAAGAATTTTTCTCGTCATTGGTTTTATTGAACCAACCTTTCTTCTATATATTAATCACAATTCCTACCGTTCTTAGCATAATAAATCCTTACTCTACAGTGTTGTTTCAACGTCCATTGAATCTCTTGATCATATATGAAAGTCATTACAAGTTTCCAAAGGCCATAATGAAAATTTTCATAAATTAGGAGAACTGCATTAATAGTGATAACTTTAAATTATAAGAAATTTCGCGACCTTTAGGTACCGCCATAGAAGCGAGTCTGTGTAGAGTGGAAGCCAAAGCGATTATTCTAAACTATGAAGTTTAATTACAAATTATCCTTTTCTCAAATGACTAGTATTATTTTATTTTTCCTCCGTATTTCTGAAATGTTTTAATTTTTATCCATGCAGTTCATTAAATAAAAAAAGAATTGTGAATTAAAGATTTGAAGTGTCCTTATTTATTCAGACCTTAAAAGTTCAGACGGCTCGTTAGTTTAAAAAAAAAGTCATTCGCCTCAAGTCCTCAATTTTAGGGAGTCCCATTTTTTATTTAATTAGGTTAAATTAAAAAAAAATCTCATATAATAAATGCAAACGGATTAAAAAAAATTAAATTAAGTGGAAATGTTAAAAGACCGAAGTGATTGACTTTTCAACTTTTCAATAAAAAGTTGTGTACTTTTTTTTAATGTACACGTTATCTTATTTTTTTAAATTTTGTTTTTATATATTTTATCCTCCTTTCCTCTATTTCTTCTCACTTTCTCCTTTCTAATATTATATCTCTCTTAGTCTCTTATTCAAAGCTTAGGAACTTACTTGCTCTTAATGATAGTTTATATTTAAATTTGGAGAAAAAATATATTGCAGCAGCTTCATTCATTTTCGGAAATCAAGTCTTCATAGCTTTTGAATACGATAATATCATTCTAATTTCTAGTATTATTGTTTTGTGTCTTATGTTTATTATATTTTTTTATTTGATATTCTAAATAGTGTTTAAAATCGTCAATGTCTCAAGAAATATTAAGTGGTTTGACTATATTATCGATTGAAAAAGAATTATTAGAAAAGATTAACTACACAAAAATTATTAACAACTTTGCATCTCAAAAAGCTTGAAAATAGGTTTAAAATAAAATCATTTATAACTTTTTTTAAGGCCTCTAGTTTGATTTTGGCCCTTAGGCCACCAACGGATTTGAAGAAACCTAAATATCGTTGGACCAAAGGATCGGTAACAAAAATGTTATGTGTTTGATAAAACGAATTTTAATAAACTCATTTCACAGAGAAATTGATGTCTTGCTCCACAATTCAACGAAGAAGGATATCGATATCCATATGCAACCTTTTCTCCATATTCTCTTCTTTTGAAATCTCATCCAGATACTGCTGCAGCCAAGCTACATCAAGCTCAACTTCCACGGCAGTAGAGACAAAAGATTTCATCTGTTTGATTGATGAAGAACCAACATCACCAGCTTTCAGCCTCTTTACGACATCACAAACTAGATCAAGAAGGGAAGCTCTGGTAGCCAATGATTTGTAGTGACAATTGACTGCAATGTCACCATACTTGGCAAAAATGGCAGTCAATATGGGAGCACTGCTAACTTCTACTTTATAGCCATGCACATCCACCTTGACCCCTTTATTTCGGCGCCCTCCTTTTGGAGTTAAATTATCCTGCTTGGTCCTACAGCAACACAAAAAGAATACGTTGTTCAGCTCGAATTACATTCATTATTATGCAAATGGGGTCTAAATGTGATATTAATAACTTACGTTGTTGGAGGAGCCAGAACATCAGCTGCTTTCCCCTGCCAAATTTTAGAGCATAGAAAGGTGTTATGAGATAAATACTAAGTTTTTAGATATCTATCGATTCGCCATGCATGCTTTCTAGGTTCTCTCCCTCATCTAAACTTCTGCAGCAGTTTTCCATTCACAATGACACACTTGAACACTTTTAGAGACCAAAATGGTTGTCGTGCAGGGTGAAAATGACTAATAACTCACATTTAGAACCAGTTTGAGCTTCAAACAAGGTAGAGGAAGAATAAGGGGTAGAACAAACACTTTACTTGAATTTACATTTTATTCCAAAACA
>NC_028639.1:70708490-70879605 GCF_001406875.1 Solanum pennellii
ATCATAGATTTTTTAAATAAATGCAGAAATTACTTTGAATATCAGATAGACCCACCGTAGCTTTAGTTTTAATCGCCTCCCTCCAGATTAATTCAACAACTTCTGAATAGTTGTTAAAGGAAATGCCAAGGTCCGTCACTGCCTTTTGAAGATATGGATAGAGTTTGACAGCACTTTCTTGAAGAACTTTCTCTCCCAGAACATAGGAACGAGGTGAAACATTCTAAACCAAAATAAGACGTCATTAAAAACAATGAGAAAGATATATAAATAAATAAACTAATAGAGGAAATTCAATACCTGATTTTCCTTCTTTACACTACTTATGAGGATGCTCACAAGGGTGTTCAGAAGCTGCATTGGAATATCTTCACTCTCTTCTATTATCATGGTCATTATTTCTTTGATGTTCATGAATACTTCATCAGGGTGATCCGGCCTTAAAATAGGGAAAGAGACAAAACAGTTGTCAGCCATTCCCCAGGAGAAAAAAATGGCAAACTGAGAAACTGGTAGTCTTTGAATGTTTTGAAGGAAAAAAGAATCTGGTAGACTTTGACATGCTATGCACCTTAGCATATAATTTCATTTATGCTACCTTCAATATAAGAATAGCCACGGCGAATATACCACTCCCCCTGGTCTTTCAGCCATTACTTCTTTCCTTTTTTACTTTTCAAGTGCACCAATCTTATTTAAGATTGAAAAATCCATCTGGAGCAAACCCTTTGGGCCAACGCAACCTTCGGAACATGGGGATGACGGGCCCTCTCCTCTATCCTTCTCTACTTAACTATTGGATTAAGTTCACTTGAGGAAGGACTCAAACATGTAACCTAAGACACGAGTCCCTCAACCGGTGCCTGTTGAGCTCATCCCTGGGGGCTTAACTAAATCCATCATTTGATCCACAAATACCAGCAAAGTTTTCAATTCCTCTTACCTTTAGGAAAAGTATGAATGTATATCATAATTGGAGGTATACCTTATACTATTTAAAAAATGTTGAAACATCTGAACAATCAATGCATCTAATTGGAGATCCAACATCAGCACGCACGTTTGGTACTTAGCAAGAACTTCAATAATTGAGACAGCCTTTGAATAACAGCGACCCTCCAAGCAGGACAATTTCCCAAATGCCAAAACTGCAAGCTTAAAAAAGTCCTGTCCACCAATTGAGCAAGAAACCAAACCAAGAGTACATATAAATACTATTCATGCATCCAACAAAATCATATATGCATAACTACACTACAGAATCTGAACCATCAATTAAAAAGCAAAACAGCATAGTTAGAAGAGAGACTGGCAACCAGTCTGACTTCCAACTTCAATGAAGAAGGTTGTATGAGTTGTACTTGCCTCAAGTCTGATATCATTATATGGTTGATCTGGAGCTGTAATTCTAATGATCTCACTCATGGAAGATGCAACTGATACCTTCACATCTATGTCAGGATGCCGTAGAACTCCATCTGTAACCAGTGCTTCCATTGCAGGCTGAATAGCATCTCGCACCGATGCTGGGGGAACTTGCTTCACCATTGACAAAAGATGCTCCAAGTTCTGAAAATTGCATACCAAAAAAAAGTGATTGAACTATGTCAAAAACATTGGAAATGCTTCTCTGGATAAACAAAGAGATCTAGATCATAATTCATGAGATCTGTTAGAAATAAAGAATGATAAAGTTCTAAACAAAATCACAAGGTCAAACATATCTCTCTCTCTCCACAGTATTATGTTCTTTCATCCATCAGGAGGCCTGATTATGTCCTTTAAATAACAAGAAGTGAACAAACACGGNAAGAAGTGAA
This sequence comes from Solanum pennellii, assembly GCF_001406875.1. Lineage (NCBI taxonomy): Eukaryota > Viridiplantae > Streptophyta > Magnoliopsida > Solanales > Solanaceae > Solanum > Solanum pennellii. The sequence goes on from NC_028639.1 coordinate 70,710,311, forward strand.
CAAACACGACGAGATAATTGACTGCCAGATCAAGCAAATAAGCAATGTCACACGGGAAATCCCAATCTATGATAAAACCTATGTTGAAGCACAAGAAGAAAAGTTAGGCCAAGTTCTTTCAGAATAAACATGATTAAAGATGGATGGAATTGACTGATCTTTCTTCCCTAGTTATGTGCAAGGAACACGTTAATAATTGTAGATATCAAAATCCAATGAAAATCAACAAGGTTATGTACTTTTTGCTTATGACATTGAGGAAAGAACAAGATAAGATTCTTACATCAAGTTTCTTCAGAATCTCATCTTTAGAAGATGGGGGTTGCTGAAGTAGCTCATTTCCAACTTTACGCAGCCCTTTGATGCATTTCTCCTCAGAAACAGGAGTAAGATCCATGGAAACCGTTTCCTTTGTTCAAAGCACTCAAAGAACAAGAAGTAAACTGTAATCTGAAAACTAGGTTTTAAGATGCAAAAACCCGAAAGAAATTACAAATAATAAAGGGGAAAACCGCGATGCAGAAAGGCTCAAAAGTAACGCCAGTACTAGTATACAAAAGACAAGTAAGAGAGAGGCAGAGAGGAAAAGAGGGGAATGAAAAATGGGCGCCTACAGCACAGGCAGCGCCAATCTGTCAACGATTTATTCAAAATCCCAACCTTTTGTGCTATTAAGGAAAAAAATTCAATGTGTGTGAGTAGGACTGAGGTTGGCGTGAATTTTCAGGTTTTCCCTCTTAAAATTGAGTTTCAAATAAAAGAATTTGCCAAAAAGGGTCTACTAATAAATGCCCCGCTTAGATTACAGTGATCTGTATAGATTCACTTCTTCTCTGCCGTTTCTGTGTGCTTCTGCTATAAACGTATTCGGCCAACATCTAAAGATCAAAAGAAATATAAAGGTGATAACAACAATAAGAAGCTCTCAGTCTCGGACTTTATTCATTTTTATGTTGAAACTCAGACAAGTAATGTTTATGCTAGCAACTATATCAACTTAAGGATATAATAGGGAAGTAATCAAAGAAGAAAATTATACTCGGTATCGTAAATCTATCTAGGGTATCAGAAATATAAATACATTTGCAGCAGGTCTTGCAATAGATTATGTAGTTGAATGCAATGTTAGACATTAAAAACTGTTATGGCCTATTGAAATAAAATCCGAGTATGTGAAATAAAGATTTGTTTTCTAAAAACATAACAGGAATGGAGAAACAGATTACATCAAATTTGTTGCCACCAAGAACCTAGGGAGACCCACGTATTGAAAGGTCTAAAAAGGTAAGGTAACAAAGTCTTGGGTCCTGTTCAGAGACAAATCTAGTTGGACTGGTTTATTCAAAATCGGTGCTTTGAGTATGGATCCTGTATAAATTATAGAATTAAGACCTGTAGATATGATAAACTTACTGATATAGTACTCACGTGCAGTACACACAAGTTGGTTTTCTTGTAAACAATGTTTTCATCACCTTAGTGGCTGCCCACTCAATGACCGTGTTGTTATCATCCTATGCTTCCTCGATATCTCAAGAACATCAGACTCTGGATCCTAGATCGTGTTATACATTTCTTTCAGGGCATACTATTGTAGAAACTCAACAGTATTGCATATTACCTGAGGAAGGGATTCAGCTCCGTGGATTTGCACTTGAATAGACATACAGTTGTCTGTAAAATCACTGTACTTTGTAAAGATGTTATCAAACACAAGTCCAATGCTGGCTCTAATCTTGTAGCTACTGAGTATAGCATAGACATAGCATCTCCGTATCTGGTTCAAAGAGCCCCAAAGACTAATCATCGGCCCTGCAGATCAGCAAATTATTAGAAATGATTATTCCAAACATAAAAGATCCTAACTGAAACGTGATGGCAGCGAGCTAAGCAGATAGGTTAGACCTAATAGGCGGCAAATGAGTGTTTATATTAAATACAGATATACTAAACTCAGTAAGGTAAGAGAGAGAAAGTTAACTTTTAATTACATCACTTAGCTACAGGTTAATAGGCATTATCTCTCCAGATTTGGGACGGGTTGCCTCCTTGGCGCAATTCCGTTATAAATCGATAGATATCATTTCTTTATAGCTTATTCCATTTAACACAATAGTAAGATTTCCTCGTATTGGCAAAACTAAATCAATTCTTCTGCTATATTTATCACAACTCCTACAGTTCTCAGCATAATAAATCCTTGTCCTACAAAGACAATCAAGGAAACCTAATCTAAGTAAAGAATTAACCTTCTGCATACAGTTGTATGTATCAACAGGAAATCCTGATGAGATACCTTCTCGTTCTTTAAATTTCAAGAGTAATGGCAACATGGAATTACTCAACTCTGTTAGGCACCGCAATATTGAAGCGAGTCTTAGTATCTTGAACCGTAGAAATGCATTGCCATAGTACATATTCATAAGGGGAGAGAACGATTTGGAGTTTAACTGATAGGAAGATGAATAGGTAATGAGAACTGCTTGAGATATCTATGGTTAAATATCTCAGACGGAGCCATTTACTGGCAAATTCTGTAATGGTAATTTCAGTGGTAAAGCTCTTGCTGAATATTGCGATACAAGTAACAGGGCAGATACTCAAAGCACTAAGACACTGCACCTTTAATCAAAAGCTTCAAACTTCTTTGTATGGACGAAATCATTTTATGGAAAACTCTAATTTTCTCGTGTGTAGTTAGTTGGTCAAAATATTTTGGAAAACATTTTGTCTAGACTTTTCTAATGAGAGTAGAGAAAACAAGTTCTATAAGTGACATTTCAAGTTCATTGTGTCCTCCCCACCCACCAAACATCCCCAATCCCCATCCCATTAATCATTCAACCCCTGAACCCCCAACTCCCTACCTCATTCTGTCACATAGTGTTTTGCTAAATTATATATAAATACTCTTGGAATAATATTATTTTTCTTACTAGAAACTCACTGATTTTAGGTAAACATTTTCCAATGTACCAAACACACCCTAAGTGCAGAAACGTGAAATGATTTAACATTCACACTGAAGAACATAATCTTAAGAAATTATATGCCTGAGGGAGCAATAGGCATTACCATCTAACAAGAACCAGATAGAGAAATATTTCCCAACAACATCTTCAATATTAGAAGGGCCAGATAGCAGCTTTTGAGATATCTAGTGATCGAATCCAAGAGAACGGGTTCGGTTACAGAAGGATAACAGTTAAAGACCACTAAAGCGCATATGCAAACCTAAGAAGAAGCTTGACCAATGACAAATGTGAGAATACAGGAGAACCAGTCGTATAACAGAAATATTTTTCCTTGCACAGCTGACAGTAGATCTTTGTCCCTGCACAATTTAGAACCAGTTAATGCAGCTACTAATAGAAATAATCCCATCGAAGTCACTAAATAATCACATCATCTACATAAGTAACAGAACAAATACAGTTGTATGTATCAACAGGAAATCCTCATGAGTTACCTTCTCGTTCTTTAAATGTCAAGAAAAATAATGGCAACACGGAATTATTCAACTCTGTTAGGCACCGCCGTATGAAGCGAGTCTTAGTATCTTGAACCGTAGAAATGCATTGCCATAGTACATATTCATGAGGGGAGAGAACGATTTGGAGTGTAACTGATAGGAAGATGAATAAGTAACAAGAACTGCTTGAGATATCTAAAGATCAAATCCAAGACAACGGGTTCAGCTATTGAAGGATACTAAAGCACATATACAAGCTTAAGAGGAAGTTGCACATAAAATAGTTTTTTGCCTCATTGGGGCTTGGGCTAACTAAATATTTTTGGTATAACCTTTTTGTAGCATAGACAATTGTAATGAATTTGACAGCATCTCTTTAATATCTTCTTCTTTCTTGATGCCAACAATGAATCTACTTAATAAAATAAAAAAAAAAGCAAACTAAGTGACAATATGACCAAAGCCCTACGCAAGAGTCCAATTTAAGCTGTCCCCCGAAACGGTTCAGGAGATATCAATATTTTTTCCTAAAGAAGGAAAATTGCATAACATACTTTACCCAAGGAGTAACAGAAGTAACTGTAAATCCTCATGAGTTAACTTTTCCTTCTTTATATTTCAAGAATTAAAACGAGTGTTGGTATCTTGAACCCTAGCAATGAGTACATATTTAGAGCGAAAGTGAATATTACAAGTTCCCATAGTCAAAACTCAAAGACCATGATCTTTGTTCCTGTACAATATAGAAACGTTTTTACCAACTAATACAAATAAATAATCACAAGAGTAACAAAAGTAACTGGAATCCTCATGGGTTACTTCTTCTTTAAATTTCAAGAATTGAAGCAAATGTTGGTATCTTGAACCCTAGCAAGGAATTGATATGGAGATGATTGATGAACATTACAAGTTTCCATAGTCAAGACCATGATTTTGTTCCCTGCCCAATATAGGAACAGTTACTAATGAAATAAATAATGGCATGAGTAAAACAGTAACTTCAAGAAATTTCAAGAATTTGATAATGAATTGCAGCAAGGACTGGGGAGGAAAGAGAGTGAGTTGAGAGTAAAAGCAAAATTGTTCGGTATAACATGGTCATTTGGTTGGGAACAAGTTATTCTTGAATTAGCTGTCCTGGATAACTTATCTTATTACTATGATATAAATGCTCGGATAAATTGTCCCAAACATGACAACCATACAAGTTACAAAATTTTATCTCATCATTATTTATTTTATCCCGAGGATTGTTTGGTTGGGAGCATTTTCTTGTTTATTGTATGTCACTTATAATTAATAATAAGGATATATTAGGAACTAAAAATGTAGATTTATCCATAAATTTCATATAATAGACAAGTATTGTTGGACGAATGAAGTAGCATATATTTCTTTCTTGGGCTAGTCTCATGTAACTTTATTTGATGCTCAATGATGTTATTGTGGGTTTTGGGCTATATTATTAGTATTTGAGTGATGAATTAATAGATTAATTGTGGATTATTGTTCTCTGTGTCATGGATTATTAAAAAAAAAAAGGTGATGAATGTGCACAAACGATTTTATGTGTAACGCTACATGTATGTGTTCAAGGAATCCTAAATATTGTTGGAGAAGAGGATATTCAACAAAAACTTTATGTGTTGGTAAAAAGAATGTTAATCAACTCATTTTACTGAGAAATCAATGTCTTGCTCCACAATTCAATAAATAAGGCTATCCACATCCACACGGACAGACTTACTTGTATACATCATTCTATAAATCAAATTAAAATAGTTGATCTAATACATATTTTAGACGGACAGACTTACTTGTATACATCATTCCAGATTTCAAATTTAAAAAGTTGATCTAATACATGTTTTAGATTTACTCGGTAATAGTGTTCAAGAAAAATAGCAAGGATAAAACAGTTCTACATAAGCTCATATAACCTATTTAGTTGATACTGTGCTTGATCCTCGACCTTCTTTATGTCCTGCTGAACTTTTTTACGCACTGTTTCAAGCACTTTGACAGACCTTTCCACCTGTCCTGCTCGGCTTCGGGCCTTTTGCAAGCGCTTTTCAGCCTTTTTGAGCCGTTCCTCTGCAGTGAAGACCTTCCTATTCCTTCCTATCATGTCCTTTTTAGCTGCTATAGACACTAGCATGGTAGTCTTGCTCAACTCCATCAAATCCGATAACTTCTTCTCCATATCTCCCTCTTCTGAAATCTCATACTGCTGCAACCAAATTACATCAAGTTTGACCCTAGCTGCAGCAGAAACCAAAATTCTCATATTGTTGGTGGAAGTAGAGCCAACGTCACCGGTTTTCAGCCTCCTTACAACATCACAAACTGTATCAAGAACGGAAGCTCTGAAAGCCAGTGATTTATAGTGACAATTGACTGCAATGTCACCATACTTGGCAAAATGGCAGTGAGTATGGGACCACTGCTCACTTTTACTTTATAGCCATGCACATCAACCCTGACCCCTTTATTTTCGTGCACTCCTTTTGGAGTTAAATTATGTGGCATGGTCCTACCAAAAAAAAAACTTCGTTCAGCTCGAATTACATTCATTACAATGCAAAGGGGGCCTAAATGCGATATAAATAACTTACATTGTTGGAGGAGTCGGATCATCAGTTGGTTCCCCCTGCCAAATTTTCGAGCATAGACAAGTGTTATGAAATAAATACTAAGATTATGTTTTTAGATTTCTATCACTTCGCCATGCATGCTTTCTAGGTTTACTTTCTCATCTACACTTCTGCTGCAGTTTGACATTCACAATGACACATTGAACACTTTAAGAGACCAAAGTGGTTGTCGTGCAGGGCGAAAAAGAATAATTTAAAAGGATATAACAAGAACCAATTATCATAAATTAATGCCTAGGAGAACTCACATTCAGAATCAGTTTGAGCATCCAACAAGGTTGAGGAAAAATAAGGGGTAGAACAAAAACTTCACTTGAATTGACATGATATTCCAAAACAAATACATTCATTCACTTTACTAAGCACTTATAGAAAGAGAGTAAACTAATATTAATAGCTAAAAGCCAGATAAAATTAATGATAACAAATGTTTACCTCTTCTTGTGATAGAAAGTACTTCCTTTTACGTTGTTTACGTTGTCTTTTACAGGCTTTAGGGAAATTGTTTTCTTTGGTGTTTGAGGCGAGACCCAGTGCCTGCAGAGGAAGTCCAAATTAAGGATAAATTAAATACTTTAATTGAGTAAACATAACTTTCGAGATGAGAACATTCACTTTAGTGTAAATAAGAAATGTCACATGGAAATCCTAATCTATGATAAAACTTAAGTTGAAGCACAAGAAAGAAAGCTAGGCCAAGTTCCTTCAGAATAAACATAATAAGAAGATGGATCGTGTTGACTGATCCTTAATCCCTAGTTATGTTCAATGAACATGTTGATAATAGTAGATATCACAATCTAGGCCCAGCTTTTAGGTTAGATAAAAACATTTACCCTTAAAAGATCAGAAAGTAACCCAACGATCAATCAACAAAGTTCAAAAATTTAAGAACCATCCGATGTGCTATAGTATTCATTGAACGATAAGGCATCACATTATCTGGATGTCCAAGCCCTGCAATTCAATCCCAAACTAGAGGGTGTCAGCTGTATGATGTATCCTTCTGCAATTTCAGCCCCATTGAGAGAATCAGTGAATCAACCTACCGCATCCCTTATCTGGACTTTCCCCCTCTTTGCTAAATTGATTAAACATAGACAAGTTTTTAGTTACTAGAATGTCCTGATAAAGAACTAACCCTCTTATAGGAATGCTATTTCACTAGGGGTGCTTATAAGAATCACCTGATGCAAACCATGAACAATCAACACTAGGGGTAATTGAGTTTTTAACCATGCTAATGCATATATTAAATCCCTCATATTACTAGTACCTAGAAATCTAAGGTATAAGTAATACACTCTTCAATACACAATACACAATAGAGTGTATAAGTAATGCAAGCATAAGTTATGTACAAAGACAAACTTGTATACATAAGATTACTCAAAATGCTTGGAGAAGCCCAACTGCAGAAAATTACATAGAATACCACACTCTAGATCACTTCTTCTTTAAATGCAGCGCATAGAAGTAGAGATTACTTTCCTGAAGTTGGGCATAGAAAAGCACGAGCAAGACACCTTTACATAAACGATATTAGCCCAACTTGTATGGACTATGGTCATGGTATCATTCAATATCTTTACAGAAGTTATAGATTGGTTAATTTCCATTTCAATCAAGGCTGATGCATCTATCTGCATGAGCATCCGTATAAGGTAAAATGTCTAAGGGGGAGATATTCTCTGGCATGCATATGCCATTGCATCAGTACAAAGCTTCCAATTTCAGTGGTAAAGCTCTAATAGATGATACTGCAATAAATGTTGACCATTTCTTCTGATGGAAAATATTGTTCTTTAGAAGCTTTGGCAAAATTGATTTCTTTGGTGATTGAAAAGGCAGAAGCCAATGCCCCCACAATTTAATTATGTATATAATAAGTCCAGAACTAAGTTGCAGAAATAAATGGTATACTTAAATGCACAACTTCCTAAAAGAGTTGAGTCAATTAACGATAACTGTGAGATTACCTCAGCTCCTGATTCACCAACTGAAGACCGCCATCTTTTATCACGATCTTCAGCTCCTGATTCACTATAGGAGATTGCACATTCAGAACCAGAAAAAAGAGACAGGGAAACCATTTCCTTTTCCCACAGCAACTTTGAAACAAGGCTAGAAGTTTCAAAAACCCAAAACTAATAACCAGTACTTGTACAAAAGGACAAGAGAGAAAAGAGAGATTATATGAAAATTTGAGGCATTAGGAATTAACTCTTTAGGCAGTTACGGAATTTTTTTCAAAGTGTGTGAGTATAATTGATTACAGTAATCTTTTGTACAAAGGGAATTTGCTTCCAAGGGTATACTTATAAATGTTCTACTTAGATTACAGTAATCTTTTTGATAAAAATAAAAATAAAAAGATAGATAAAATATTACAGTAATCTGAACAGATTAACTTTTCCTTGACCATTTTGTTATATCATTTAATCTTTTCTCCCTATTTTGCTTGGACATATCTGCTATGAATGAATACACCCAAAGGTCAAAAGAAATATAAAGACTAATGTTTATGGGAGTAACTATATCAACCTTTTTTTAATTAAAAAAAATGAGATCTCTTGGCTACAAATTGAATAGAAGAAATTGACTTTTTTCATATTTATTAAGTGTAAAAATGAAGATTTCTATAGAAAGACGATAAAACTAAAATAATTTATGAGTGACTTCCGAAACTAATTCTCCCTAAACTTCAAGACTTCTAATAGGAAATTTTATCGAAGAAGAAAACTAGATTTTGTACTGTAATTTATCTCTGGGTATCTGAATACCCAAATATATTTGCATCGGGTCTTTTGAAATAGAGTAGCGGAATGTCATCAGAACGGTTACAGCCCATTGAATTGAAATCTGCGTATGTGAATAAAAGATTTTAATCTAAAAAGTGAATATGAAAGGAGAAACTGAGTAAAAAAATTTTGTAGCTACCTAGAACTGAGAGGATTCCCCGTATTAAAAGGTATAAAAAAGGTCGAGGAACTGATCCTCGGCTCCTGTTCATAGGCAAATTTCTTCAGGCGAGTTTAGCCAAGACCATCACTTCGAATTTGAAGCATGTATAGATCTACAAAAATTATCTTTTACATGGACATGCATATATAATAAACTTACAATAGCAAATATATTACTCACATGCATGAACACATAAGTTGCCTTTCTTGTAAACAGTTTTCATGAACAGGTGGAAAGACCACACACATAATGATCATGTTGTATCATCGCATGCTTCCTGATATCTCAAGATTGACAGACTCTGCATCTGAGATAGTGTTATACGTTGGCTTTAAGGCCATACTATTGTAGCAACTCAACAGTATTGTAGCAAGGAATTAAGCGCTTGTGGATTTAATCTTGTAGCTACTGAGTATAGTCACAGCATTCCGTATCACCGTCCCTGAAGGTCAGCAAATTATTAGAAATGATTAGTCCAAAGTATTAGATCCTATACAGAAATATGAAAAGGCAGCGAGCTAAACAAATAGTTTAGACCTAATAAGCAGAAAAGAGTATTTATATCAACTTTAGAATATACTGAACTAAGAAAGGTAAGAAAGAGTAAGCTAGTTAACTTAAAATTTTACATCTCCCGGCTATACAAGGTCGATAAGCATAATTATCTCCATAGATTTGGTCCGTCCTTAGCGCGATTCCGTTCTAAATAGATAGACATCATTTCTTTATAGCTTCTTCCATTTAACACAATAATAAGACAGAAAATGTTTCCCAACAACATGTTCAATATTAGAGGGTTCAGCTATTGAAGGATAGTACTTAGTAGTTTAAGGCCACTAAAACACATATACAAACCTAAAGCATGTGTGATAATACGGGAGAACCAGTCACATATAGCACCATATCCCCCAAGTACTGGATGAGAGTCGTCCCATTTAAGTCTTTTCATTCTGCGTGCAATTTATGAATTTGTTTGCCGAAATCAATTTTGGTGCTAGTTATTGAATTGAATCGAAATTCACCACTAAACTTTCTTTTTTTCCCACAGATATTGGTATGGACCCAAGGATAACAAGAAAGGCGTGTGTTTTCACTTGGCTAATTACGATCCAGATGGTGGAGAAAGATTACTAGAGTTAGTTTGTGTTACATTCGCAAAGATTCAGTAAAAGATGTGAACTTATTCTGCCCCTGTCTCGTCATTACATATATAACTTTTCTGCTTCTTTTTCATAAAATTTTCCATAGCTCACTTGCTGGTTTATTTAAGATAAACCACTTTACGAATGCTGCAGCATAAAGAAAACTACAAAATGGGGGCCTGTTAACAACCCCAGCCAAACCCTGAAAAACAAACTACAAAAGGAGCGATAATAATTTTTATCTCAATTTATGAACAAGAGTCTAATCAGATAGGAAAAATACTAATGCATTTGACAGCCACAGGTCACAAGCACTCTTCCCATGATTTTGGTAAAGGTAAAAAAAATGGAAGCTTTTCCAAAATAGAGGGTTGAAAATATTAATACTGCTCAGCAACATGGCATGCCTTCAACCTTATTAGGAAAAAAAGACGAAACTCAACACAGAAAAATGCAGTAGAGCACATTAATGGCAGTATCAATTTGGGGATCCAGGAATCACCTAGAAATGGACTGTTATTTGAAGATCAAGCAGCCAAGGTGTGAGGAACAGAGCAAGCGTGGAAACTTGGGCATTCTTTTGCATCTCTTTGCTGCCATACAAGGGTAGCACATGTCACAACCCGTTCCCTAAACAAAGCCGTGACCGGCACTGGTGCTTACTTGAGAATGTCAGTACACCACTAATGGTACTCAGTGAGTCTCAACATTCTCCTCACTAAAGTCGCAAGGAGACCTTGAATAAAAAAACGAGGGAGAATGAAGGGATAAGAGAGGAGATATGCCACAATTCATTCTAAAGTGTTATACAACGATGAAGCAGGAAACAATCACCTAAAATTTATAACTTAATTCATTCTTTTTCATTTTCTTTAAGTTGTTTCAGTCAATTGAACGTTTATCATGACCCCAGCTCTGGCAATTATTAACGCTTTGTACAGTTACCATTTATGATATGCCTCGTTAAAACAAAATTAGTAACCCTTATATGGTTACCATTTATCAGAGTTCGCATTAAGGTTTCAACATTTTAACTTTATCATAATCACAGCAGCTACACATTTTGTACAGTTATATTAAAACACTTTAAAAATTTAAAATCAGTGAGGCACTAGTTAACATTAGCTAGATGACAACACTGGAAAAAGGCCATTTATTCTTGCAAACCTAACTTTTCTCGACTCTGGCAAATACACGTCACACTGGACGGGAACAATGGTGCTACCTGGAACGATTTGGCATGTTTCATTCCTTCTATCTTAAACTTTGGATTGTTTAGAACTCCAATGATATATGTGGTTTACACGAAGGAAGACTACTGAAGAACTTTGCCGTATCCAAAATCAAGAATTTCATTAGTCTAGAGAAGTGGGACATTATGGCTTGGTCACGTGGGAGCTTACTCGTTCCAATTAAACTCACATTAACCTTAAGAAACATTTAATTTAACACTTCATAGACATGAAATTCGTAAGGAAAGAACTTTAATAATAATAAGTACTCTCACCTTCTTCTTTTTCCTTATATGACGAGATGAAGCAATAATGCAACCAAGGCGCCTGCACGTTCACAATTCATGCAAAATACTTATCACTCACTGATATTGTTTCACATCGATAATTGAGAAAGAAATTTAAAATGTGACATACTATCTTATCCCAAAGCTCATAAGAAAACATAGTACTTTTAATGACTTTGTTTTTGCATTACGTGAAGTGTCCCAGTAGTCTGCTGATGCATTAGAAAATTTTACTGAAAACTGAACCATTATTGATTGTACAATTAACCCGGAATACATTCAGCAAACATATCAAACGCCCACCAAAATTGCATGGACAATCTTCTTTTACTGGGTTTTATTTCCGAAGTTCATTAATACTACAAAACGGAAAGAAAAAAAAAAGAACTTCAGTACAAACATAAAACTATTTTGTTGATTTATTGTTCACATACATCGGTGCTTGACTTTTAATTGTTTTCAAATTTACCATATAAAGAAATCCCCTATCAACAAAAATGCTAGAAAGGAACTGTAAATAACTTGAAATAAAGTATTAACTATTCATGCCTATTCTTTTTCTTTCAATAAAAAGCAAATGAAAAGAGCAACTCCCAACCACATTCTGAAAACGGAGGCTTGTTTGTTAGTAAATAAGGCACGCGACAACAAGGGAAAGATCTCTATAAGCTATCAGCTTGACGAACCTTGTATTGCAACCAAAGATCCTCAACTAGCTCCAAATCAGGCTGAGCGATGACATCTTCCAGCAGTAGCGATAAATATAGACAATGCTCAACCTTCCACCCCTAGCAGCCTGGTCTGAGGATGGCTCACTGGGAGATTTGAATACTATAAAAGTTTCAACTCCTGACCACATTCTGAAAGTTATCTGCTTGACGAATTATGCATTGCACACATCCAATTATGTTATTTCTATGAAATGTATACATCAACATTGCTTGGCAAGGTTTCATTTTAAAAGGAGTGACAATGCTGCAGCCAAAGAAATTCAACTAGCTCCTCATAATAACAAATCCAAATCTCCCATAAGTCATTCCCAGATCAGGCTGCTAAGAAGTTGAAGGTTGAGCGTACACATTCTTGTAGAGCAACAACATCTTCCAGCAGCAGCAACGATGAACCTGGACGTGTAGCAAGAAGGGAGGAGAGACGAACGAAGAAGCTTATGAAGTATCTCTATTTTATGTCTTTCTAGATCCTTGCTATTTCAACTCTCAACAAGTATAGTTGACAAACACATGCAAGCAGCCTCCTAAAACAGTTAAACAAAAACAAAGGAAAAGGTGGGCGGAGACAGTTTAAGTTATTGAATATTTCATATTTCATGCATTTGACTAAATTATGAACTTTATGATAGAGTTTAAGATTTAGATTAGGAAAGTAAAATTGAAGAAAAGAATCTAAGAAATGATGTTCTTCTTAATATAGTTTTAAAATTGGACCAACCTCATTGCATTATTAAGAGAAAAACATTTTGTACTTTAAAATCGTCCTTCAAATGATTACTTTTATATCTAAATAATGAAATGTTTCTACGGATGCAGGTCCATCACATTTTTGTAGAGCGACGACATCTTCCAACAACAAATGAACCTGGACATAAAGCAAGAGACTTTAAGATTACAGTTGACCCACCTATTCCCTCTTCTCTGTCCCGTCCAGTTAATTGGGGGTCCAATGTATGCCAGTATGTCTTCATGATTCAAAAAGAGCAAAGTGTTTCTTCAAAGGAGTTATCTAGTTCCTAAAATTGACGAAACGTTTACCTACTTCTATAATTGACATCATAACTGAGGCTGATGTATTATTCATATTCAGAAATTTATGACAAAGCAATTTATCTAACAAACAACCCATTCCCTAAAAAGTTCTTACTGTTAACAAGATAAATTCAATCTAATATATTAGGGCACAAAAATAGGCAGAAACACACTGATTTACTAGATTAAGAACAAAAGGCTTCAATTTAGAGACAAAAATGCATCTCGATACATAAGGAAAATCAGACATCAAATTTATCTAACAAACAACTCTTCCCCTAAAAAAGTTCTTGTTGTTATCAAGTAAAAATCAATCTAATATAATAAGGCAGAAAAAGAGGCAAAAACACACAGATTTACAGAATTAAGAACAAAAAGTTTCTATTTGGAAGCAAAAAGCATCTTGGTACATAAGGAAAACCAGGCATCAAATTCATCTTACAAACAACACTTCCCCTAAAAAGTTCTTATAGCTAAAACCAATCTAAAATAATAGGGCACAAAAACACACAGATAAAACTAATACTTAAGATTTAAAAGAAGATGAGAAAGATAATGCAACCTCATAAACAAGAAATGGTATTTATATACAAATTTAGGGACAAAATTGGCATACAAAAAACCACTCACGTTAATTGCATTTTCTTTGAAATCCACAACTTTTTCAGGGTGATTGTGTTTTTCTCGTGTACAGTTTGTTAAGTATTACACGTAGGGACAAAATGGCATACATAAACCACTCACGTTAATTGCATTTTCTTTGAAATCCACAACTTTTACAGGGTGGTTGTGCTTTTCTCGTGTACAGTTTGCTAAATGGTATTATACGTATGGACAAAATTGGCATACATAAACCACTCATGTTAATTGCATTTTCTTTGAAATCAACAACTTTTTTCAAGGTGATTGTGCTTTTCTCGTGTACAATTTGCTAAATAGTATTATACGTAGGGACAAAATTGGCATACATAAAACACTCACATTAATTGCATTTTCTTTAAAATCAACAACTTTTTTCAGAGCAATTGTGCTTTTCTCGTGTACAATTTGCTTAATTTTGGCATTTGCTCTCTAAAACTGCACACAGACACCAAAGTCTTTGTTTCAAGAAAGGACCTTTTTAGGACACAGAAAAAGAGAGACACTTTATTTATTGGACTGTTTTGTCCTTCGAACAGTGAACTTAAATTACTTAAATGGTGGTATTTTTCTATTTGAAAAATTGTCTAAAATTGGGGGAAAAAATTACTTTTATTGCAGACACTTTAACGGCAAAACTCAAACTTTTTTTTATTGGAAAAAAATTGTGTTGACTACTAAATTGGAAAAACTTTTACTTTATACACATAAGAGTAGGTGATGTAATTAATAATGAAAGGTAAAAAAATCAACAATTTTAGTGGTATATTGAGTGTGATAATTTATTATTATAGAAATTTATTATTTTCTAAATAAAATAATTTCAATGCAAGTTATTATCATAGAAAAATTATTCTTCTAAATAAAATAATTTTCAATGGAATTTAAAATAAACGGCAAATTGTATTAACTGTGTTTTTCACTCAATGTCTTTATATTTTATATTAAATTATCAATTAGTGTGAATTTGCAAATTGAAGTATTTCCTATTAAGATTTTTTTTCAAATTCAAGAGTCAAATTCAAGACATCTAAGTAACGATTGATGAATCATATACATCGCACCACAAAAATCTTGTTTATATTAATATTGACAAAATTTATTGAGATAATCCTATTACTTTTTCTGTAGATGTTGTGTGAGTAGGAGAGTCAATGAGACGGTCCGATAGTTTGTTTTTTAAAGTTATGTTATCCCAATTTTCTGATATTATATAATGTGAAACCAAAATTAGATTTTTTTAAATCATATCATATCGAAGAAATTGATATCAGTACATTTCGGTTAATTCTCTATATCACCTCAAAATATGTTATTATCAATGTATTTCTTTCGCAAGTATGTTCTTGAAAAAGCACTTCAATTATATTCTTCATCAGTAAATCAAAAATGTAAAACATTGTTCATGTATTGTTTGATCTTAAACATTTAATAGAAGTGTTTACATAGATTCTTTTGTATTGTTTGATGAAGTATCTATTATAGTCTCTTCTAATTTTAAACATAATTAAATAAATGTTAATTAAAGAACAAAGATCTAAAGTCGACCAATCATTATAGGCGTATGACTTAAGTTATATTTATATTTGAAAATATTATAAAATATATTTATATATTAAATTTAGTATATTTTTAATATATAAATTATATTTACATATACCTAACATTATTCATTCAGGCTCGGGAATTTTTTGAATTATTTTGTGAATTAAACAGATCATTTCTATTGTTTGGGACTGCTATACATTTAAATAAAAGTTCACGATTTCATTTGAAAAATAATATAAATCAATTCGGTTAGGTGCGATCGATTTTTCATATTCTTTTTAACACCCCAAGCCCCAAGGTGTGAGTGCAGTTTCAGTTTCATGATGATATGTTGGATTTATGACATGGTAGCTTTGTTTGATATTACTCTTTTAAATTTATCTAGTTGGATTTTACTCTCTTGATATTTGGCATTTGTCAATAAGATTTGTATTCCTTCGCATCTTTAATCAGATATCTTGTTTGAGTCTTAAGCATTGAACTTGGTTTATTTGACCGAAGGGTGCAATAGAACTTGAAGGAGAGGAATAGATTTCTGGTCTATAATTTTGACAAATGAGGACCGTTATTGGGAAATATCTTCTTGGTCGATATCAAAGAAGTTGACATCTGGAGCTTCTTCTTTCCCTTTAAAATAAAAGGCGGTGAAGTCCATCCTAAAGTTTCAAATCTACATCCAACAACAGAGTTCCTGATGAGAACAAGTTGTAAGAGGTTGAAAGAAACCTTAAAGAAGGATGTCAAGATGACAAACAACATAAGATATATAATATATTCACAAACTAGAGTGATGCTTTTGGGTAGGAAATTTAAGCAACGCAACATAAGATATATAGGTTTTCCTTTTCCTTCTCTTGGATATTATATTTTGGCCTTGTGAGTCCCTACGTAGGATGTAACTTGTCATGCCTTACTGCATAACTTGTAAAATATTATGATACAAAAATATTCAAAAGAAATGCTAGAGTTCATTGCGCATAATCAGGTGATGACAAAGGAAAGATTCAGCACATTAAATGTAGGAAAATTCTATGTGCGTCTGCAATGCAATTTACATGTATGTTAATTCACACTGACACAAAATATCAATCAGATTGTTTGAAGAGACCTAAATATCGTTGGAGCAAAGGATCGGTGACAAAAATGTTATGTGTTTGATAAAACGAATGTTAATAAACTCATTCCACAGAGAAATTGATGTCTTGCTCCACAATTCAACAAAGAAGGATATCGATATCCATGTGTAACCTTTTCTCCATATCCTCTTCTTTTGAAATCTCATCCAGATACTGCTGCAGCCAAGCTACATCAAGCTCAACTTCCACGGCAGTAGAGACAAAAGATTTCATCTGTTTGATTGATGAAGAACCAACATCACCAGCTTTCAGCCTCTTTACGACATCACAAACTAGATCAAGAAGGGAAGCTCTGGTAGCCAATGATTTGTAGTGACAATTGACTGCAATGTCACCATACTTGGCAAAAATGGCAGTCAATATGGGAGCACTGCTAACTTCTACTTTATAGCCATGCACATCCACCTTGACCCCTTTATTTCGGCGCCCTCCTTTTGGAGTTAAATTATCCTGCTTGGTCCTACAGCAACACAAAAAGAATACGTTGTTCAGCTCGAATTACATTCATTATTATGCAAATGGGGTCTAAATGTGATATTAATAACTTACGTTGTTGGAGGAGCCAGAACATCAGCTGCTTTCCCCTGCCAAATTTTAGAGCATAGAAAGGTGTTATGAGATAAATACTAAGTTTTTAGATATCTATCGATTCGCCATGCATGCTTTCTAGGTTCTCTCCCTCATCTAAACTTCTGCAGCAGTTTTCCATTCACAATGACACACTTGAACACTTTTAGAGACCAAAATGGTTGTCGTGCAGGGTGAAAATGACTAATAACTCACATTTAGAACCAGTTTGAGCTTCAAACAAGGTAGAGGAAGAATAAGGGGTAGAACAAACACTTTACTTGAATTTACATTTTATTCCAAAACATTCACTTTAGTAAGCACTTACTGAAAGTAGGTTAATATTAATAACTGAAAGCCAGATCAAATTAAGGACAACAGATGTTTACCTCTTCTTGTGATGGCAAGTACATCCTCCTTTTACGTCGTTTACGTTGTTTTTTACAGGCTTTGGGAAAATTGATTTCTTTAGTGTTTGAGAAAGAACTCAGTACCTGCAGAGATCAATTTATGTACATAATAAGTCCAAATTAAGGGTAACTTAAATACTTTACTTGAGTCGACAAAACTTTCGAAATGAGGACATTCACTTCAATGTAATCACTTATTGAAGGTTTTCTAATAAAATTAAATAAGCCAGCTCTAATTAATGATACTGAAATAAATGTTGACCATTTCTTCTGATAGCGAATTCTTACTTTTACATTGTTCTTTAGAGGTTTTGGAAAAATTGATTTCTTTGGGGATTGAAAAGGCAGAGCCCAATTCCCGCACAATTTAATTTATGTATATAATAAGTCCAGAACTAAGTGGCAGAAATAAATTATCATATACTTAAATACACAATTTCTTAGATGAGTTCAGTCAATAAATGCTAACTGTTTGATTTACCTCAGCTCTTATATTTGATCTCCTTTCTATACTTGTCCAAGCATCGGCATATCCTCCTTCTGCTTTATTCAAAAGAATAGGTTTCCAACCTCTTTTCTTTGAAGTTTGAGCAGCTTCTGGATCTACTGCTTCTTTGGCTGCTTCTGGTTCCTTTAACGATGAAACTGTCTCTAGAACAACGTCATCGTTCTTATGCGCAGCATGTGGTGAAAGCTCTTGCGGAGCACTTTCCACCTGACAAGTGTGCAGCACAGGAAGAATTCACATCATTACTATAAATCCAGAACAAATATCACTTATTATCTGTGAAGTTACCTTTACTTATCATACCTTTATATCAACAAATAATCAGCAAAACAAGAGCTTCTGACCTATCTCGTAAAGGACGTTAAAGTTTTATCTTTCTCAAGCTAGTCTAAGAATGACTGAATGATTGGTGGAAAACTACATGTGTACACATTCCTGAGTTTGGAAAAGTAGAACTTAAGAGAAACGTGGGAAGTTATAAAAAAAAAATGTAGCACATTGTATAATGATTCATGATAAATTCTCGCAGCTGATACTACAGATTGCCTTCTAGGCATTAACAAGGAAAGTCCAAGTCATCTTATTTGAAAGGTCAAACATGTCATTATTTTCTTTAGTGGAACTCATTGTTGACATCACGGATTACATTTTTCTTTCCTCTTCTATTTTCTGAGTATTAAATTTCTTTCTTTTCCCACCTCATTTTCCTAAGATTCTTAGATCTTCAGTTTTTCATGATCGGCTGATTGCATGTTTATCTACTTCCATTTCTTAGTAAATTAGGCAGAAAAGGAGAAGCATAGAATTATACAACTAAACAATCATAGATTTTTTAAATAAATGCAGAAATTACTTTGAATATCAGATAGACCCACCGTAGCTTTAGTTTTAATCGCCTCCCTCCAGATTATCAGTTTGAGCTTCAAACAAGGTAGAGGAAGAATAAGGGGTAGAACAAACACTTTACTTGAATTGACATTTTATTCCAAAACACTCACTTTAGTAAGCACTTACTGAAAGTAAGTTAATATTAATAACTGAAAGCCAGATCAAATTAATGATAACAGATGTTTACCTCTTCTTGTGATGGTAAGTACATCCTCCTTTTACGTTGTTTACGTTGTTTTTTACAGGCTTTGGGGAAATTGATTTCTTTAGTGTTTGAGAAAGAACTCAGTACCTGCAGAGATCAATTTATGTACATAATAAGTCCAAATTAAGGGTAACTTAAATACTTTACTTGAGTCGACAAAACTTTCGAAATGAGGACATTCACTTCAATAATCACTTATTGAAGGTTTTCTAATAAAATTAAATAAGCCAGCTCTAATTAATGATACTGAAATAAATGTTGACCATTTCTTCTGATAGCGAATTCTTACTTTTACATTGTTCTTTAGAGGTTTTGGAAATATTGATTTCTTTGGGGATTGAAAAGGCAGAGTCCAATGCCCGCACAATTTAATTTATGTGTGTAATAAGTCCAGAACTAAGTGTCAGAAATAAATTATCATATTCTTAAATACACAATTTCTTAAACGGTTCAGTCAATTAATGCTAACTGTTTGATTACCTCAGCTCTTATATTTGACCTCCTTTCTATACTTGTCCAAGCATCGGCATATCCTTCTTCTGCTTTATTCAAAAGAATAGGTTTCCAACCTCTTTTCTTTGAAGTTTGAGCAGCTTCTGGATCTACGGTTTCTTTGGCTGCTTCTGGTTCCTTTAACGATGGAACTGTCTCTAGAACAACATCATCGTTCTTATGCGCAGCATGTGGTGAAAGCTCTTGCGGAGCACTTTCCACCTGACAAGTGTGCAGCACAGGAAGAATTCACATCAGTACTATAAATCCAGAACAAATACCACTTATTATCTGTGAAGTTACCCTTACTTATCATACCTTTATATCAACAATTAATCAGCAAAACAAGAGCTTCTGACTATCTCGTAAAGGACCTTAAAGTTTTATCTTTCTCAAGAACTTAAGAGAAACGTGGGATCAAAGTTATAAAAAAACTGTAGCACATTGTATAATGATCCATGATAAATTCTCGCAGCTGATACCACAGATTGCCTATTAGGCATTAACAAGGAAGGTCCAAGTCATCTTATTTGAACGGTCAAACATGTCATTTTTTTCTTTAGCGGAACTGTCATTGTTGACATCACGGATTACATTTTTCTTTCCTCTTCTATTTTCTGAGTATTAAATTTCTTTCTTTTCCTAAGATTCTTAGATCTTCAGTTTTTCATGATCAGCTGATTGCTTGTTTATCTGCTTCCATTTCTTAGTAAATTAGGCAGAAAAGGAGAAGCATAGAATTATACAACTAAACGATCATAGATTTTTTAAATAAATGCAGAAATTACTTTGAATATCAGATAGACCCACCGTAGCTTTAGTTTTAATCGCCTCCCTCCAGATTAATTCAACAACTTCTGAATAGTTGTTAAAGGAAATGCCAAGGTCCGTCACTGCCTTTTGAAGATATGGATAGAGTTTGACAGCACTTTCTTGAAGAACTTTCTCTCCCAGAACATAGGAACGAGGTGAAACATTCTAAACCAAAATAAGACGTCATTAAAAACAATGAGAAAGATATATAAATAAATAAACTAATAGAGGAAATGCAATACCTGATTTTCCTTCTTTACACTACTTATGAGGATGCTCACAAGGGTGTTCAGAAGCTGCATTGGAATATCTTCACTCTCTTTTATTATCATGGTCATTATTTCTTTGATGTTCATGAATACTTCATCAGGGTGGTCCGGCCTTAAAATAGGGAAAGAGACAAAACAGTTGTCAGCCATTCCCCAGGAAAAAAAAAATGGCAAACTGAGAAACTGGTAGTCTTTGAATGTTTTGAAGGAAAAAAGAATCTGGTAGACTTTGGCATGCTATGCACCATAGCATATAATTTCATTTATGCTACATTGAATATAAGAATAGCCACGGCGAATATACCACTTCTCCTGGTCTTTCAGCCATTACTTCCTTCCTTTTTTACTTTTCAAGTGTACCAACCTTATTTAAGATTGAAAGTTCCGTCTGGAGCAAACCCTTTGGGCCAACGCAACCTTCGGAACTTGGGGATGATGGGCCCTCTCCTCTATCCTTCTCTACTTAAATATTGGATTTAGTTCACTTGAGGAAGGACTCAAACATGTAACCTAAGACACAAGTCCCTCAACCGGTGCCTGTTGAGCTCATCCCTGGGGGCTTAACTCAATCCAACATTTGATCCACAAATACTAGCAAAGTTTTCAATTCCTCTTACCTTTAGGAAAATTATGAATGTATCATAATTGGAGGTATACCTTATACTATTTAAAAAATATTGAAACATCTGAACAATCAATGCATCTAATTGGAGATCCAACATCAGCACGCACGTTTGGTACTTAGCAAGAACTTCAATAATTGAGACAGCCTTTGAATAACAGCGACCCTCCAAGCAAGACAATTTCCCAAATGCCAAAACTGCAAGCTTAAAAAAGTCCTGCCCGCCATTGAGCAAGAAACCAAACCAAGAGTACTTATAAATACTATTCATGCATCCAACAAAATCATATATGCATAACTACACTACAGAATCTGAACCATCAATTAAAAAGCAAAACAGCATAGTTAGAAGAGAGACTGGCAACACATCTGACTTCCAATTTCAATAAAGAAGACTGTGAGTTGTACTTGCCTCAAGTCTAGCATCATTATATGGTTGATCTGGAGCTGTAATTCTAATGATCTCACTCATGGAAGATGCAACTGATACCTTCACATCTATGTCAGGATGCTGTAGAACTCCATCTGTAACCAGTGCTTCCATTGCAGGCTGAATAGCATCTCGCACCGATACTGGGGGAACTTGCTTCACCATTGACAAAAGATGCTCCAAGTTCTGAAAATTGCATACCAAAAAGAAGTGATTGAACATTGTCAAAAACATTGGAAATGCTTCTCTGGATAACAAAGAGATCTAGATCATAATTCATGAGATCTGTTAGAAATAAAGAATGATAAAGTTCTAAACAAAATCACAAGGTCAAACATATCTCTCTCTCTCTCCAAAGTTTTATGTTCTTTCATCCATCAGGAGGCCTGATTATGTCCTTTAAACAACAAGAAGTGAACAAACACGACGAGATAATTGACTGCCAGATCAAGCAAATAAGCAATGTCACACGGGAAATCCCAATCTATGATAAAACCTATGTTGAAGCACAAGAAGAAAAGTTAGGCCAAGTTCTTTCAGAATAAACATGATTAAAGATGGATGGAATTGACTGATCTTTCTTCCCTAGTTATGTGCAAGGAACACGTTAATAATTGTAGATATCAAAACCCAATGAAAATCAACAAGGTTATGTACTTTTTGCTTATGACATTGAGGAATGAACAAGATAAGATTCTCACATCAAGTTTCTTCAGAATCTCCTCTTTAGAAGATGGGGGTTGCTGAAGTAGCTCATTTCCAACTTTACGCAGCCCTTTGATGCATTTCTCCTCAGAAACAGGAGTAAGATCCATGGAAACCGTTTCCTTTGTTCAAAGCACTCAAAGAACAAGAAGTAAACTGTAATCTGAAAACTAGGTTTTAAGATGCAAAAACCCTAAAGAAATTACAAGAGACAAAAGGGGAAAACCGCGATGCAGAAAGGCTCAAAAGTAACGCCAGTACTAGTATACAAAAGACAAGTAAAAGAGAGGCAGAGAGGAAAAGAGGGGAATGAATAATGGGCGCCTACAGCACAGGCAGCGCCAATCTGTCAACGATTTATTCAAAATCCCAACCTTTTGTGCTATTATGGAAAAAAATTCAATGTGTGTGAGTAGGACTGAGGTTGGCGTGAATTTTCAGGTTTTCCCTCTTAAAATTGAGTTTCAAATAAAAGAATTTGCCAAAAAGGGTCTACTAATAAATGCCCGCTTAGATTACAGTAATCTGTATAGATTCACTTCTTCTCTGCCCTTTCTGTGTTGCTTCTGCTATAAAAGTATTCGGCCAACATCTAAAGATCAAAAGAAATATAAAGGTGATAATAACAATAAGAAGCTCTCAGTCTCGGACTTTATTCGTTTTTATGTTGAAACTCAGATGAGTAATGTTTATGCTAGCAACTATATCAACTTAAGGATATAATAGGGAAGTAATCAAAGCAGAAAATTATACTCCGTATTGTAAATCTATCTAGATAATCAGAAATATAAATACATTTGCAGCAGGTCTTGCAATAGATTATGTAGTTGAATGCAATGTTAGACATTAAAACTGTTATAGCCTATTGAAATAATATCCGAGTATGTGAAATAAAGATTTGTTTTCTAAAAACGTAACAGGAATGGAAAAACAGATTACATCAAATTTGTTGCCACCAAGAACCTAGGGAGACCCACGTATTGAAAGGTTTAAAAAGGTAAGGGAATAAAGTCTTGGGTCCTGTTCAGAGACAAATCTAGTTGGACTGGTTTATTCAAAATCAGTGCTTTGAGTATGGATCCTGTGTGTATAAATTATAGAATTAAGACCCGTAGATATGATAAACTTACTGATAAGGATTACAAATATATTATTCACGTGCAGTACACACAAGTTGATTTTCTTGTAAACAATGTTTTCATCACCTTAGTGGCTGCCCACTCAATGACCGTGTTGTTATCATCCTATGCTTCCTTGATATCTCAAGAACATCAGACTCTGCATCCTAGATCGTGTTATACATTTCTTTAAGGGCATACTATTGTGGAAACTGAACAGTATAGCATAAAACCTGGGGAAGGGATTCAGCTCCGTGGATTTGCACTTGAATAGACATACAGTTGGCTGTAAAATCACTACACTTTGTAAAGATGTTATCAGACACAGGTGCAATGCCGGCTCTAATCTCGTAGCTACTGAGTATAGCATAGACATAGCATCTCCATATCTGGTTCAAAGAGCCCCAAGGACTAATCATCGGCCCTGGAGATCAGCAAATTATTAGAAATGATTATTCCAAACATAAGAGATCCTAACAGAAATGTGAAGGCAGCGAGCTAAGCAGATAGGTTAGACCTAATAAGCGGCAAATGAGTGTTTATATCAAATACAGATATACTAAACTCAGTAAGGTAAGAGAGAAAAAGTTAACTTTTAATTTACCTTACTAAACTCAGTAAGGTAAGAAAAGGGAAAAGGCTCTCACATCATGTTTCTCCATAAGCTCCTCCTTAGAAGATGGAGGCTGAAGCAGCTCACTGCCAACCTCAAGAAGTTTTTTGTTGCATTCCTCCTCAGACACAGAAGCACAGGCCAGGGGAATCATTTCCTTTTTCTAGAGCAAACGCAATTTAGAAAACAGGTTTTAAGTCTCAAAAACCGAAGAGAAATCACCTGAGGGCAAAGGGAAAAAACTGAAGTGTAGAAAAACCTAAAAGGTAACGCCAGTACTAGTTTGCAAAGGACAAGTAAGAGAGACGGAGAGAAAAACAGGGGTTATGTGAAAAATGGAGCACATACAGCACAGCGTACATCTGTCAATGAGTGAGTAGTTATTTTAGTGATGTTAAGGAACAATTTTCAATGTGAGTGAATAGGACTGAGGTTGTCTTAACTGCGTGAATTTCAGTTGCCATCTTCAAATTGAGTTTCAATTAAAGAAATTTGCCAAAAAGTATATACTAATAAATGCCCTGCTAAGATTACAATAATCTGTACAGTGGTGTACATATTTACTTCTTCTCTGCCCTTTTTGTGTGCTTCGGCTATGAACAAATACCGCCAAAATCTAAAGATCAAAAGAAATATAAAATTGCTGATAGCAATAAGAAGCTCTCAATCTCGGACCTTATTTGTTTTTATTTTAAAACTCGGATTAGTAATGTTTATTCTAGCAACTATCAACTATAGGATATAATAGGAAAGTAATAAAAGAAGAAAATTATACTCAGTATTGTAATCTATCTCAGTTATAAGAAATAGAAATACATTTCGATGTTAGTCCATGACACTAGAACTATTATAGCCTATTGAAAAAATAACCGAGTATACAAATCTTTATTATTATTTTTTTCCTTCTCAAAAAAGAAATAAAGATTTGTTTTTCTAAAAACATAACAGGAAACGGAAAACTGAAGAAATCAAATCTGTTGCCACCAAGAACCTAGGGGGTTAAGGAACTAAGTCTCAGGTTCTGTACAGAGACAAATCTAGTTAGGCTGGTTTAACGAAAATCACTGCTTTGAATTCGGAGCATGTATAAATTTTACAAAATTAAGATATGCATGTAATAAACTTAGGAGTCGTTTGGTAGAGTAACATACTAAATAGAGTGCATTAATGATGACTGATGCTTGCATTATAATGTTTGTACTAGTAATGCTTGCATTAATTGTACATAAATTATTTCTTAGGCATTGTTTGATTTGGTGTATTAAAAATAGCATTTATTTACAAAGATGTCCTTTGATGGAAAAGATGTAAAAAAATTGAGGGGTAATTGAGCCATTAACCATGCTAATGCATGTATAAATCCCTTGTATTACTTGTACCTAGAAATCCATGGTATTAGTAATACACTCTTCAATACACAATAGAGTGTATAACATGAACAAAGACAAACTTGTATCTATAAGATTATTCAAAATGCTTGGAGAAGCCCAACTGCAGAAAATCACATAGAATACCACACTCTAGATCACCTCTTCTTTAAATGCAGCGCAGAAAATTAGAGATTACTTTCCTGAAGTTGAGAATAGAATAGCACGAGTAAGTCACCTTTACACAAACGATATTAGCCCAACTTGTATGGACTATGGTCATGGTATCTTTACAGAAGTTATAGATTGGTTAATTTACCATCTCAATTTACATTTAAATCTAGGCTTATCCGTATAAGGTAAAATGTCTAAGGGGGAGATATGCATATGCCATTGCATCAGTACAAAGCTTCCAATTTCAGTGGTAAAGCTCTTAATGTGTACTGTGATAACAAGTAACAGGGCAGATATTCAAAGTACTTAACCATTGCACCTATACACAAAATCTTAAAACTTCACGAAAGTCTCAAATGTAAGAGTACGGAAACCTCAAATGATTTAACATTCACACTAGCAAATATAATCTTAAGAATATATCAATCAAGAACCACACGGAGCAAATGTTTACCAACAAAAGATTCAATATTAGAGGGCCCAGGCAAAAGTTTTTGAGATATCTACTGATGGGTTCAGTTATTGAAGGATATTAAAGCATATGTACAAACCTACATAGACTAGTTTTTTGCCTCTTTGGGATAACATTCTAAATAGTTTTATAGCATAATCTTTTTGTAGCTTATCAGCTTCCTGCTATAGCATAGACAATTGTAATGAAGCTGATGACAGCATCTCTTTTGTATACTTAGCATCTTCTTGACCTTTGACAAACTAAGAGAACAAGTCACCACATACATAGTAGCACCCTGTACCATACGCCCAAAATTGTTTGATAATTGTTCAAATTAAGCTGTATCCAGGAAAACTGCATGACATACTTTACCCAGAAATCAGAATGCTCTATTGACATTGGAATTCTGTTAGTCGCCGCCATAATGATACTTAAAAGAGAGAGTCTGGGTATGCTGTCGTCAGGGGTGGATCGACTTTTGAAGAAAAATAGTCCTTCTCAACTGAGGGTTAGTTTTAGAGACATGGTTTAAGGTCATTTTCAAGATGGTTGGAGTATAATATGAAAAAAGATATTGTATTTTGCTTACCTTGAGTCATTTATAGTAGTGCATCCCCTGTCTTTAAATCCTGGATTCGCCTCTGACTGTCATGGAACCCAAGCAATGAATTTGAAGGAGTTGAAGTGAAAGTGATACAATAGACAATATTTGTGACACCTTCAACTGAGAGTATTAGTATAAGTAAGTCAACTCAATCTTCTCAAGCAATTTAGAAAGAAATGGAAAATATGATGACAAACATGGAATCATTCATGAGTAAGTGATAATTACCTTCCCTTTCTTTAAATTTCAAGAAATATGATGAACATTTACAAGTTTCCACGTGATCTTTGTCCCTGCACAATGTAGAAAGTTACTAATAAAGAAATTTCAAGAATTGAAGTGAGTGTTGGTATCTTCAAACCCTAACAATGAATTGAGGCTCTACATATTAGAGCAAAAGTGATGAATAATAATGCAAATTTCCATAGTCAAGAATATGCACAATATAGAAACAGTACTAATAGAAATAAATAGTCCCATCATCAAAGTGAGGGGAGATATTGAAGAATCCAAGCAAGTGTTGCAAATGGTTTGAGAGTAAATGAGGAAGTACTTTTTTTTTCTCTAGTCTCCGCACACAGCCTTTACATACCTTTTGGCTTCAAAATCTCAGGCAATACTTTCACTTTGAGACAATTTCAAATACTCTCTCCATCCCATTTTATATGTCGATCCTTTTCTATACATAATTGGATCATAATATATGTTATTTTATGCTCTGTTCATCCGTTATTATTTGTCATGATTTCTATTTTCAGAGTCAAACTTTAAGAATTTTGATTAATATTTTAAGATGTATTTTTTCATCATATTGATATGCAAAAAATTGCAACTTATAGTACTTTTCATATAGTTTTTGAATATCTAATTTGTTTGTTTAAAATATTGAATTAATATAATCTAATTTTACCTTGAAAATTAGTTAATTTTGACTTTTGAAAAAACGTAACATGAACTAAACGAAAAGAGTAAAATTTATGCTTGATCATATTTTTTCTATTATATTCTTTAATAAAATAGTTAATTGATCTTGTCATTTGTTAATAAGTTATTTAAGAAAACATTAAATAAGGGTAGAAGAATTTATATAATTTCCTAATGTTAAAATGTGACATATAAATGAGACGGAGGGAGTATAATGATACTCCTCCTTTCTTTTGTCACTAAAAATATTTGTTCTAAAATATATTAGTCAGTATATCTTTGTTCTTTTAACTTTGGCTTTTGCATTAATTATTCCAGAATTTATATATATATATATATATATATATATATATATATATATATATGTGTGTAAAAGATTAAAGAATTACTATAAGAAAATATATTAGTTAAAAATATACTTTATTACTCTCTCTGTTTATATTTATATGTCATCTTTATTAAAAATAGATAGTTTTTTTAATGTTTGGAATTTTGCAAAAGTAATATATGACTGTTTTTTTAATTTTATTCCTTAGAGTCATTAGCATTGAAAGTATGAATTTAACCAATATAGGAAAATTAAATGATTAATTCATGTTCAAAGGTCAAATAATTAATTAAAATAAATATTTATTTATTGAAAATTTGAGTTCAAGAAAATATAAAATAAGAGTACAACGATAAACTTGCATACTTCTCTTAAGGGACGTAAATCTAAAATGCTGAAGTAATTTTTTCTTAATAATTGTGATAAATATTATTATGACAACTAAAAAGAAACGAAGAAAGTATTTTTTATGTCTTCTTCCTATGATTTACATGTCCAAAAGCTAATCTCAATCAACTTTGTTAAACGTTCCATGAAACCTTTCCTCTCCCAGCCATTTCGGGTTAAGAAGATGTGAAAGCGTGTTTATCTCTATAAGTCTATAAAAAAGATGCGTTCCAAGGTGTGAAGTGGGAGAGAAGGGATGTCACAATTGGGGCTTGAATAAAACGACCTTTTTATTTTTTATTTTTTTTAGTTTTTATATTGAAAAAGTAATAAGAATGAGAGTTGTTAAGTTTTTTATTATCCTTGAGTCGAGCTATTTTTCCGCAGGACCTCCCCTACAGTACCATCACTGCATTAGAGTTTAACCACCAAGTTCGGGATGGATTGGTGTGGTTCCTCTACGCGTAGAACACCAGAATATCGAACCATGAACGAAGAAAAGCATATTGACTAGTGATTGTGAGGCCCCAATTCTTGACTGGAGGGGACACCAAAGGCCTCTGCCCTTCCATCCCTCGAATAGATAGAGAGGGAGGGCAGAGCATTTACTGTGGGATTTGAACTTTAAAATTAATTAAGTGCGTTAAATTAAACTTGAAAAAAAACAACATAAATACAGATTGAAGAATACGAAGCAGAATGGAAAATAGGACAGTTTTCCAATTTGCTCTA
This sequence comes from Solanum pennellii, assembly GCF_001406875.1. Lineage (NCBI taxonomy): Eukaryota > Viridiplantae > Streptophyta > Magnoliopsida > Solanales > Solanaceae > Solanum > Solanum pennellii. The sequence goes on from NC_028639.1 coordinate 70,739,758, forward strand.
GTCCAAAATCAATATAGAAAAATTAACGTACAAATAGAAAAATCAGTGCGTCCAAAATCAATTATAAGGCATGTGTTATAACTACGAACAATTAATTACAAGTGCCTGTGAATTGTGGTGATTGCTAAAACAAGAAGGCCTTAATCCCAAATTAATTAGTTATGGTCAGCTTTTTTTACTTCTCTGCGTATTCATAAATCATCATTCATCACTGATCACATATGAATCCAAATCTTCTTAAGTATTCAGGATTAACAATTCTTTGCGAAACATTGGCTGAATCATATTCATAGGCACATGAAAAAACATAAAAGAGAAACGAATAAATATATTAGCTAAAATGGATCGAAATTCCGAATTAATATTCCTTTTTCTGAACAAAAACTATGCATTACTGATTAGAACAAACAAAAAGCACAAAATTCCCAAGCTTCTTTTATCATCTTCCTGAGTCAAATTCAGCCATCTAAAACTAAAACGGAAACAAAACCAGCAAACGATCGTGAAACGAAAACTGAAATTAAAAACAACAAACAAACTAAATTTTTCCTGTATGATGTGGGTTTCAAAATCACCACGATCCGAAATCGAATAATCAGGCTCCGGAGACAGAGCCAGATCGGTAGCGGTAGAATTTGCCTAGGACATGGAGAGTAGTAACGAATCCGATGAAGCATAGGCTCATCACGAGGACGACAGTCGGGCTGATCTTCAGACCTGGAGAATCATCGGTATAGAAACGGAGCATGTTGCTAGCGTTGCCGGAGCCTACTACAGCGTTACCACCACCACCGCCCGCAGAGGAAGAAGCACCGAGCCTGCGTCGTCGCATACCAGCCGTAGCGGCGGCAGAGCCACGGGGTGCGGCGGTCCCTGGGCGAGTGGTGGAGGAGGAGGTGGATTGGGAAGAAGAGCCTCGCGCCATTATTTGGGGTGGTTGGTTATGGGAGAGAAAGTGTTTAAGAGTGATTATTATGATGAAATTTGAGGAAATGATGAGAGAGAGTGGGGTCAAAGCGTAATTAAATGGGAAATCAGGGTGGTTAAAATGACGCATGAGTTTGATTATTTTTTTTTATTTGGCGTTCGAAGTTCATGTCTAAAGCTTTGACTAAATTCAAATTATACACTGTAGAGTTTATTTGAGGTAAAACTTTCAACAAAATTTTTATTATATTCGAGGCTCAAATCCAAAATCTTAAAGAATTCCATCATTGTACCACGACAATTTTCTTAGACAAGTTATCTTCTTCCTAGTTGTACCTTTTTTCTGTTCATTTGAATAAGTTTTCTTAAACTTGTACATGTGTTTATCTAATATTTTTATATTCTTGGGACTGTGATATTTATGAACAGACTCTTGCAACAATTCGTTTGGCAAAACTTACTTGGAAGAAGCTATCATTATTTCTCGAGAAAAAAAAATATTAGGGAAAATAAATAAATTATTTTTTATCTGGAAGGGTTAAATCTTATTTTTGAAAAAAATTTCGGAAGAACTTATCTTCATTTGAATAATAACTTCTATTGATATATTGTTTAAATCCTTTTTTTTAAAAAAATAAATAATAAGCACATTTAAAGAAAACAAATAATCTTAGAGATTTAGTGTTTAGACATATAAATTACATTTTAATATTCATATGTGTATTTTTAATTTTTAGATTTTGACATCTCAATTTTAATGCACATTTTAATATTCAGTCATTCATATACAAAAGTCTTAGATTTAATGAAAACAAATGAGGCATTATTACATCACCCGTTCACTTAGCATATCGATATTTAGTGAGTTGGTCATTATTACAATATGTGTTCACTTTTACTTGCTATTTATTTTTATTTATCATTTTTGATATATCAAGAAAATAAAATCATTTATTTTCATATTTTATCTTTAACATTTAATAGTATTTTCCAAATTATTTTTTAAAATCTAATTAAATATCATTTAATAAATAATATAATAAAATATTTAGATCAATAATTTATTAAAAGTGAACAAAGCGAGTATTTATAAATTACAGAAGCGACCTCTCTGCCTTCAACGTGAGGAGAACTCAAAAGTTTATCAATAATTCTTAAAGAATAAGGGCATACAGTGGCCATACCTCATAGATACCTGTCCATCAGTATTCAAGAATTGTGGAAATTTATCAAGATTTCAACTTGAAATTTGTTTTCAATTAGGTAATTTCTCTACCATTACTCGAATTCAATCATAGATTACATATTTGGGAGGTGTTATAAAGTGGTAGTCACCATTTGATTTGAATTCCATTCAAGCTCTTGAAATGGGTCTGGTTAATTAGGGTTCTTGAGAAGGGGAAAAGATGAAATTATGATAAAAGCTGGAGTTTTTGGGTGTTTCTATGGATGGGGCAGATTTAGTATCGAACTTTTGTAAGTTAAAAATAAAAAATTTGATCCAAATGATTGTTAAGGAACTTGATTGGGTTTGAACATAAGTGAATAATTTTGGGGTAAATTATTAATTGATGCAAGTAAACATTATTTTTGTAGTAAAATGTTGCCCTATTGTATGATAAAAGGTAATAGTAGCCTATGTAAAGATTCGATTAGCTAGGAAGGTACCAAAGGTATGTAAAGCTAAAACCTTCTTCGCCGTTAAGGCACAACCTTACTTATTCACTTGTCTCTCCTAAAAGAGTCAAAATATTATAGTTTACTTGATATATGTGAATATGTCCTCCACTTTCTACATGCCAAATACAGGACAATGTGTCTAATATGGTAAAATATCTATATTCTCGTCCCACTTTAACTTTCTTGTCTTCACGTTTTACGTCTATTTATTGAAGTCACAATATTCATATTACTCCTTCGAGTTGAGTACTCGTAATGTTTTGCATGACTGTAAGTGTCTTCAATCGAAATCCTTATAAGTCAAGTGGTATATCTGTCACGTGTTATATATGAGAATAAATGGCCATAACACAGATCCACTTGTATATTTGATTTCACTGGCAACATAGGCATAAAATAAAACTAAGAACGAACACTATCATAATTAGATAGCATGATTAAAGAAGTCAACTGTTATATAAATATTATACTTGAGAGGAAAAATGATTTTATCATTATCTACTTGTCATAGGCCTTGAAGGAATCACTTGATAAATTCTACCCTTACCGGGGGAGGGTATTCATAGGTTTTACTTGACACATATGCGTGATGTGATTCTGTACACATGATTGAGGCCAGACCATTATAATGAGCCTAAAGATTGTGGTGTACTCACCCTTGTGGCATCATTTGCATTTGGAGTTAGCTGGAATGTCATGTATTGGTTCCCTGACTCGAGCCAATATATGACACATATAGCCTGTGGGCAAGACCCTCACATGCGAACCCACAATGGGCGCCCTTGTGTCAGACCTCGATTAAAATTATGTGTATGAAATCATAATTTTGAGTATTTATGCAACACATGCCATATATTAACATAGATCCTCTTTTTAGGCCATCATGTGACCATTTGTATTAAAAATTGCCACAGGACACCACTTAGGCAAACTATCTGGTGATCTAAAATAACGAACAAGGTATAACACATTATATGTTAAGCTAATGAAGTTATTCATGAGTTTAATTTCATATTGAAGTTTCTGATTGTCTATCCATAGTTGTTCATCATTAGCACTTTGGAGTATGATATGCTAATAAGATTAGTATATAGGTTAGAGTTCAATATTGTATATTTGTTACTTGTACGCTCATAAGTCTTTCATTTTGAAATCTGATCCATATGATCATCCATATGTGCCTACATATTCTGTCTGCTTTACATACCAGTATATGTTTTATATGTACTGATGTCCCTATGTTCGGGGGCGCTGCATTCTGTGAATGCAGTACTAGGTTTACAGGCTAGCAAACTTTCATGTTAGGAACCCACTATATATTCAACAATGCAGTTGGTGAGCTCCCCATATATCTGTAGAATGCAGCACTAGGTTTACAGGCTAGCAAACTTTCATGTTAGGAACCCACTATATATTCAACAAACCAGTTGGCGAGCTCCCCATTTTCTGGAGCAAATGGATGTCAAGTACTCTTTATTCATACTTATAATTATAATTTGGGTATGTCGATGCCCTGCTTGATCATACGTCATTGTATAGCTACAAATTCTATTACAGACTTCATGGAGAATGTAATTATCTTGTGTAGTAATAGTCTCAGTTGTTTATTGAAGTTGTACGGCTAGATGTACAATATTGTTTATGTATAGTCCTTTATTATTTGTCTTATGAATAGTAGTTTCTCTCCACTTAGTACAGGTCAATTGTATAACATGTGGTCATAGGTTTCTTGTCAGCTCTTCTTGGCTCGGGGCTTGACAAAATGGTGGGGAGTTAAAAGAGATGGTAGTAAGTATAAAAAAAATTGAAGAGAGAGGTGGGTGTAGGATTTTTCTTTCCCATTTTTGTGCAAAACAGACTTATGGCTATTATATGCCAATTCTTTATACGCTTTTATTTGTTAAATATTTATTTGGTGCCAATTTTATCTAAGAGTATATATGTGCCAATTCCTCTAAAAATAAACAAAAATTTGGGGACGACCAAAAGTGCACAATATTGCAAACAACTATTAGTGTTCCATGCGAAAGCTAAAGGATTATTTTGAGTCTTAACCCAAGAATAAGGGACTATTTTGGACTTCTTCTCAAGGATTTATCATTGTGCTCTGATTATTTGCAATAATTTGTTGAGATTTCTGGTAGGGTATAAGGTATTGATGATCCGCTGAGTAATAACCCAACTCTCAACAAAATGTGGAGGCTAAGTGAATCCATTTTGGGGGAGAATGAAGAGCAGCAAGATAATCTGTTTGGTGACCAAGAAGCCCTCTGCTCTGTGTCCCCTTTACAGGTATTGTTTTTATGGACAAGATCCAATTTTTTTCTCCTAAAACCCAAGGTGATGATTTATGGTGACTTTCTGGATTTTGATTGAGTAGAGAGTTTATGGTTTCGCGGCTTGTCTGCTCGCCGGCTTTATTTGTATGTTCCTGGTATGATCACTTATTCAGTTGCTGTAATCATTCTACTGCTGTTTTTTATGACAAATGCGTCAGCTGATTGTTGTTTTTCCCTTTATGACCACTTATTCCCATGTCTTATTCTGCAGTCAATGATTGTGTTCATCAAGCCCATCAAATTTGCCTTGTTATTTACTTTTGGCAACATGTTGGCCATTGGAAGGTATGCCATAATCTGCTTGTGTATAGAAATATGAATTGTTGGAACTAATTAACCATGCAGTTGGTTGTTACCATTTTAAAATTGTTAAAGATTCGGTTTTACTTCAACTCTGCATTGTGAAAAATGAATTCTCGCGGGATATATTGTTTTGAAGGAATCAATGAAGTGAAGGTAAGAAGAAGAAGTGCATTTTGAAGTCAAAATATGACTCTTTTCTCCATTTTCTTTCATTTCCCTTTATTTCCTCTCATTTCTAATTCTAGCCAATTTATTTCTATGTCTGGTTGCTAGAAGGTTGGGCTTAGAAATAGATATGTGTCTCTCAAACCAATACCAACAAATTGCTTTTGCACGGTGTTGCTCCAAATTTTCCAATTCTTCAAGTAAAACTAGTTTTTTAGTATCTTGGGTAGATTATGTTGTTGTATGTAAGCCATGTGTTTGAATTTCATTCATCTTACAGTTTATTGTGTTTTGAACTTGGATATTCTCATTGCAGCACAGCTTTTCTCATTGGACCTATGCAGCAACTTTCAATGATGATGGATCCAGTTCGTGCCTATGCCACATCCATGTATGTTGGATGCGTTGTTTTAGCTCTCATTTGTGCACTCTGGGTAAGTGTCTTTTCTATACAATGGGTTATCTGTTAGAGTGATCCTCTTCCTAAAAGATAGTGCTGAATTAGTAACATAAGATGGATTATATATTAGAGTTCACTTCCTCTGATATACTAGGAAAGCCCAGTACTCTTTTCTTTAATTTGCACTCATCCTTTTTGGGCATGTCACAACAATGCGATAATTAATTAACTGCAGTAGACATATCTTCTTCCTTGCCTAGTCTCCTTTCCAAGGTGAAGGTTATCCTGTAGGAGTCTTTTCTACGAGGAAGTTGTAGTTATAGGTAAATACATGTAGTGTTGTCTAACACAAGGAAAAATTCATTCTGCGTCCCAGTATCCTTTTTCCTTAGATATACAAGAGATCAACTGAACTCTCATTTCTTCTTGAGAGAAGATATCTAGAAAGTAGAAAGATATTATTATTATTATTATTATTATTATTATTATTATTATTATTATTATTATTATTATTATTGTTATTCTTATTCTTATTATTATTAGTATTATTGTTATTAGTATTATTTATGGCCGGTTTGACAAGAAATCCTCTCTTGATATGAGAAGAAGATGAACTTAGCGAGATAAATTTTGCTTAATAGTAGTTTCAAGGTGTCAATGTTGAAAATCTTATCCTAAAAGCGTATTATTTTCTTGCTATGTGATGCAAAACAGTGATGTCCCTTTTACTGTTCTTGTTGCTGCTTCACATGGTCCAAGTGTCAAAGATATATGTCACTGTTCACTCTACCTTGTTATGTTATGTGCACTGATCATTGTTATCTGAAGTACAATCTTTCTTTTGTTTATTGTTTACGTATTTCTGCAGATCCACAGTAAGATTCTGACTCTACTTGCAATCATATGCGAGATATGTGCCCTTGTCTGGTCAGTTGCTTAACTCCTTATCTATCTAGCATAGTTTTTCTTGCATGTACTGTTTTCTACAATCTACATTCTTTTTAAACTTTTAAGTTACATTTTAGCCCAAAAGTGGGATAGGAGATGACAGGGTTGTAGTGTAAGGATAAAACTGTGTTTCCATCTCGAATGTAAAGTTGAAATTCAAATTTAATTGCACAAATTACAGTAAGGAATTAAGGGGAAAATGTATTCATAAATATCTTATTTTGTGGTTTATAGACCTTTCTTGGTTGCTTGCCAACCAAAGCTGGGTCAGAAGTATCATCAAAAACTTGATTTTTCTTTAAGGATATCTCAACATGGTCATGGTAGTAGATGAGGTACGAAGACATTCATCAATTAATGCAAAGATAACACTGAGATCTGCTCAACACCTCTGTTGATGTTACATCACCACTTTCGCTTAGTAGTATACTTTTGATTATTTTATTTCAATATTTTATACATGTTCTTTGAACAACTTTTTTTGGTGCCTAAACCTGCCATACGTATGTCATGTCGGCCTGAAATTAGTTAATTTTAGGAAGTGCTGAAAAGGGTCTCCATCTGTGATTTCTTAGCACCCGTAGATCGGATGGTTTTATGCTTAAATAGGTAAAAGAATAGTGATAAGGGGTTGCTATATTAGGAGCACTTATATGTCAAAGGGAGGATGTAGGTGGTTTTTTTTTTGCTTTTTGAATGGTTGAGGTAGTCCAGGCCACTGGATTGAGGATGAACCGAAAACTGGAGATATGGATGGTTAAATTGCTGCTTAACAATGTTGAGATTCCATGATCAGGTTTTCTTAGTACATGCAGTAAATCTTAAGTATTCAGATTGATGAGTTAATTTTCAACTTCTGCTTTCAACTCATTGAAGCTTGAATTATTCTCAGTAATTTTGTAAGGAATGTTCAGACTCTGAGTTATCTAAAAAAAAAAGCATCTCTAAAATCTGGTTAGTTCATTATGGTCATGCCACTACATTTGGAAAACAAAAACTACTCTCATCGTTTTCTCAGTTCTCCTCACCTAACAACCGAACTTAGCTTCAAAGCTTGAACTGAAGGCTTTAGAAGCTAATTAATGCGTAGGCAGCACTGCATCGTCTGCTGTACCATTTTAGAGGAGAATTTGAGTTAAGAGACAAGTCCAAAATAAGGAAGTGACCAATCTTTTTGTGTGGAAGGCAACAATGAGATGGTAAAACTTTGAAGCTACTACATTAGAAAGGGTGAGAAAGGAATTGCTTCTGTTAACTTTAAAGAGTGTCTCTCTTGTCTGGCTCGATGTGAACGAGGTAGGTTGGTAGATGGGCAAAAGAGCAACACCCACCTGCAATTTGTGCAAAACTGAAAGCTTAACGCAACTGACATAGGTTATCAAGCAGCAACGGGAGCCGATGTTCTGTTTCCACCTTGTGGCGAATTAGACCAACAAAGAAAGCAACCTTAGTTTTTAAGGACTACATACTCCCCCTTTAATCAGATTTCAGTGTGCTACTAGTCATCGTTATTCTCCGCTAACCAGTTTATCTGCAGTTCACGATCATGCTTTATTTTCTTTTAACAACAACAACAAATCCAGTGTAAGCCACAAGTGGGGTTTGTCTAGTGTGTGCGCAATCCTTACCCTTACCTTGCAAAGATAGAGAGGTTGTTTCCGATAGACCCTTGTCTCAAGTAAAGCATATCAAAGCAGGTTTGATAGTAAAAGAATACAAAAATGAATGTCACTATGCCTAAAATAATGGAAAAGATAATGGTATCAACAAGTAATACAATAACTTAAATGAAGGAGACAAACACTAAAAATAAAATCAAAGAAAAATATATTAACAGAGGAGTTTTTGGCTAATATCATCCCTCAACTATGACCTATACTTAAAGTACATCCTTTTGTTATATAATTGAACAAAAAAAATCCTTGAACTATCCAAAAAGTTACGAGATTCATCCTTCTGTCTATTTTTTAAAAAAAAAACACCACCTCCAACAAAACTGAATGTGTCAAGTCAAATGAATATTTGTACACATGGTTAAGATAGTCAAGTCTAGTGATTTTTTTTTAGAAATTGAGATTTAAATCATATTCAGACAATATATTCAAATTCCAAATATTCTTGTAAAAATATGGTCAAATACTACTCCAACTTCAAATTTTCGAATACAATAATTATTTATTTTATTTTCATAATTAAACGCCTACGTAATTTCACGAAATTTCCAACATTTTTTAAAATAATTATTTTACATAATCTTTCTTACCATCGGAACCTACTGTATAAATATTTCAAAACTTATGTATTGTTGCAAGTCAATTTACTTGAGGATGCAAAAAGCATATAAATTGACAACACGCAAAATTTAAATTTCAAGAATGAAAGATTCATTTCCTATCCATATCCTTATTATTTTTAGGTAATTTTGATCTTCTTGTCGTGGCAAGACATGATCAAATTATTTTTTTATTGATTCAATTAGTTTCTTAACAAAAATAGATTGAAGGATGATTCTTGTTATTTTTCGTATAGTATAAGGATGTTTTCTGCTCATTTAGATAATATAAGGATGTACATTAGATTTGAGTCATAGTTGAGGGATGATGCTAGCTAATAACTCATTAAGAGAGTAATAGTACCAACATTGATAAGGAAACTAAACAACACTTGACTACCTACTAATCCTTTTTCCTGGTTATCGACCTACATATCCTCCTATCTAGGGTCATGTTCTTGATAAGTCAGGTGTGTCATGCCTTGTCTAGTCACTTCTCCCCTATACTTCTTCAACTAACTCTACCTCCCGTCAGACCCACTATAGCCAACATCTCACAACTTCTCATTGGGGCATCTCATCTTCACAGTTCACATGCCCAAATCATTTTTGCCTTGCTTCCTTTATCTTGTCCACCACAAAGGCCACTCTCACCTTGTCCAGAATATCTTAGTTCCCGATACTATCTCTTCTTGTATGCCACACATCCATCTCAGCATCCTCATTTCCACTACTTTCATCTTCTAGACGTGCGAGGTTTTGAGCGACATCTTTTTAAGTCTTGGTGGGACATCTTTATCACAATAGGCACGGATGTGAGCCTCCATGTCATCCACCTCTCTCTTGTACGATGTGTAACATCATCATCAATCTCTCATATGCTTGGATTATTGACCTAAGATACTTGAAACTTCGTCTCTTGGAAATGACTTGCGTATCAATCCTCACTACCACATCTGTCTCATGAGTTACGTCACTAAACCCATATCTCATACCGGCCCATCGCTCCTCTTCCTCTGCACACACGTCTATAAACAGTATACTTTACTCGATTTTGTAGGTCCTACTTAAGACAAAGTGGTGTTAGCTTGCTAGGTGATTCCTATACACTTTATGTAAAGTGATCTTGAAGAGGAAATTTTTTCTTGTTGACAGATATATGCACTTTATACTTCTTCTGAAAATTAAAGAAACTGAGGATTGAGAAAAGAATTTTTTCGAAAATGATCTGCGTGGAACTTCCCAACAACCGACCAGAGTTATCCTCACTATTTTGCTATATTGTCTGGTTTTCAGGTACAGTTTAAGTTATATTCCTTTTGCCCGTAGAATGGTTTCAAATGTCACAATCCGCCTTTTTGACACTGAAATCTAGTGGATTCAATGCGGAAGCAACATCACTCCAGTATATTTTTGAGTGCTGGACTCTAGTCTACTCAACTTGGAAGAGGTTCTTCCCTGCCGATTATTTTTGAAGAGATTTATAATTCTTTTTGGTTTTCATCTGATGACAGACGGAACCCCACTTTTCAATCAGGTGTGAATGAATTCGCTTGGACAGTTAATTTTTATGCTGACATAGGTTGTACCCTCTGGTTTCTTTTCATTTCGGAAAGTTATGGTTGCTTTCTTCTTTTGCTGCCCTGTTCACCTCATAGTTGCCCCTTTCCATGATTGACAAGTGATTTCATCCCTCGCCCTCACACATCAAATTTAAAATCATTGTTGAATCAAATCACACTCTTGATGTATATCTGTTCTACTTAGTTCTGTTGTCTTTCAACTTTGATATTATGTTTTGCATTATGAACAAATATATCTATTCTTTCTGATATATAGTTGCTTATATTTAAGGAAACTACATTGGGAATGACTGGATAATAAAAAAGGCCATGTTATTGTTTCTTAGTTGTTCGCTTATAAGATTTAGGAGGATGCTGAAATGATTATTCGCCTTTACTTATTACCCACCTGTACACTAGTTCATGTTTTCATGTGAATCCTTACAGTCGATATCATAATGCACCTATACACGAAGATGAAAAATGCCTTCCTTTTCTAACTATGCTTTAGAGTTTAGTGCTTTGGCTTCTTTCATAATGGTGTGTGTAAATCTAAACACCAGAGAATTAGTAAGCTTCATGCCGATGTGATAATCTTTATTGACCTTTTGCATTGTGGAATTAAAGTCTTGAATAGTATATTAAGAAGAGTAAATGTGGATGAGGATTTCTGTAGTTTTTGAATTGTATTAGAACTTTTTATCTGGAGATTGTAGATAGTTTTTAGACAATACAAAAGAAAAAAGAGAACACGCATTTCAAGATAGTATTTGTTGCCCGAATATTGACTTAGGTAGTTGGTGGAGCGTAATTTCACATATAATATCCACTATATATAAAGTCACAAAATTAGTGAGTAAAGTTTAGTTACTTTAATGGGGCGAAAAATAGTGTTGTGACTTTTTCTTGTTAAAGTGAAATAAAGTTTAATGAGCATACATGTAATCGAATAGAATGGAGAATTATTCTAAGGATCAAAACAATGGGTGTCGCATAAGTTTGAGTTATATGAAATGTATTTAAACCAACATCCTGAGATGGTGTACAAAAGGAAACTGAGATGTCTATTGGGCCAAACAGATACTAGTGGATTAGTTCTACTTTCTGAAAAAATAGAGGTACCAACTGATAGTAGTAGACTACTAGTAGTAGTAGCCCTTCAATGGCTGATCCATGGCGAAATGTGTGTCATGTTATTAAATACTAATTATGTACCTATGCCGGCTATTATTTTGGTGGACTATACAATGGTGTAAACATCCCAATTAAATTATGCCACATTATCGAGAGTCTTTCCTTGAGATTCAGGAGATAAGTTTTCTGTCGTTTCAGCTAATGATGTTGTTTATGTTCCTAATATCTGGTCGTTTCTCCCATACCCTCCCTTTTCTATTATTCTTTTCGGAAAAAATAGAGATGTGGAACATTGAATTGAAATAATCTAGGTGTTTCAATGAGGAGAATAAGATGCTCTAATTTGATCTTGCTTTCACCTTCCTGCTTCCCTACACATGACGGCCTAGTGCACGAAGCATTCATACAGGGTTCAGGGAAGGGCCTTTGTAATGAAGACGGTCTACCTGACACAAATATTAATGGCTGATTTCAATATACTTGAAATAGGATACATGTTTCCACATCCTGAACCTTTGTTTTTAATCATCATATAAAACTATGGTGTCTGTGCATGCGTCTAATTTCCGAAACTCAAGTAGCAAGCAGTACTAAATGGTCCATCCTAGAGCCCATATGATTAATGGCTAATGTTTTCCTCATGTACCAATCAGGGGTGAATTTATAGCCTTGTTTATGGTTCACGTGAATCCACGGTCTTTGCGCCAAATTAGGTATTTTATGTACATATTTCCTAGAATTGTTCTATATTTTCTGCTAGCACCCGTGTTCTAGAATGTATAATGGTGCAGTTGGTTGAATGTTTTGAATCATTTATCCAAAGTAATATGAATCAATCCCCACTTGTTACATACCTACTTTTTTTGTCCTTGTATTGTTTTCAATTATTGAAAAATTCATTATATTTCATCTTTCCTTTTTCCTGAAATTTAACTGTTGGAGTCATCTCAAATCCTTGAGTAGTAGGAAATATACGACGGAGGTGTATATAACCTTTTCTTTACAAATTTGTATTTGGTTTTTCTACTTAATTTTGTTACTTTCTAATTTTACATGTAAGACATGAAAATACGTGTGGACTGGTGGTCAATAACAGGTTTAAAACTCAGTGGAGACGAAAAAAACATTGGGTGATTCTTCTCATATGTCTAGTTTTGGCGGATAGAGTCTCTTATTTAACAAATTAACCTGCTAGGCCTCTTATTATATCTCGTACCTTAAAGTTTCAAATTAGCCTGATATTTAAGTGGAGAAGTATAAACGAATGGTCCATTATTCCTGAATTTTGAATGTTGCAATTCATAATCCCAAAAGTAACAGTCAGAAACTTTGCTCCAAAGCTACAAGAGCTTTTTCATTTCCAACCCATGATTGATGCTTTATAAGTTAATATCGTTCAATTTATTATTACATTGTTTTTTCAGGGAAGTGACAAAATAATTTGCCAGTTAAGGACAGTGATCGTTTAACTGATAAGTAGTACTATTCATAATTTTTAATTATTGCTAGTGTTTCACTTTTATTTTATTCGAACTGATTTGTTTAATATATTGTATATTCTATGGCTTTGCCAATGTAAGTCAATAATACTACATTAAATGATTAGTTGTATAAATTCCCATGTTTTATTTCTCTTTAAATTATAGATTAATCATTTTTAAATTATTCTTTTTTTTTTGACGAATTATTCATTTTGGATCTTGACCGTGACGCCGTTAAGGTGCTTCCACTTTTTTTTAATTCCTAATTGTTTGTTGTTAGTAAAAAGATAAAAGTTAAGAATTCACGTGAGAGGTAATTTAGAAAATATCCTTGTCAAATAAAAATAAGATCAATCGTCTTGTTTGTTGATAGTAAAAATAAATATTTATCTTCACGCGATATTTCTATCAACCCAATTAATACATAACGCTTACACTTTTATTGCCAAGTCATAGTTAATCAATACACATAAAAATGCAAATCTAATTATCTCAAGCATCACCAAACAAAAATACCAGATTCAGATGAACACAATATTACCTTAAGCAGAATACACTAGACACTGAACTGTTCAAGTGTTGTAGTATTACATACAAACATTCCAGTTTAGTTTTTGCTATATGATAAACTCGATGCTACACAAAATGCGAATGTTTACAAAAAGAGTTAGATTTACCATCATGTACAAAATAAAATTCAACCATGAGCAATTTTGCCAGCTTCATGATGATCATTCACAAATTTTAAAATGTCTTGGACATAAATACACCATGTCAAGATAACCGTCTTAGTGTTCAGAAAGATTTAGTAGAGGGATAAAACAGTTGTAGGCAATAAAAGCTCACTCAACCTACTCAGCCAGTATTGTTCTTGATCCTTCGCCTCCTTGATGTCCTGCTGAACTTTTTCACCCAGTATTTCAAATGCTTTGACAGATCTTTGCACCTCTCGCGCTCGGTTTTGGGCCTCTTGCAAGCGCCTTTCAGCCTTTTTGAGTCGTTTCTCTGCTGCTAAGACCTCATTGTTCCTTTCTACCAAATCCTTTTTAGCTGCTTTAGAGACGAGCTTGGTAGTCTCTCTTAACGCCATTAGTAAGGAAGACTTTTTCTCCATATCCTCCTCTTCAGAGATCTCATCCAGATACTGTTGCAACCAAGCTACATCAAGCTTGGCATCCACAGCATCAGAGACTACAGATCGCATGGCTTTAATGGAAGAAAAACTAACATCACCGGTTTTCAGCCGCCTGACAACATCACTAACAACATCAAGCAGGGAAGCTCTGGCATCCACTGATTTACATTGACAGTTGACTGCAATGTCACCATACTTGGCAAAAATGGCAGCAAGTATAGGAGCATTGCTCACTTTTACTTTATAGCCACGCACATCCACCAGCTCACTGGACACATCACCATCTTCGGGCGACACCTTTATAGTTGTTGTCAAACTCCTTGGATTTTCGTCTACTCCAGATTCTGAACCTTCAACCTTGATCCCTTTATTTTGGTGCACTCCTTTTGGAGTTGAATTATGCTGCGTGGTCCTTCATAAAAAAATACTTCGTTTAGCTAGAGTTCCATTTATTATCATGCAAAGGGGGTCTAAATGTGATAAAAATAACTTACATAATTGGAGTCATCAGATCATCAGTTGCTTTCCCCTGCCAAAATTGAGCATAGACAGGTGTTATGAAGTGAATACTAAGATTAAGTTTTTCAAATTTTATCACTTTGCCATGCATGCTTCCTAGGTTCACTTTGTACTAAACTTCTGCTGCAGTTTGCCATTCACAATGACACTCTGTGAACACTTTTAGAGACCAAAATGGTTGTCATGCAGGGTTAAAAGGACTAATTTAGCAAGGCAAAATAAATTCACGTAAACGTGAATCTTCGCTTATAACTTCTCTTTTAAAAGTTTTACTTACAAGGAAGGGCTATTTCGTTCTTTCAGAAGTCATTATTTTCTTAGAGATAATGTGATTGGATCTTAGTGCTTAGAGATGGCAAAGTCTAATGTTTAGTTAGAAGGAGATGACAACGTACAACGTAGCAGAACTTAGATGACAGTGTGAAAAAAAACCTCTGAAATAAGATGACTACAGAAGAGAAGAGAAAGAGTCAAGAATTAGTGTACCGGACTACGATTGAAGTAGCACCAACTTACACTATATAACTTTGTTTTGCTGCATGCATTCTTCTTGCTTTCAGTACCAGGAGTTAGCAACGGCACATCATTAGCAACATGCAAAGCCTGCTCAAAAAATTGACATTAAGAATGCAGAGAACATAGGTTCCATAATCTGAACACATTTCAGTCCATGGAGAATGGTTTAACTCTTGCAAGTTCTACCCAAACAATATCAACTTTGTAAAATAGGTGAAATAGGATAATACCAGCAGTTCTTTAGTAAATCATAAACCAGGATAACATAAAATAGGTGAATATACTTTCATTAAATGAAGATGCTCAACAGAAGCAAGGAGAAAGATACTATCCGTTGAAAGTATATAACAAAAACAAGAACCGCAGAAAAGCGCCAAACTCTATTGTGGACTTAAATCACAAAGTACATTTAAATTGCAAGGGGCAAGCCAAAGATGTGTAGCTCATAGGCGGAAAGCTTCCACACAAGTACTCTCACCTTCTTTCTTTTCCTTGTTTGGCGATATGAATCAATAATGCAACCAAGGCGCCTGCACATTAACAACTTATGTAATATTCTTTTGATGAAACAACTTATGTAATACTTATCAACCACAAAAATTGATTCACATAGATATTTGAGAAAGCAATAGCTTCGAAGTACAACATAAAAATTTATTAACTTCCAAATGTGCCATAGTATTTTATCCTAAAGGTCACAAGAGAACATAGTACTTCTAGTGACTTTTATTTTTGCATTACTGTAAGTGTCCCAGTAGTCCTGCTGATGCCTTAAAAAGATTTACAGAAACCATCTGCGCCACTGTACAATTAACATCAAATGCAATCAGTAAACATATTGAAGACCCACCAAAATTTCATTGACACTCTTATTTTACTAGGTTTTATGTCAGAAGTTCATCAATATTTCAAAAAGGGAAAAAAATCAGAACAAACATAACACTATTTTGTTACTTCATTGTTCACATACATCAGTGCTCGACTTTTAGTTTTTCTTTTTTCCCTTTTAGCATTTACATTTAGAATAAACTCTAACAAAGTGTCTTATATTTTTTTTATATCCCAAATATACTAAAAGGAATCACCTATCAACATAAATGCTAGAAAAAAACTGTAAATATCTGGAAAATGAAGTATAACTTCATGCTTGTTTTCTTCAAAAAAAATGAGGGAGGCTTGTTTAAATGTAATTATGTAAGCAGATTAAACAAGGCAGGAGATGAAAAGGGAGGTTTTAATCCCCCACCTTTGCAAGAAGATTTTGCATAATATCTGATTGGATACAAGTATCACTTTTCTGATGCATACATAGGTGAAGACAGATGTGTAAGGGTAGCTTATCTGAAGATAAGGGCACCAAGTAACACAGCAACAGAAGCAAACTAGTAAAATAGGGAATGCAAAAGACTTGAAGTTTGGACACCTAATCTATCGAGAAGTTTTACTAAAGGCAAAACCACAAAAAAAGGGTGACATTTTCAGCGAGAGACTTGCAGGTATATGCATGTCTATGTGAGAGAACAAGATTAATATTGGATAGTTGAGTTAGATTTGATGCACCAAAAGAAAATTAAAGATCACAAAATAAGCACCACACAGGAAAAGCTAAATGAATGCGGTTGACAAGAGGGGTTGTTCGGATGGTAAGCACCCTCCACCTCCAACCCTGAGGGTTGTGGGTTCAAGTCACCATGGGAGCAAAAATGGTGGAAACTCCTAAGGAGGCTAAACAAAAGAAGGTGCTTCATCTATAGCATCTAAAGGTATCCAGCATGTCACAATGATCTAAGTTCTATTCTGATACTAATATTTAGCTCTCAAGCAGCATCCAAATCATCAAATTACTTGCCCTGAATGAGAAATCAGGTGAATGAAGCTTACATGTCAGACAAATCACTTGGACCAGGAGCAATCTCGTGTATCTGAAATACATCCATCCAATAAGTCATGCAAATAAAGACAAGCACAGAACACACGGGTAGAGAAGAGAAGGTAAAAGAAAAGCCTGGCAGGAACCCACAGGATCTGATGCATTGTCATGGTCAACTAGTTCCCAGCGCTCCTTTGTAAGATTAAGAATTTCTTGATCGCCATCTCCATAGATCACCTTAGAATATCATGAAAAACGTGAATGATGAAACATTACCAAGGCTTAGAAAATTGCTTGCCAAATTAACTTCAGTTTAGATTCTGACAACCTGTGAAACCGTAGACTGATACCAGCCTATTAGCATATGAGAAGCATCAACCAGCATTTGAGGGAGTACGAATGTATGATTACATAAAGCAGTTGAACTCAATTAAAAAACAAGAAAATAATGTTTACATAGCCATTCTAAATCTTTACCGTGTGCTTCTTCTCTGAATGGTCAAAATCAGTGACAAGTCCTTCATAGAACCTACAGAATGTGAATGCTACGTGATATGACATTTGAACTAAAAAATGAACTTCATTAGAACAAAAAAAGTGATGTGTCAAAATTTTAAAACAAAAAGGGATAATAAGAAGCTCAATGCTCAAAAGTCTGCCTGTATGGACCTAAGAATATTCTTGAAAAAATAAAGAGAAAAAAGTAAACACCAAATCTTCTTGGGCAGATACTACCAAATATCTAATATGATGCAATGACAAAACCAAGCACCAACATCTGCTTAAACTTTTAACAGGAATATCTGAAGCTTGGCTACATCAGATTTTAAAGTCAACATTTAAACTTTTAACAGGAATATCTGAAGCTTGGCTACATAATATACCCCCATCCACATCGGGTCCCCAACTCATTCTCAAAAAATATCTATACATATTCAGTGAAATCACATACACTTGATCAAGTGGCCACCAAACCCTTACTCTGCAGCCAACGAGCTCCTTGTCATGCTCTCTGACAACCTTATCCGGAGAATCCTAAGGAAAAGATTATAGAGATGATCATCAGTCTAGAGAGCAAACACTGATACATCTAGAGACAAGGTGGGAGGTTGAAAAGTATGCACATCAGATTCCATATTAGTCAAAAGTCTTTTCTCTTCAGTAACAACTGGTAACTTCTTTATAGAATTTCATGACATCAGGACTGTATCACAGGTAGAGGACAGTCACGTTGGAGATAGAAAAAAAGAAAATATCCTCTACTCTTAAGTTAAATAAACAAAAGTAAAACTACTTTCAGCACATAAATAACCTCACTGGCGAATTTTATGGAACATTCACTTTAGAATAAAGGTTTTCTAATCTCACTAACTGTAAGTTAACTCTAATTAAAGATAATAAATGTTTACCTCTTTTTGTGATGGCGGGTTCTTCCTTTTACGTTGTTCTTTAGAGCTTTTGGGGAAGTTGCTATGCTTGATGATTGACACAGAACCCAATGCCTGAACCATTCAATTTTTGTACATGATAAGCCTAAAACTAAGGGTAGAACAAACACTTCACTTAAATCCACATAATATTCCAAACAAGTACATTCACTTTAGTAATCACTTACTGAAGGTTGTCTAATATCATTAACTATAAGCCAGCTTTATTAATGATAACAGATGTTTACCTCTTCTTGTGATGGCAAGTTCTTCCTTTCACGTTGTTCTTTAGAGGTTTTGGGGGAGGTTCTTTCTTTGGTGTTTGAGACAGAACCTAATGCCTGCAGAGATCAATTTATGTACATAATAAGTCCAAACTAAGGGGTATATTAAATACTTTACTTGAATCCATATAATATTCCAAAACGAGTACATTCACTTAAATAGTCACTTACTGAAGGTTGTCTAATATCAATAACTATAAGCCAGCTGTAATTAATGATAACAGATGTTTACCTCTTCTTGTGATGGCAAGTTCTTCCTTTTACGTTGTTCTTTAGAGGTTTTCGGGGAGGTTCTTTCTTTGGAGATTGAGACGGAACCTAATGCCTGCAAGGATTGATTTATGTACATAATAAGTCCAAACTAAGGGATATACTAAATACTTAACTAGAATCCACATAATGTTCCAAAACAAGTACGTTCACTTTAGTAATCACCTACTGAAGGTTGTCTAATATCATTAACTATAATTTATGATTACAGATGTTTACCTTTTCTTGTGATGGTGAATTCTTCCTTTTCCGTTGATCCTTCGAGGTTTTCGCAAAGTTGCTTTCTTTGGTGATTGAGAAGACAAATCCCAATGCCTGCACAATTCAATTTACGTATACATTAAGTCCAGAACTATTGTGGGTGGTATAAAAAGAGGAAATAGGAGAGTTTTTGAAGGTCTCTTAGTTGAGAAGTAGTCTCCGTTCCCTTATTTTGTTTTGGCGTAATCAGAAAATTCCTTGTTGTATAGAGGATTGGATGGAGAGTGTAGAGAATCATAGTGTAGATTCTTTTCTTTTTGGTACATCTCTTGTATATGGCAAGTTTAGCCATAATTATGCATGAAAATACTTTTTAGTTCATAAAAAGAAATAGTCCAGGAGCAAAAATAAATACAACAAAATACCAGTGAAATCCCACAAAATGAGGTCTAGGGAGGGTAGAGTGTACGCAGACCTTACCACTACCTCGTGGAGGTAGAGAGTCTGTTGCCAAAACGAATACACAACTTCCTAAACAAATTCAGCCAATTGGCGTTAACTGTTTAATACTTTAATTTACCTCATCCCTTGATTCATTAACGGATAACCTCCGTCTTTTATCACGATATGTGGCTGGTATATTTTTCTTGTCGTCTTTTTCATGTTTCTCTTCTAATGCCTCCACAACAGCAAATTCTTCTGAAGCAACCGATGTAGGTTGTGAGACTTTCTTCTTGGTTATAGCTCCTGGTGCATCTCTTGCTGAAATTGATTTGTCATTTTTCTCCTTTTGGTGTCTCTTTATACAAGTCACTATTGGAGTCTTCTCCTCACCATACAATCCTTTGGAGATTGCACATTTAGGTGAACAACTACTTCTCTTTTTAGTATCTTTCCCACAACCCTTCAAGAGAATACGGGCTTTTGACCTCCTTTCTCCACTTACCCAAGCATGATCGTATCCTTCCTCTGGTTTGTTCAAAAAATTAGGCTTCCAACCTCTTTTCTTTGAAGTCTGTGTAGCTTCTGGATCTACTGCTTTTTTGGCTGCTGCATTTACGAACCCCAAGTTTTTAGATTGCGAGGTGGTCCTTGAATCAGTACTTTTTTGCTGCTTCATTGCATCTCCATGTTCTGATTCCTTTAAAATTGTATCTGTCTCTAGAACGACATCATTGTCTTTATGCTTGGGATCATCTTTCCCTAGCAAAATAGGTGCTTGATCTAGGAACGGAGCAACTATGTCAGGTTCAGCATGTGGTGCAAGCTCTTCGGGAGCATTTTCCCCCTGACAAGTGTGTAGCAAAGGAAGAATTCACATCATTAAATCCAGAACAAATATCACCAATAATCTGTGAAGTTACCTTTACTTATCATTTTTAGATCAACAATTAATCAGCAAAACAAGAAGAGTTTCTGACTATCTCATAAAGGACCTTAAGTTTTATCTTTCTCAAGCTAGTCTAAAAATGAGGACAGCTTGGTGAAAACGTGTACACATTCCTGAGTTTATAATAGTAAAAAGAAATACGGAAAAGGAATGCTGAAATGTAGGAAATATGTCTAGGATCAGTGCTGAATCAGCTGCTCATGAAATATGGAAGATCTAATAATCTTAGAAAAAAGAGGTGGGGGTGGGAACTCCATTCTTTGTAAGTTAGAAAGAGAATGAGAAATGGAGAACTACACAACTAAACAATCATGTTCTTTACAAATAATTGCAGCAATTACTTTGATTATCAGATAGACCCACCGTAGTTTTACTTTCAAGTGCCTCAATCCAAATCAATTCAACAACTTCCGAGTAGTTGTTAATGGAAATGCCGAGGGACCTCACTGCTTTGGGAAGATATGGATGAAGTTTGATAGCACTTTCTTGAAGAACTCTCTCTCCCAACACATAGGAACGAGGTGAAACATTCTAAACCAAAAGAAGATGTCATAAAAATAATGAGAAAGATTGATGAATAAAGTTGTAAAGGAAAAGCTATACCTGGTTATCCTTCTTAACACTACTAATGAGGATGTTCAGAAGCTGCATTGGAATTTCTTCACTCTCTTTTATTATAATGCTCATTATTTCCTCGATGTCCATGAATACTTGATCAGGGTGGTCAGGCCTTAAAATGGGGCAAGAGACAAAACATTGTCAAACCATTTCCCAAAAGAAAAAAATGGCATACTGAGGAACTGGTAGTCTTTGAACTTTACGAAGAAAAAAGAATCCGGTACACTTTGACATGCTATGTACCTTAGCATATAAGTAGATTCATGCAGCATTCAAAGTTATGAAGGTACAACAGTGAATGTTCTGCTAAAACTGTCATATATTCCTTCCATCCCATTGCTATAACAGTGTATGACTGGTACAATATTTTAACATGTATAATTGAATTATGATTATTAGTGATAGTGGAAAAATGTTTAATTTATAGTCAAAGAGTTAGTTTGATAAGAAAATATCTACTTATCAGATTTCGAATTTGGATAGTCAGACATTGAAGTATTAGAAGTTGGATACTCAGCAGCCGGTTGTTGAGATCCCAGAAAAATTTGAGTGGACGAAAAGACTATATACTAAGGGAGGGAAGATAATGTATATCGACTCTCCTTAATATACACACATATTTTATATATATTGTCTATACTGTGCATGCTTGCAAGTGTTTCAGCAATTTGGAAGATGATTAGGGATTTATTGGAAGGGTAAGAAGTGTAATAGGAACTTCACCAAGTAGAGTGGAAGAAGATTATGGTTCCCACATGGAGGGGGAAGGAATTAGGAGACTATCCACCTATATACAACGCTTTTATGGTAAGTTATGGAGATTTTCTCCCGGATAATAATGTGCATGCTTCATGGAGAGTGGTTATATCGACTAAATATGGACTAGCATGGTGATTTAGTCTTCTGGTGAGTGGGGTAAATTCATTTGGAAGGGACTTCTCTTCATCGTGAGACTGATTGAAGCTGCTGAAACTGCACCTAGTAGTTGATTGGTGCCAGAAATGAGACATAGTTTCTCCCAATCCTCCTGGCTTTTCAGCCTTTACTTCCTTTCCTGTTCACTTTTCAAGTCTACCAATCTCTCTTTTGAGATCGGGAATCCATCTGGAGCAACGCTTTGGCCAACTGCAACCTTTGAAACTTGGGGATGATGGGCCCGTTCCTCTACCCTTCTCCACTTAAATACTGGATTTAGTTCGCTTGAGGCAGGGCTCTAACTTGTGGTATAACACATGTCCCTTAATCGGTGCCTATTGAGCTAACACCTGGTGGCTTCAGTCTACCAAAATCTCAACTTTATTCATGTTACCAAAAAAGAGAGGAGGAAAAGCAACACTATAAATCACTGTTGTTCTTTTCCACGTTTGCACTCCCATTTTACTAGCTCTATGTGTTCTGAACTGGCATAATCATTGATTTCCTTCAAAGCCCAAATCAATTCGAAATAAAAAAATTGTGTTCCAAAAAAGGGCTCACTGAATTGCTTGTTCTCAGCTGGGACAATCTTTCAAAGACATGCAACTGCTGATGCACCCATATTGAATTTCTCCTAAGTCCTAAGACAGATATTGACCAAGACAAAACTCTAAGACAAGTAGCTAACTAAAATATACTGAACAACAAGATAGCAGTAGTCACAAGCAATTACTCATCTCATTCATGAATGTTCTGCTCTTTTAGGTTGACAGTGCACAAATAAATAAATGAAAAGGAAAAGGGAAAAGTAATACATTAACTTGTGGCAAGGACAGAGCATACATGATATTACCAGAAAAACAAATGAACAACAAAAGATAAAATACCAGCAAAGTAACACCCGGTCCAATCCCTCTTTCCTTTAGAAAATTATGAATGAGTCACATCATTGGATATATACCTTATACTATTCAGAAAATGTTGAAACATCTGAACAATCAACACATCTAATTCGAGATCCCACATCAGCACGCACGTTCGGTACTTTGCAAGAACTTCAATAATAGAAACAGCCTTTGAATAACAGCGACTATCCAAGCAAGACAATTTCCCAAATGCCAACACTGCAAGCTCAAAAAAGTCCTGTCCACCAATTGAGCAAGAAACCAACAGTGAGTATGTATAAATACTATTCATGCATCCAAGAAAATCATAGATGCATAACTATTACAGAATATGAACCATCAATTACAAAGCAAAACAGCTTAGTTAGAAGAGAGACTGGAAACCAATCTAACTTCCAACTTGGGCAAAGAAGGTTGTATGTGTTGTACTTGCCGTAAGTCTGCTATCATCATATGGTTGATCTGGAGCTGTAATTCTCATGATCTCACTAATGCAAGATGCAACTGACACCTTCACATCTATGTCAGGATGTCGTAGAAGTCCATCTGCAACTAGTGCTTCCATTGCAGGCCGAAAAGCATCTCGTGCTGATGCAGGGGGAACTTGTTTCACCATTGACAAAAGATGCTCTAAATTCTGAAATTTGTGTACCATTAAAAAAATGTTTGAACCATGTCAAATACATCGGAAGCGCTTCTCTGAATAACAAATGAAATCTAGATCATGTAGCAAATAGAGAATAAATAAAGTTCTAAACTACGTCACAAGGTCAAACATCTCTCTCTCCACAGTTATATGTCCTTTCATCCATCAGGAACCCTGATAATGTCCTTTACATATCAAGAAGTAAATGAACATATATATATAATTCCATTACCAGGTAGAGTGAATAAGCAATGCTAAATCATAATCTGTGATAAAACTTTAGTTAAAGCACAAGAAGCGAAAGATAGGCCAAGTTCCTTCGGAACAATAATGATTCAAGATGGATCATGTTGACTGATCCTTCTTCCCTAGTTATTTGCAAGGAACATGTTGAGAATAGTAGATATCACAATCTAGGTCTAGGTGCTAGGTTAGATAATAACTTTTTTTCTTTACTAGATCAGAAAGTAATATCCAATAAACAAACAACAACGCTCAAGACTAAAGAATCAGTCAATGTAGTATAAAATTCATTGATGGATAAGGTTCACATTCGCCTCCTGCGCAAGCCTAAAAACTTCCTAAGCGTGAACATCTAACCCCCACAATCCCAAATCTACAGACAAATAACAACCACATACCCAGTGACCGGTGTAATGCCACAAGTGGGGTCTTGGGAGAAAGAAATGTCCTTAACCCAAATCTACATAAACGTGGAATCAAAATTAGAAGTGAAGAAATTTTCTTGTATTATATTGAGAAACCAAGGTGACAACTTTTTTGGCTATCTTGGTTCGCCAAACAATTCAAGCATATAGTATTAGGAGCCTTCGTAATATTACTGATTTCATAAAGACTTTTGGCAATCCATAAGATAACACAAAGACTGAGATGTCCACCACCTAAAAAGGTTGTCACCTAGGCTTCTCAAAATGATACAAGAACATTCTTTCACTTGTATTTTGATCCCACGTTTATGTAAATTTGGGATAAGGATGCGTTCACACCTCCCTCCCAAGACCCCACTTGTGGCATTACATCGGTCACCAGATATGTTATTGTTGTTGTGGTTTGACTGTATACATTTGGATTGTGGGGGTTAGATGTTCACACTTGGTAACATTTAGGCTTGCACTGGAGGCGAATGTGAACCATATCCATCAATTAATATTATAGACATTGAAATGATTCTTTAGTCTTATGATTTTTTGTTTGTTCATTGGGTATTACTTTCTGATCTTGTAAGTGAAAAAGGGTTATTATCTAACCTAGCACCTAGACCTAGATTTTGATATCTACTAATCTCAACATGTTCCTTGTACATCAAAGAAAGTAACCAATTAGGGTCATTTCACCTATGATTAATTAAAAAATTGGTAACCTAAAACAAATTTCGAAACAGTTTAAGAATTCTATTATAAAGAAAATAAACAAATTACACACAACAGCATTGCAGCAACGCACATGAGTAAGCACAAAAATTGAGACCCCTTGGTCCTTATGTACTTCTGGGTTTAAGCAGATAAACAAATGGCAAGAGAAATTAAGAGGGTCTCACATCAAGCTTCTCCAGAAGCTCCTCTGTCGAAGAAGAAGAAGTAGGCTGCTGAAGAAGCTCATTCCCAGCTTCAAGAAGTTTTTTGTTCCGTTCTTCCTCTTCATCTGAAACGGAAACATGAGCGAGGGCACCCATTTCTTTTTTCCAGAGCAAACGAAGAAGAAACAAGAGCACTGCAAAATCAAAAAAAAAAATCAAAAGACCCCAAAAGTTGACACCAGTACTAGTGAACAAAGGACAAGTAAGTAAGAGAGAGAAGATGAAACGCATGCAGCAGAGGCACAGCACATCTGTCAAAAAAAATTATTTTACTTTTCAAAAAACCGAACAAGAAAAACTGAATTATTTAAAAAAATTATTTTGTTGCAAAAACTGAATTACTAATAAAGTTAATTAGTATCCTCGACTTTTGTGGCTTTATTAATTTATATTTAAAATAAGTTTTTAAATATATTTTTAAACTAGTTTTTACAAAAATTATTTAAATTTGAAAATACCAAGCTTTGTTCTTTAGTCAAAGGTGTTTGATATATAAGTAAATATGGACGGTACTAAAAAGTCTCACATCAAATTTAAGTGTTTTCTAATAAAGGGAATTAATTCTCTACCCCATGAAACTCGAGATCTCTTCCCACTTTACACAATACTTGTTGATAGAAACAAAATTAGTTAAGCGGGCATAAATCTATAAAATAATTTTTATTTTTAAAGCAGACATGCACATATATAAACTTTTTTATAATAAAGATTGCATTCAATTTTCCAGTACTCACTTGAATTTGCAAATGAGTTGCTATTCTTGTAAATAAAAATGAAAATTTATGAATTTTAGTAGCTTGGTCTCTAGGCTTACTTGAGTTTCTATTTCGTTGATGAGAGTTTAATTCTACAACTGTAATCCTCTCGTTATTTTTCATTTCTCTATGCCCTTTTTTTCACAAAAAAAATATAGGTGGAAATGAGGGAGAGTCAGAAAAATTTGTGTTGAAATTGATTTTCTTTATCGTCATCATCGTCGTCCTAAATTTCCTTCATCTCCGCCGCAATGATTCTAGTTGTGTTAAAAATGACAAGGGCTGATAACATCATCTATCATATATCATATATTATTATAAGTGGGAACAAAAAATTGAAAATTGAAATACCAAAATAACCCTATATAGTTGAGTTACTACAATAATACCATTATATTATTATTATTATTATTATTAAATACTAATTTAAGTTTCATAACAGAAAACTTTTTACATACCACTAAAATGTTACTGTAATAATTTAAAGTGCATTTATTAGTATTCCTTTTGCCATTATCATTGAGTTGCATTAACAATTTTTCTTCTTAATTGCTGAATTTTGAGCACTTAAAATAATTACCGTTTTAGATTAAAAAAACTTAAACATTAAAGCATATGAAGAGAGAGGTTTAAGCATATGGAGAGATTCATACAATATCAATATTTAATTGAAGAGAATACATGGTTAGATGTCACAATTTATTATTTTTCACTTTTTAATGACTTTAATTGCTAAACTTTTTAGCTTTTACAATTAAATACATTCATTCACAACCTTTCATATACATAATTTCTCTCTTTATAAGTTAAATAAAAAAATATTAGTCCATTACAATTTATATTTTCACATCTTATAGTTCTTATATAATCATTTATTCAATATGGTCTTTTTTTTTCTTATTGATATATTGCTTTGTTTAATTAACTTCTTTCATTTGTATGGAAATAAAGTGTTAGATATTTGACAATCTTGACAAATCATATAATTGAAGTAGTAATCTTTTTTTTTACCAATAAATATAGTGTATCCCACATGATTAAAATAAAAAGTCTTTATCAATACAATCAGAAATTTTTAAAATTCTATTGATCTTTGCAAGTTGCAACCTTATTTGAATGTTTTACCAGAAACATCATTTTTACCCTTTAAATATTGTATAATGCATATTATTCTAAAATAATTATATCATTTGAAATATTTGGTATTAAATAACATGAAATACACGTGCAACGTACGTGTTTAAGAACTAGTCTTTATATAGGAGGCAGTATTAATTAGGTTTTGAAAGTTATTGCACTTTTATTTATTTCTTCGGTCTAAATTTTAGTATAAATCTTTATTTCGTCCAAAATTTATTACAAATCTTTATTTCGTTCAAAATTTATTACAACTTTTTATTTCGTTCAAAATTTATTACGAAATTTTATTTCATCCAAATTTTATTACGAATCTTCATTTCGTCCAAATTTTGTTATTAATTTTTATTTCATCCAAAATTTATTACAAATCTCTATTTCGTCCAAGTTTTACTATAAACCTTTATTTCGATCAAATTTTATTACAAACTCTTTAAAAATTTGATTATTTGCTTCCAGTTTTTTGCCAATATAACTTCTTTTTTTTGTAAAATTACTTATCTGGATAAAAATTATTTTAAAGAAATACAAGGAATAAAATTCTTTATTTTGATCCAAGACGAAATGAGAGTTGATATTTCAATTTTTCTCATTTATGGGGATAATGCACAAGTACCCCTCAACCTATGCCTGTCGAGAGATACACTTATACTATATTAAGGTTCTATTACCCCTGAACTTATTTTATTAATAATTTTCTAACCCTTTTCGGCCAACGTGACACTATCTTGTAGCCCAATGCTGGTTGACTTTTTTTTTCAAGTTAGTGCCACGTAGGCCGAAAAGGGGTAGAAAATTACTTATAAAATAAGTTCATGAGAGTAATAAGACCTTATTATAGTATAAGTGTGTCTCTATAATTTTGGACATAGGTTGAGGGGATACTTGTGCATTTTTCACTCATTTGTGATCATGTCATATGACATGAATTCCATTTAACAATAAAATAACTTTTTCTGAGTAAAAAATTATTATTTCACTTATAATATTTTTTAAATTATGTATTTCCTCTCAAATGTAAAAATTATTATTTTTCTCCGTTAACTGTATTAAATGTATACACTTTCTTCCTCAATTATTATTTGGTTGGATGAGCTTTTTTTTGAAGAAACTTATTTTTCTTCTTTTAATTTCAAAAATAAATGAGAGTAAGATTTCCTTTTATTGAAAACTATATTGAATAGATTAAGTTTCTCATTTATATATACGCTATATGTGGAATCAATATCGACTCTATTTGAGTAGTTATGTTTTTCACAATCGTCTTGAATTGAATTAAGTGCACAAATTAGATTTATTAAATTTTAATATTTATATTTGATAAATCAGTTTTTACTATTTTTTTAAAAACTAGGTGGATCTATAAAAATAATTGAGGTAGAAGGTAAAATTTATATACACTATTATATTTATGATTGCATATATGAAACTACATCAATATGTTATTGTATATAAAATTTATTTTTATATTGATACACATAGTTATACAATATCTATTCAATATTTCTATTGTACATATATAATCACATAAATATTATATAATTTATAAATAAGCTTTTGATTTTTTACTTCCCAGTATATTTAATGCATAAGAAATATTTATTATATGTATATATGTATATATTTACTAACAGATAACAACGTATATAATGTGTTAAATAGAATATGAAATAAAAATAATTTAAAATAAGCTAGAGAATAAAATGTGTGGCACAATTTTGAGTAAATTTGTCCATTTTGAACGTAAAACTTACCCAATTTGATAAAAGAGAAAATAATACTTATACTCAAAACTTGAAGTATAAATAAACATTCATTTCTTTATTTTCATATGTCCATATTTTTATTATTTGATACCATCAAAGTATATTTTAATGGTATCAAAGAATAAACAATTAAGTGAAAATACTATTCAATTGCTCCTCCTTAATATATATATATATATATATATATATACACACACACATTGATGACATCAAGAAGAAACATGATGTGTTTAAGAGTCTGTTTAGATGAATTTAAAAGTTGGTCAAATTGACTTAAAAGTTAATTTTTGATTTATTAGAGTTGTTTGTCAATTATCAAATTAATTTATTTTAAGTCGTAAGCTAAAAGCTAGGTGAGGAGTATTTTTTTTTTCAACTTAAAAAGTCATTTTATGTTGACCAAGTATATTATCTTTTTGCTCTTAATTCTTTTATTATTATTATATATATTTTTAATTATTATATTGTTATTTTTTATTGTTATTATTATTTTTATTTTTATAATTTTTATTTTTATTATCATTATTATTATTTTTATTTTTATTATTATTATTATTAGTTTATTATTATTATTCTATTATTATTATTTTATTATTATTATTAATAATAATAATAATAATATTTTTACTAATATTATGACTATTTTTATTTTTATTATTATTATTATTATTTTTATTATTATTAATACTGTTATTACTATTATTATTATTATTATTATTATTTTTATTTATTTATTTTTATTATTATTATTATTTTTATTATCATTATTATTGTTATTTTTTTATTATTATTATAAAAAAATTGTGATGATAAAGAAATATGCGGATAATAGAAAATATTATTACTTATGGCTGTAAAATATAAATTAGTTTTGTTTTAATTTTTTCAAGTATAAAAACCTTAAATTAATAATTTTTTAACAATTTTAAGGGTATTTCAGACATTTAATAAAAAAAGTGTTTATCAGCACTTATTTGTCAAACAATCAACAATTTTTTTTTCAATTGAAACACTTTTATCCAAATACATAATTACTTATTTTTAAAATAAGTTTCAGCACTTTTAAAAATATTTTTTAAAAATTATTTTTTTTAAACCTATCTAAACGGGTTCTAAGTGAAAATACTACTCAATTACTGGTTGATACCATAAAAATATATACTATAGATGCTATGATAAATCAGGGATTTAGAAGCAATGATTCAATGATAAAAAAAGAAAGTAGTCGAGTAAATAATTCAGATCATAAATTTAATCAATAATAAATATATTAAATTATGTTCCATTTTGAATAAATATTTTACCTAATTGATCTAGTTTGCAGTAGTTCTAAAAAGTGTTTGTTTTGGCCGGTAAATTTCGGTAAGAAGCCATTTGGTCCGTATCGACCGGTTTAGTCTTCATTGACACGTATAGAACAACTATCGTGTTCCAATCAGAAGTAGCCATGTCACCAAAAGTCCACGTGGAGAAAACTGATTTGCTCAGACTGCTCCTCCAACGTGGAATCTGGAAGGTAAAAAGCCTCCAGCATCCGAAGCCCAAGCCAAAAAAGCCCACAGCGACCATCAAATATCATCGGAGATTGGAAAGTAGAAATTGTTTGAAATTTCACATCCGAATCGGAACATCGTCGGAGCTCATCGGGCATCCGCAAAGAGCTTCATCGTGGCTCCCTCAGGGTTACAACAACATCAAACTCTTACTAGAAGGAAATCAGCACCGCCGTCGACATTGAATCAAGCCGGTGCATCGGGCTCGAAGCGAATAGTGCTGAAAGAATCCTCAACCGAATCGGACCTTGATCTTCCATTTTGGCAAAGAACCTCGTTCATTGTTCTCTTACTTCTCATGGCGATTTCCTTCTTCGGCCTCGCGCTTTTTCTTTTTCTCACCCTGGACTCTGATTACATATCAACAACACCTGTCTCCGCTGCTTCCGAAGGCGTCCAGGTAATGCAATATACTTCCAATTAACTGTTATCGTTTGTTTCAAGCTTAATTGAGAACTGGAATCTGTTCTAACTCAGATTTTAATATCATATCTTGCGCGGTAGGATCTAAAGTGTATAGAACCCAATGGTGATTAATAGTAGTTCTGGTTTAACCCTAAGCACACCAATCTGTTTATATTTTCGTAGATTACATATGGATCCGCGATTAAGTTGATGCACGAGAAGACAAAGTTTCGGTTGCATTCCCATGATGTGCCATATGGTTCTGGCAGTGGGCAGCAATCGGTCACTGGATTTCCCGGCGTAGATGATGCTAACAGCTACTGGGTATGTTAGATGATTGTATTTAAGTATTATCTTCTTGCATTCACTTCAAAATGTGTTAAATTCATTAGCTGATTGATCTGTGGTTTCTCACTAGGCTGTTAGGAGCACCGACTCGTCCAAGCAAGGTGATCCTATAAAGAGTGGAAGCATCATCAGGCTGCAACATATAAAGACAAGAAGATGGTTGCATAGCCATTTGCATGCTTCTCCCATATCAGGAAATATGGAGGTTTGTAGGCTGGTTTAGATTTCTCTTTCTCAGTTACACCTTAAATATTGTATTTCCACTTGAAAATTGTGAGCTAGATAATATCCCAAGGCAGATATAGTTTTACCAAGGAGTACACGAATTGACCTCCAAATGCTTTGGTTTAGCTGGGCTAAAAGATTTGGAGATCCAAAAGGGAGAATGCCCTGGATTAATTGTTGTGGAACTTTTAAAGTAACACAAAGTCATCTAGATAAATTCTCATTTTTGATGCAGTATAATTATGATTGTGCATTCACGATTACGTGACATCTAGTTTCTCAAAGAGATTTTCCCTATGACTTGAGTGTTGTATGTTTTCATTTATCAGAGTTGACCTTTTCTTTGGTTTAGGTTGAGATGATGCCCATATATTGTTTTATGCAAACAGTTGTGTGGGGTGTATGTTATGAATTATGACATTTGGTACATCATTCTCTATTGAATAACAAAAGGGGACAAACAGTTTCCCTACGTTGGTCTCTAACAAACATTGTAAAATATGCATTCTGGTTCCATTCTTAGTAAACATCACCTCTACGGGAGACAACCTTTATATCTTCTTAAGGTAGGGTAAGGTTTGCATACACACTACACACTACCCTCTCCAAACCCCAATTGTGGGATTACAGTGGGTTTGTTGTTGGTGTCTTAGTAACATCACCAAATCGATCTGAATTCTGATACATTTTTTGGTTGATGAATAACTAAGTCAATACATTACATTTAGTTGGTGTTTAACACCGAATATAGGCTTTCTTATGCAAATGTGTCCATAATATATATAAAATTATAACTATTAACTTTCTAAAATTAAATATGATGAATTTTGGTAATAACTAGTCGTAGTTTGTTATTGCTGGAAAGCAAATTGGCAGCTTAATTACTTAAAAAAAAGAATAAATATTGGCATCTCAGTTCACGGCAGGGGCAGAGCTGCACTACACTATACCAAGGGTGGTCAGCCGAACACCCTTCATTGGGTGAAATTTTGTAATATAAGTTATATATTACACAATGAACACCCTTCGAATAATTGTATACCATGGCTTAGTGGTCAAGGGTACTTTGAGTGGGTCAGTTGTTATGGGTGCGAATCCTCGCAGAAGCGATTAAATTTTTTTTCCCAGTTTAAAAACAAAGCTTGATTGACAAGCTCTTAATTACATTTTATTCTTTCCATATATTTATCTTTGTATATTATTAAAGAAGCAAATTATTAAACAAGGCCCTTTATTGCTTAATACTTTCTAAATATTTGTCTTAATATATTATTAAAAAGTAAATTAGAAAGATTTTACTCATTTTTTATATAAGATTTCATATTAGAGAAGTACCATCTAAAACCCTTTGTGGTAGGCCAATGGTTTGGGCTTGAGACTTCTATGTTGGAGGTCTCAAGTTCGGAACCCTTTGCTCGTGAAAGCAAGGGGTTTGCGTTCGTGGTCGAGCTCATCGGACCTCTTAAACAAGTTACCTCTCCGGTGTGGTTGTCGAGCTATTGCACAAGAGCGAGGGTTTTACCTTACCTTTGCGGGTTTCCCTTGTCATAAATAATAAAGAAATCTTAACATTTACTCTTACAAATACCCTTCTTTCCTACTTGCATATATCAAACACTCAATGTGATTTTGAATGAGATGTAAGATACATCTTTCTTTTTTAATTTAAAATTTGAAATTTTAGTAATTAAGACTACACAAATCAAAGTCGATAAAGAAAAAGTAAGAAAATCAAATATACTTTTTTTTATGACAAGGAAACTCGCAGCCTCTACCCTTTGGGTGCGCACAACGTAAAACCCCTGCTCTATGCAATAGCTCGCAAACCATATAGGAGAGGTAACCTGCACTAGGCAAGCCTGATACGACGAGCTCAACCCATAAGGCAAATCCCTTACTTTCGCTGGCAAGGGGTTTCGAACTTGAGACCTCTAACATGGAAGTCTCTAGCTCAAACCACTAGGCCACCCCGAAGAGTAAGAAAATTAAATATATAAATTAGTTACTCCTTATATTATTGAAGTGGAGCCTTGGAGTAATTGGTAAAGTTGCCTCCAAGGGACCACCTGACCAAGAGGTCACGATTCGGATTTCAAGCCTTGGAAACAACCTCTGCCAGAAACGCAAGGTAAGGTTGCAAAGAGTAGGCCCTTGTGGTTGGGCCCTTCCTTGGATTTTGTGCATAGTAGGAGCTTTAGTACACTGGGCTGACCTTTTAATTAAGAGTTTTCTTTAATTATTTTTTTTTTATAGGAACATCTGATAATGAAAAATGCAGTTCATATAAATTTTAATTATAAGATGTTTATATTTGTGATTTCACCAATATATTATTAATTTTTATAAGTATAAATCTGAAAGTGCTTGACAAAATTTATTGAAGTATTATATTTAAAATTTATCCATGTTTTTCACACCGCATGAAGTACAAATAATTTTACTAGTTCTATTTAAAATAAACTACGTTCGTATAGGATACACCATGTTACAATTTTCCAATGAACTGAGAACTTATTTTTGATGACCTAAGTGGATCCAATTAAAAGCATCAAAAAGAAGCAAAGAGTACATGACGATTGGAATGAGGAATTTCCATTCACACAAGTGGTGGATGATAGCTATTAGCAAAAGAAAATATGTTTATGTGCTCTTATTCTTTTGGGCTGGGAGTGGAGTTGGCATATGATTTTAGATGGCGTCAATAAACTGTAGTTTCGGATGTCAAAATCACATTGTTTTTGGTTGTATGTTATGATATCAACTGCTCTCTAATGTTGTTTTTTTCTGATGTTTTCGAGCTGAAATTAATTGGTTGACAATTTTGCAGGTCAGCTGCTTCGGTGATGACAAGGAATCTGATACCGGGGACTATTGGAGGTAAGGCTGGATCAGTCTTTGGACACAATCTGACATGTGCTGCCTTCTTGGCTTTTTAGTAACCACCAGCTCTTTGTTTGATATGTTTCTTCTTTCTCCCCTTGGCAGACTTGAAATTGAGGGCAGTGGGAAAACTTGGAGGCAAGACCAAAGAATCAGGCTTCAACATGTGGACACTGGTGGTTATCTCCACAGTCATGACAAGAAATACACCCGAATTGCTGGAGGTCAGCAAGAGGTGAGCTTAAGATTGTATTGACATCGTGATAGTTCCAAATATAATAGTTATCCCATCTTCTGCTACCTTGATAGCCTTAAAATCTCCATCTATGCATATTGCAGGTTTGCGGTGTTAAAGAAAAACGTCCAGATAATGTTTGGTTGGCAGCAGAGGGTGTCTACTTCCCAGTTACTGAAAAAAGCAAGTAAAGATTGTTGATAACAGCATGTTAGCTGAATTTTATCTGTAGAGACAGATTAGTTACTAATGTACCAAATCTTTTCTAGTACCTTGAGCTGTTGTTAGCATTTTCACTGTTGCAAATGGTAACAATTGGTTGATAATTCTTCGCTGCTCGGTTTCCTTGTTACTTCCCTCAGTTGAGGATGATTCTGGATCAATTATAAAGAAATAGTTAAAATGTTAGCCTCATCTTCTAATTTGATAGCACTTCTGAATCAGTGTTATATTGTAGTTATATAGTTTCCATATTAAGAATAAAGCTTGCATTGCTTATGTCATGGAATGTAATTCTGATAACTGGGATATTATAATGCAACAAGATCATAAACATGACATATTCATGGAATGATTCCATTGCTGTTGTGCTAACAACATACACATAAAGTATGAATACATTTTATCTTTTCTCGAATCTCATTTCGTAGAATTATGTCGAGTATATTTATCCTCGTTAAAAAATAAAAATATAACACGTTTAAGAAGATTATGAATCCATGAGTCACAATTGACTAGTACAATACATCGTTTCTAACCCATGAGGACAAGACTCGTGTTGCCTACTAATTGAATTTCTAGAATTGCTAATTTTGGGAGATATTTATATGCTCTTATTAATTTTGATTACTCTTTCTTTTTCCTAAATTATTTTTTATTCTAATCATGTAGACAATTCATATGCAGTTTATATGATGTGTCACAAAGGAACACCGAACATGCAATGCACCTCTTCTGGGGAACACACTAATACCTTCTTCATTAGGTAAAATATCAGTTATTTTGAAACAAAATAAAAATTAAAGAAACACATTTATTTTAAAATAGAAAAAGTACTTTTAAATCTTTTCCTTAAATGATTTTGCTAAAAATTGATTAAATAGCCCTTGATGTATGGTGAAGAATGCGATAACATTCGGAATTTCTTTTACTATTTTTATCGATTATCGAATTGTGATTAATTATTATTATTACGATGCATGTTTATTTTTAGTAAAATCCACACATTTCACCCCTTTTCTCTTTCTCCTACATAAAACCACATTCCCCACTCTTCATCCCTCGAAAAACCCAAAAACATTCGTAGTCCAAAAAAGTCCTAAAAAAATAAAAAATAAAAAATAAAAACAAAAACCCTTCAACCCCAAAAGAAAAATAAAAGGACCATTCAACAAATTGTCCTTCAATTTTTTATATTCCACAGAATATTCTAGAAATAGAAAATAACTAAATTAGTCCGAAAAATATTTATTATATATTTGTAGCTTTGGAGTTGTGAGGAGGTGGACAAGAAGGGAGGGCCCCATCTCTTTTTCTCCCTCTAGAGTGTAGCATTAAAAAAAAACAAAAAAAAAAGCAAAAAAAAAAAATAATCCAAAAACAAAAAGAAAGTTTTTGATTGTGCCCTAAAAGTTCATATTCTTATCCTTCTTCGCCGCCTCATTTTGTTTCTGTTCAAACCCTAATATTTCAAGTCGATTTATCACCGCTGATTAATGTTTCGGAGTTGTTGGATCCGTTTCAATCATCGATTCATGGTTGAAAGTTTGAATTTTTATTCATATTGAAAGGTAAATTTCGAAGATTTGATGGTTGTAGGGTTGTTTTAGTTGAATTTTTATTGATTTCGTTGGGCTGATTCAGTTCATTTTCACCTCATTTTGCAGATCTGATTTTGATTAGAGGGATTCGAAGAGATCCGTTTGTATTCATTCCGGCGATTCAACATTTGCTTGATCGGAATTGGTGAAGATAGATTTTTCATTTGATTGAACGTACTTTTTTTTGGCAAAAGCGAAAATGTCGATTTTGCCAAAAACTGATTCAATCCACATTCGAGAGGTTTGGTTTGACAATCTGGAGGAAGAGTTCGCATTGATGCGTGAAATAGTCGATGATTTTCCGTTTGTTGCCATGGATACGGAGTTTCCCGGAGTGGTAATCCGGCCGGTCGGGAATTTTAAGAACAGCAACGATTACCATTACCAAACGCTCAAGGATAACGTGGATATGTTGAAGTTGATTCAGTTAGGGCTGACCTTTTCAGATGAGAATGGCAACTTGCCTAAGTGTGGAACCGACAAATACTGTATTTGGCAATTCAATTTCCGTGAATTCAACCCTAACGAGGATGTTTTTGCGAATGATTCAATTGAGTTGTTGCGCCAAAGCGGCATTGATTTCAAGATGAACAATGAAAAAGGTATTGATGCCAAACACTTTGCAGAGCTTTTGATGTCGTCAGGGATTGTGCTGAACGATAGTGTTTCTTGGGTTACTTTTCACAGTGGGTATGATTTTGGATACCTCTTGAAGGTTTTGACTTGCCAGGATTTGCCTGAAACACAAGCAGGTTTCTTTACCTTGATCAATGTGTACTTTCCTGTCATTTTCGACATCAAGCACTTGATGAAGTTCTGCAACAGCCTTCATGGTGGGTTGAACAAGCTCGCCGAGCTGTTGGAGGTTGAGAGGGTTGGTATTTGTCATCAGGCGGGTTCAGATAGCTTGCTCACTGCTTGTACATTTAGGAAGTTGAAAGAAAACTTCTTTAGCGGTTCACTGGACAAGTATGCCGGTGTCTTGTATGGTCTAGGTGTTGAAAATGGGCAGAGTACCCATTAAAGAAAAAATATAAAAGAAAAAAAAAAACTTAAAAGGATAGATGTTTATTACTTGTGTGATGTAAGGATCCACAATTCTGATGTGTACTTTTGGTAAAAAAATTGTGGTTATTTATAATATCCACCTTAATTTGGTTTGATACAACTCTTTCTTCATCCTTATTGTTTTGGTGTTACTGCTCATTGTTTTGCTCCAGGATGAGAAAGGTATCATTGCTGAAGCTTTCATATGTAGGCATTAGCTTGTAGCTTCCAGGTTTGTTCTGATTCTTTTCCTCCGTTTTCTCATTGAGCTATCGGGGGAAGCATATGCTAGGATAGAATTGTTGTACATCAAGAAATAGTTTCGTGCTCTTTTGACATGTTTGATTGGAGTTGAAAACAAATGGTGCTTCTATGATTGTCATCCTCACCCGTGGAAAGAAATGATTATCCTTAATCAAGGTTTTCTGGTCTAACTAAACGTAGGTTACAACATTATTTACAACTCATAAGAGGCTTATGTTTAGTTACTATGTTTTTGGGATTATCTCTAGCCATGTACTCTTCAAAGGATTTTCCCCAATTTTAGCAAAGAATGAAAAGAGAGATGAGGAGAGCCTCTGGCTAACCTCTTCCCTTTACTTAATTGGAGCTAGTTGCAGTTTAGAACTATAAACCTTGTTCTTACTGACATCTTATTGTTTTAGCATGTGTACTTAACACTACTGCCATTTACTTGTCCTGTCTATGACATATAGAGGTGGTTGGCATTTTGCATCACTCTGGAAGAACGAGAATCTCTGTTTTCTGACTACTGCCATGCCTTGCATTATTGGTTTTCCTTTTTCCTTGTACTGGTTGTGGAATGATTCTATGTTGGGGGAGGATCTGGGCTCACTGAGCTATGGCTGTTATATTTTTGTTATAGTTTTTTCTTTGACCTGTTATGAGATAACTCTCGGTTCGCCATAGTTGTCCTCTGTTGTGATTTAATAGTTCTTGTTAGAATAGGATTGTGTATACCTAACAATTCTAATTCACAGTTACTTCAGATTAAGGAAGTTTGTTGAGCGGCTGATATATTCTCTTGAAAGATCAGTTGATTCTGATGATGTTTTTCTGGACTCTCTGCTATAAAGCTTCAAATGAATTTGGTTGTTGGAGCTTGAATTAATAGTGTGAGTTTTAGGTAAACATTGAATTAAGAGTAAGATAAAAGAAGAGAAGATGTGGAAAGAAGATCTGTGAACTTGTTATTGAAAAATAGAGGACATGACCTATATGTTGCTGGTTTGAAAAAGCATCATGGTAAAAATTTGGTTTTCTAGTTTTGTAGTATAGCATGTAACTGACATGTCTGATCTTGTGAATCAAAAGATGCCAGTACTTGCTGCCATGTGTTTTTTATCTGTTTCTGCGCAAGCTTGTCATTCAAGTCTTTGTGAACTGCAAATTTTACAGTTGTAATTTATTTCTGATTTTCCAACTTGGGTCGATTAACGAAAGGGCAAATGCTTATTACCCTTATGATATAAGATATTTGCCTCATATCCAAAAAGTTGGTTTACTTTCTGATATTATGTTTGGAGCTGATCCACTGTTGAACTTTTTTGGGTAAATCTGAAGTAATACTTGGAGAAGGATTTGACATTGGAAGAGCCAATATCTCAAAGATTTTCGTTTGCGCTTCTATGCTTTGTTTAGTCTGTAAACATTGTTGACCAGTAGAGTGATGATTAGGAGGCCAGAGAACATTTCTTATTACATGTTTTGGATGCATGGTTATTTTAACTTTTGTTGTGAATCGCGTCTGCTTAATAACAGAATGGTGAAAATGTATGATTGCATTCTGTTTGCTTACCTACAAATGACTGGTCCATTCATCAGATATGTAGTGCTCAAGTTTTGGTTTCATAGACAGACAGAAATATTGGAAGTGAATACTTCATAGTTCATATGGTGCCGCTTAAGCATAGGAACTTGTTGGAAATAAATCCCTTCTCCCATCCCAGGGACTCGACCTTCTGTTTGCGTTATTATACATAAACATGAGTTTGTGCGGGAACAACAGACTTAATTATTTGAGGGCAAGATCCTGTTGGCTTGTTTGGTTATGCCATATTTTCTGTGAAGTTGATGTTGCGCAGACTTTTGGACGGCGAAAAGCGATAAAAGACGACAAGGCGAGGCGAACGCACTCGCCTTTTTGAAGTGCGGCACCATTTAATATCAAAAAATTAAAATATTTAATTGCATATGTAAGTAATCAATCGTTAACATATTAGCAATTTTTTCAATTTAAAAACTAAAACTAAATAGTACATACTAAAAGTCTAGAACTTGAAAGAGAAACAAAGAACGAAAGTCAAAACAAAGGTAAAAGTGACTAAATCTGAAGAAGAAAAGAAGAAATATGTAGAGGTTAGACTTTGGAGTCGCCGGAAAATCCTGGCTAGTCGCTGAAGGAGTCTAGTCGAAAATTCTAAAATTACCTTTTAATTTTTAAAATCTTAAATTGGTCGTCTTTTTTTAAGGAAATACAAAAGGCGACATCTTTTTCGCCTTTTGTCGGCATAGCGTCGCCTTTTGAAGATTGCCTTGCCACAAAGCTAAAAGGCGATGAAGGGTCGTCTCGCCTCTTGCCAATCGCCTTTCACAACACTGATGATGTGTGATCCAAATGTAATTTTATTGGCTGGAACAATCTCTGCGAAGTTGGCGGTGTTCTATACTGTTACTATCCATGGCTTTTCTGTGAGCAGCATGTACAGTAAAATACTGTCAGCATAGCCAAAAGGTTGACCAGTTCAATTGAAGAATACTCTGATTAAGTCTTTCCTCTTGTGGCTGTGTTGTTAGATTTAGTAATGGCCGAATTAGTTAAAGACAAACTTCTAGGTTTCTAGTAGCTGCTGTTCTGCCAAAATAGCCAAAACTAGTGAGGTCACACAAATGACAGCACAATCCTTAAGAGGAGAGTTTTATAGGTTTTTTTTACATCTTTTTCTTCATTTGGTACGTGGATGAGTGCTCTCTCACCCTTCGAAGTAGGGCATGGAGAAAATTGCAAACAATAAGATGAAAAGCCCAAGTGAAACCTGCACAGAATTTCATCTTAAACAACTAAGCAAGCCATGATGTAGAATTTATATAGAGTCGTCCAAGTTATAGATGCTTCGTGTTGGACCACGTATTGTCTGAAGGATGAGGGAAGAAAAACTAATTGCACGACACAATTTAAAATAAAATAGGAAGGCCATCAAACGCAGTACCAATCCCAATGGCTTATCTTAGACGATAGTCTTATTTTTGACTGCAAAGTCTCCACAGAGAAGGCGAGAGGAATGATCTACATAGAGTCGGACATACATGGTTTCACAAGCATCTTTAAAAACATATAGGGGCTACCCCAACCAGTTAAATACAAAAACACCCAGCTACCTCTTGCGTTTTTGCGCCTTCACTTGCTTGAAAATGTAACTGATTACTTCCTTCAGTGTGGCCTTCCTTCCTTCCTTGAAATTCCATAGCTCAGGAATCGCGTACCTACCGCTAGGATTGTATTCCTCTATCTCCTTCAGAGCTACGGTCACCGCATCATAAATTTCACCCCCAAATTCCTGCTTTAGCTTTCCCAGTTCTTCATCATTCTCATCTATCACTCTCTGCATTTGCAGACAAATGGTCACTCTTCAAGCTGTCAATATGACATGTATATGCTACGATCTTTTGCTTTGTAATTGTTGTAAAGCAGCATGGTCCATGGATAGTTAATTATGGTGCTGAAGTGCAAAATTAGTAAAGTTCAAGTGCACAAGCAATTTAACCCTCTAGTTATTTTGAGCTGTGGAGATAACCCTAAACTATTCAAACTTGTAATTGTAACATTTCTATTATTAGATTACATAAATGTTACTGTTGTAACAAAATCACATTGATGACTGCAAATGTGAATTTGAGAGGGGCGATATACCTATTTTGAGAAGGGAAAACTATAAGGAGAATTCTCAACATAATTCTTCCCAAAATTTAAAGACGCAGATACAATACAATTCTACTTGGGGATAACCTTGTGTCATTAATCTTGGACTAGGGGAGAAGAAAAGTTGAAATAGAGCTGTCAACTACATAATGAAGGAAACAACTTTTCCTGTGTGTGACAGACCATAAGGTTAGGGTATCAGGTCACAGCAGGGGAAAATGTGGAAGAGATCCACTGTGACCCTTGTCCAGAGGGGCTTGCAGGGTGTGCTTCGCTCGTAAATAGAAAAAGGCTAAATTGCTAATCTATCTAACGTTTTAAGGAGAAGCAGCGCACTTCGCCCTTTAATGAAGCTTGTCCACATTGACCAGATGCAAATAAAAAATAGAAAAAGAAACAGGATGGATGATCTTGGAAGCTAAGTCCCAACTCGTAAGTCCTTGACCTTAGACTCTTAAGAGTCGTTTGGTGTGAGGTCCCGCGTTTGGTTGGAGGTATTAGGCAGTCCTAGGTTATTTATCCCACCATTTACACCTCAGTGATGGCGATGGGATAAGTTATCCCATATACATGGTGGAATCTCTTATCCTAGGATAACTTGTTCCCAACCGAACGACCCCTTATATAAATAACTCTTAACAGAAGGTACTAAAGCGGCAGAAAAAGAGATAAACTGAAATAGACTACTCAAAGAACAAACCTCCACATTCGACTCATCAATCATGATTGTTTTAAAGGGATGCCAGTCAGGATCTTTTATTTTTTCCTGCCACAGAGAGAGAAGTTCTACAGCCTTGATTTCAGCTTCCTGATTCGGGAACTTCTGCTTCAGTGCATTCTGGAAGGCCTTTGAATCAATTTCCCCCATTCTTTTTATCCCAATATGGGCTCGCGCACTGCTCAATACTTCAATCAATCCCTAAAGAGAGGATTATTGCAAATAACGCAGGATAATAAGAAATACAATGTTACAACTTTAAACAACATCACCATCAAATGATTGTATGGATTCAACAAGGTTTAGACTACATTAAGTAATTGAAAATCTTACTGATACCGGATATCATACCTCTTTTAATGTGCGCCGTGCATCTTGCAACTCATCATTACTTTGGCGCTCTTTCATCAGGAGAGTCTGGTTTAGGGACTCCATACCATCCATCTCCTCCATTTTATCTTTCAGCTCCTCGTTCATCTCTTTAATCTTATTCTGTACAGCTGCATCGTCATTGCCTCCAAGGTGTTTCATAACTTCTAGTTTTCCTTTAAGTTCTGCTATTTCCATTTCCAGTTTTTGCTTGGCATCAATGTCCCTCTCTAGCTCAAGAATCTTTTTCAAGGCCTCCTCCTTCTCCCTCTGGATATTTAACATCAACATGAGTAAAAGCTTTGTGCTAACAACAATGGCAGAAACCCCAACTTGCAGGTTTTGCAAGAATCAAATGCAGAAATATCCTTGCACAAAAATAAATACACACCCGCAGAGAGAGAGAGAGAGAGAGAGAGAGAGTAGCAGGAGAAGGAACATGATTATGAATGACACCTTTTGTTCTTCAACCAGTCTCAAGACATTCTCATCAGCTTTTCTTTGTTCCACAGAGGCCATTTGAAGTGCTGAATTTCTCACATCATTCTGAATCAACAAAATAAAGTTCAACACATAGTAGTTGAAAGAGTTAGCTTTAAGGGATCATGATAAGAGAGAAATATTTATATATAATTTTAACTTATGCTGGAATTTGGTACCTGTTTCTTCTCCTCATCAAGCTTTTGCTTTTCTCGCTCAGTTAAGGCTTCACGTTTATTCAGTTCTCTGACCCAAGAATCAAGCTTCTTCTTCTTGCTCTCCAGCTCTATGCTTAACATTTCTTGCTCCATCAGGACCTTCTGTACATGCTCACGTGCAAGGCGTTGCATCTTCCGTGATTCTGTATCAAAATACACTTAAGTTATACTTTAGAAACTAGTGGAACTTTCTATTACCTGATGAATATCCAAAAAAGGAGCTCTTCAGCTTGTGATCTTTGTCAATCAAGGATCTAGTGACACCTTACTAGTTCTAACAGCAAATGTAACATGCATAAAGTTAGTTACATATTTAATAAAACTATTTTAAAGAGACAAGCTCTACTGAATCCCTTCGTCCAAGTAACAAATGAAACAAGCTAATTATAGAGTAGATGAAACAGAACTGGCACTTCACAATGTCAAGTCTAAACATTTTACCTATCAGACACATAAGACACATGGCAGGGACATCAGATAATAAATATAAATTTCACACATTATCTGCAGACCAGACAGAACAATAAAAAAAAAGAAAAGTTTGCAACTAAAAAACCTTCAAAAAAAGAACGGTGTAGCATGTCTTTCTCCGCGAGCATCTGAC
This sequence comes from Solanum pennellii, assembly GCF_001406875.1. Classification (NCBI taxonomy): domain Eukaryota; kingdom Viridiplantae; phylum Streptophyta; class Magnoliopsida; order Solanales; family Solanaceae; genus Solanum; species Solanum pennellii. The sequence goes on from NC_028639.1 coordinate 70,783,762, forward strand.
GAAGAGACAGTGTATTCAAATTGAATTTTGTCTGCAGCTCATCCAGATTTTCATTTTTCATGTCAATTTCATTGGCTAGATTTGCTACAACTTTCTTTCTACCCTGTGTTTCTTCTTTCATAAGGTCCGAGATAGTCTTCAGCTCCCCCGTCTCTCGCAGATATTCGCCTAAAGCCCCTTCTGCTTTATAATCATCTTCTCGAGCAACCCACCCATATAAATTTGGACCAGGGCAATTTCTAAGGGATTTCCACTCTTGTTTGCTGCAGTGAGAGGCTTCGAAAGACTTCTCAAATTCCATCGCACCCTTAAAACCAGTCCAATTACTATTAAATCTCACAATAGCTTCGGAGACTCTGGCTTGGTTATCACAGAAAAGCTTAACTTCCAAAGGCATATACATGGAAAACTTTTTTAACCAATACTCCTTGTCATCTGGAGATCTTCCATTTGCTGTTTCCTTTGATACATTAACGAAAATCCCAGTCCAAGGCCAAAAGAACAGTTTATCTTTTTCAGCTTCTGAATGCTCTGGAGTCACAGCACGTTTAGGTATTGGCTCAGCCTCATTCACTAGGTCTGTTTCCAGATATTTTGCAAGTGCTAAATGGTTTGCCTTCTGCTTAGCACTTCGGTTAGCTGAACCCTTGCCAACCCCTGTAGCATGTTGAAGAAGGTCTTTGTACTTGTAGTCTTGCTTTTTCTTTCCTGCACAGAAGGGACATCTAAGGGACCCATTTGGACCCTTAACTTTCAGTTTTCCTGTTCTTAATTCTTCATAAGGTTTCTCTTTAAACTCAAAAATTTCAGAGTCACTCAAGTCTGATTCTTCGCCTGAACTGCTACTCATCTGGATTTGTTAAAAAATCAAGAGTAAATTCTAAACGTTGTACATAACTGATAATACAAACAAATATCAAGGCAAATCAAGAAAAATTTTAAACAAACAATTTAATTGAATTGAATCATAGCCAAAGATGTTAACAATAGCCTACAGCACATGTAAAAGCAGTTAACACACAGAAACTATGACGCAAGCAACTAAGAGAACTTGAATCATAGCTGAGCATGGTACAGACAGCAAGCTTACATCAGTTAATATAGAAGCTTTAGAAAAAGCAGCTTAACGAACTTGAATCAAAGCTGAAGATGTTATAAGTAGCCTACAACACAGGATCAGTTATATACAGAAACTGCCCGCAACAAAGTACAAAACTAAAGTGTTCGTCAGCTGAAAGAGGGAAATCACTAACTTCAAATGAAACAATACCATTGAAATACACCATTTACATGAATATAAAAGGGTGTTTTGGTTGACACAGTATATTTTCTTCACCTCAATTCACAAGACCTACCACTTGTAATAAATGTAGACTCAAGAAAAATATTAGAGGAAGGGATAACAATGTTTCAACTAAAACCTATCATTTTCCTCAAGTTAATAAATGAATCTTCAGAGGAGAGTTATAACAACAACAACAACAACAAATAATCCAGTGTAATCCCACTAGTAGAGTATGGAAAGGGTAGAGTATACCCATGGGTAAAAGCTACCAAAGGATGAAAACCACCATATCTTAATAACAATGCCCAAAGAAATTGATTTGTAAAAGCTTGCTATCGAAACCCTTGTTGAATCTCCTCCTCCTAGTTATTCAAGGTTCTAGAGGGAGAATATTTTGAGAGGATGAACTTTGGGGAAATGATATGGGTTTTGGAATACATGACTTAGTTGGGAGAGTTTTAGAGTTAAAAAGAATTATATAATGACCCTAGGCTTAGGCAAAAGGACCTCACTTAAATTGGATTAAAACCGGACAAGACCACTTAGCCCTCAACTTATACTGATCTGCCCAGGGACCATGTGACCTTATCTATACCTTTGAGAAGGTGATGAGTTGTTTCCAAAAGACACTTGGCCAAAAAAATACAGTTAAAAAGAGGCAATAACTCCAAACAGAAACAAGAGCAAGATAATAAGATACCGAGGCAAAACAACAAGAGGAGGATAGAGTGTACGTAGACTTCAAACCTACCTCGTGGGGTTAGAGAGGTTGTTTTTGAGAGAAACTTGTTTCCTCATGTGTGCAAGGCATTAAAAATTGACTCTAAATTATTTTTATGTGGTGGTTAGTTCTAAAATATGAGTGCAATAAGTGGATACTGAGAGTCTATGTCGGTTTGGAACCAATTTCCTGAATGAACTATCTCTGACCACTTTAAGTACACTATTTTCGATTACTCTAATTTGAAATTCCTAACAGTAGTCAAAACTATTTTAAAGTATGAATCAACAATTTTATTTAGTAATCAATGAAAACCCAACACTAGAAGCTGAAACTCAAAGCTATCTGTGAAAACCATCGCAAGGAGATCCAGAGTCCAAACACACACACACAAAAAAAAGGAAGCAAAATCACATTTCAGATGTCAGAGCCGAGTACCAGCGCAGCTCCGATTAAGCCTAAATTCATAAAACCTATCGTAAATACTGCAAAACCCTAACCCTAAACCCACAGAACTAAGGACAACAAAGGCATTAAAAATCTTGTAGACAACAAAAATAACAAGTTCCAGCGCAAAAAAGAGATGAAAATAGAAATTACAACAACAATCTGGAGAAACAATAGACCATTTCTGCGTTCCAATACCTCTTCGAAAAGGATCGATGAACTTGAATCAGAGAAATCTGAGCTCTAACAACAAAATGCAGGCAGGCGACGGCGACGATGTTAGGAATTTCGATGGGGTTCCAATTTTATGAGTAGAGAAAGGAAAAACCTAAGGGTGAAAAGAAGAGGGTCTCTGCAGTACACTCAGATGGAGTAGCGTATGGATGCCACGTGTAGAAGGACAAGATTAAAGGGGTTGGATCTTTTTCATTTTGACACTTCAACCCTCAAGTTTATTTCGGTTAAATCTTTGTCCCATATCAAAATATTTTATTTGGGCCATCTTTTTAACTAAAATATACTCTATATAAAATAGAGTGCGTATACTTTAGGGAGAAAATTACGTGAAATGACAAATTCCTAAAGTATATTATGTAATATAATTACGGTTTCAATATTTTTAATTTATGGCTATAGTTTTGCAAAAATTTTATTGTTCAGTTTTCTTATTGTATAGCTGTAGGATTTGCATAATTTTGTCTTTGATTACGTAGATTTAAAATTTTTATTATTCGATCTCAATTTGTATATACAGAATTTTATATTTGTTCGCCCTAAATATTCGTATAGGATTTATTGAAAAAACATAATAAATTATCATGTTTATATATTCAGAAGCAAAATATACAAACAAGTGAAACATAGAAAATAGAATATATCCTAAGCGGAATGACTTGGGCTACCTATTGTTAGAATGAAAAAATTTCGGAAACGACAAACATAATAGACATATAAGGCCCTACAACTATAGTTTTGATAATTGCACTTTATAGCTATAGTTTTGTTTGCTATAGAGATTGCGGTTTGTATGTTTTTGCCCGTTTGTATATTTCACTTACAAATACAAATAGGGTAAGTATATATATATTTTATATTTATATATTTGAGATTTTTTTCAAAGTTACATTTGTATATTCGTTTGCCAATATACAAACAATACAATTTATCATGATTTTTCATAACGTTTAGGCATGTAGCTTCTTTGAAGATAGGGCATTTACATAAACTTTGAAATCGTACTCAAGGAGCTTACATCAGGAAACTCCTAAGCTTTCTGAGTTATACAAATCAGGTAAAAAGCAAAAATCGAGAAAACTATAATTGCAAATTATAATTTTCTTAAATTATAGCTATAATGCATAATATAGGTTTAATTTTGCTACTCTCCATATTTTTCCTTATTTCTAATCCATTTCCCATTTTCAAAGAATTGATTAAAAATTGGAAATGTTGCTTTGGAGTTGAAATATTGGGCCTTTTAACAAGGCAACCAAGAAAAATGGGCTTTTAATTGTTGTTTAGTGGACTTGGAATCACTATAAGTGGACTAGCCCAGCTTGAGACTTGGTGCCTACTTTGCAGTTTTGTGTTTGTCCTTTCCATAATGATAATGGAGAATAACTTCTAAATGTAGCAATAAGGGTCGTGGATCGATAATATTCATTTATTTTTAATTAGAGGTTTTGAGTTTAAGTTCTTCTGAATATAGTGTCGCCTTTACAGGAGCATTTTGCCTTTCAATAAGAGATATTTCAGCGCAAATTCGAATTTAATTAAATTCCAATAAAATATCAAGCACTAGATAAGAAATCAAAAATTATAATTACTCCCTCCGTTCGATATTGTATGTAATATTTTTATTTTTAGAGTCAAACTATAAAAGCTTTGACTAACATTTCAAGATAAATTTTTTCATCATATGAATATGCAAAAAATTGCAATTTATAGTACTTTTCATATAATTTTAGAATATCTAACTTTTTTTTAGCATATCGAATTTATGTGATTTAATTTAAGTTTGAAAATTAGTTTAATTAACTTTTGAAAAACGCAACACGATAAACAATACTGAACAGAATGAGTACACTGAATAGATGAGGAAATGAATAAAGGTGTAACAAGAGAAGCTTGAACCTAACGCTTTGGCCCGATATTAGGTACGTAGCGTAAAATAGAAAACTACTATAGTCCTACAAACTGCTAATTTTATTCAACTTTGTAGCTAGAACTGATGCTCATTTTATTATTCACTCCAAAAGAAGAATAAAAGAATTATCAACTGTTTAAGTTGTTAAAAGTTGAAAATAGTAATATTCAATTCTGAATTTCAAGATGGATTTAAATGTAATATATAAGTTCACGTAAATCTAATAATTTTTGTTTAAATTAATGGGTTCAATATTCAAAAATTTCTTCAAATATCAATTTAATTGTGAGTTATCTTTTTAAATTAACTTAAGATAGCTATGCAAAACAATAAATTTCAAATTCTGACTAAGTTTCTAAATCCAATCAAAACATCAAACTCCATCGAGCGAAAGAAATATTATTGAAGAGAACTATTACCACTCTACTCTATTAATGTAAGACGAGTATTCTTGCTGTTTTCCATGTGAAAAAAAAAAAAGCAGGTGTATACTCTATATACCTAAAATTCTATACCAGACAAGAATTATAAATTAGAAGGACCTTTGCATTTGAAATGACATTTCTCTTAATATAGAAATTTTATTTTATTTTTCCTCATCTTACTTCTAAATTCTTTTGCTTTTGATTTAAAAAAAAAAAAAAGAACAATGAAACATAGAGGTATAAGAACCATTCATATCTCATCAAGCATGGGAGCATTTGTTCTTTACCTTGAGTTTTATTCCTCAAATCAGTAATAAGTCTTTTCAATGTCATTTCATTTCACCCAACACCCTCCATGCAAAGTCATTTCAAGTCCACATAAAAAAAGAGGGTTACAATAAACTGAAAATCAACATAAATTTTACACTCATACCTAATGTGATGAAGATATACAACAAACTGTGTAAAAGTAATATTTTATATAATCGACTTTACTTATTTAGTTGAGACTGAGACATAACTATTTTTTGTTTGTTTGTATATATCTTCTTCGTATATATCGTAAGTTTGTATCACTAGCCTATACGATTCTGTACATCTTTAATTATGCATTTGCTATATATATATAGAGAGAGAGTGTGTAATTTCCCTAGATAGTCACTCATGTTTGGGAAATTACCTAGGAATATCACTTATTTTTGTTTTAGGACTATAATTCACCCAACTTTAGTTATTTTCCTCAATCTATACTTGACACAAAAAAATATATTATCTCTCTCCTATTGCCATGTCACATTATTTATTTAGTTATTATAAAAAAAAATATGCTTTAAACCTATTTAAACGTTAGGTTACAATATTTTTTTAAAAAATATTATTTTTTATTTATGTTTTTTGAAAATATTTGTCTTTTAGATATATAAAGATAAATTTTTAAAATGAATGAAAAACAAAATTACCCCATTTCTACAACTACTAATGAAATGTTTTAACTATTTTTTAAAAATAATTTTTAAATTTTTTTAATGATAATTATTATTTTTTACCATAAGTTTTTCAATTAATTTTTTAAATAAGAATTATAGTTTTTTTATGATGCACTTTTTCTTCTCCTATTTAGATAAATATTTCTACATTCTATTTTGTTGGAGCATTCCCTAAAATCACTAAAAGTGTGACAAATATAAATAGACATTACAGTTTTTTTATAAAATAATTCAATTTTTCAATTTTCATTTTTTAACCTTAAAAATTGAAATTTGAAGCATTTAAAGATCTTTCATTTTTCCCTTAATAGCCATTACTGTTTTTATTTAAAAAAAAGTTCAATTTCATTTTTTTTCTTTAAAATTGAAATTAGAGGCATTTAAAAATCATCCATTTTTGTCGTTACAGTTTTTTTTTAACAAAAGAACTTTTATTTTCTATTTAAATAGTTATTTTAAAATTCTTTTTTTTTAATTGAATTTTTAGAGCATATTTAAAAAGTTTTTTGAAAAATTAGAATTCTTGAATATTTGTGGTGCTGACATGTGCCACTTTTTACTTCTCCTATTAGATATAGATAGATTTTTTTTAAAAAATAGACAAACCCACATATTATACCCAGTAAAAAATTATATTAAGAACTGTAATATGAGCTCCTCCGGTTCTTCAAGAAAATATGTGGTTCCTTCTTTTCTTTAAAGAATTAGAAAAATATTAATAATAAATTAAAAAATGTGACATGACATCCTAGTAGGAAAAAAATAATGTATTTTTTTGTATCAAATATATTTTGAGAAAAATAGATAAAGTTGGTGATATTGTAATCCTAAAATAAACATAAATGATATTCCTAGGTAATTTCTCAAATGCTGATGTACCCTCATAGTTGGGCTGTACCTTCCTTAGGTGTCAAATGTGATGTTGTACCGGGTCGTTTAAATCAGACCTCTATTTCGGTACAACGAGAAGGAGTTTACTATGGTCAGTGCAGTGAGATTTGTGGAACTAATCATGCCTTTATGCCTATCGTCGGACATTCACACTTTGATTCGTGAGCAACTTCACGAGAACATTGTGAAAGGGGGAAATGGCGGCTGTCCGTGCACTTTCCGGAAATGACGGAAATATAGTACGTATGTCATGTAGTTTTTGTTTTTGTACCTTTGCCGTCCCTCAGCCCCTCTCCCACCCTTTCTATCTATCATTAGAAGTTATAAATAACTATTAGTGAAATTACACTCTCTCTATATATAAAATAAAATTAATGGCACATTCATTCTCATTATTATTTTTATTCTTTATATAAAAAACATTGATCCACTATTATATTGCTATTAACATATGACAAGTCAATTCTTTTTATATTGTTTTGATTAATGATTATGTCAGGAAATTAATAATGCCAACGTTTTTTTTTTACTGGAGTTGTCACTCTTTAAATGGTGGATGCAATGAGAAATGAGAACCACAAAAATTGTAGGGAAAAAGAGAAGAAATAGTATTATAAAATAAAGGAGGAGAATATTTAAGAAAGACTTAAAAGACAAAACGTATTATCCCATCGTCCGGTATTGCTCGTCATGATTTCTATTTTTAGAATTAAACTATAGAAATTTTGATTAACATTTTAAGATATATTTTTTCATCATATTAATATGCAAAAAATTGTAATGTATAGTACTTTTCATATAGGTTTAGAATATTTAATTTTTTTTTATTTAAAATATCGAATTAATATATCTAATTTATATTTGAAAATTAATCAAATTGACTTTTGATAAAATTGACTTTTGATAAGCGCAACATGATAAATAATTTCAAAAATTGACTTTCGATAAGCGTAACATGATAAACAATTTCAAACGGAGAGAGTATTGTACTCGATCATTGTGATTACTTACGTATGTTGTTGATTGAGAGAATATATACTCTTCATTAGCAAAGATTCCTGGCATTATTAATGTTTAATTTAATATATTGTTTTCCACTGAAAGTTATACTCAAACTAAAGCTTTTATACATTTAGTACAAATCCCCAAGTTAATGGCGGAGCCCCCCCCCCTCCCCCCCCCCACACACACAGACATATATATATATATAGACATAATCCTTAATAAACAAATAGACACAAGTATTCTACATTGCGCAATACACGTAGGACTCATCTAGTACACAAAAATGTCATGTAGGACGAATGTGTTCATTTGCTCAGTTTTATACAAGCTTACGTGTCTATTTGTGCATATCCAAAGTTAAAGATCATAGTTATCAACTGACGTCAAGTTAAAGGTCATGTTTATGCATTATGTCATTAAAAAAAGATAAATTGAAAAATTATACGATGCAAATAAAATAAAAGAGATATTTAAATTTTCTTGATGGATAGCGATTTCTATCAAGTATTTTTCATGAACTAGCTATTACTCCATACGATATACCTTGTCAAATATTTAAAAATTCTGTAAATTATATTTGATTACTGAGAATTTGTATGTTTGACTTACTATTCACGTACACAAATATAAGAAAGGCAAAGTGGAAGGCATAGAGATCCCACCAATATTGAAATGCATGCATTATTGGCGCTTTATTATATTGTTGCCATTATTATTGCCTTTGATTTTGAAATACAATACGCCAAGGATTAAGAGGTAACACATTTATATGAAACAAAAATATCTATTCTCACCCTTCCTATTTCTTTTCAATGTCTTTCACTTATCCTTTTATCTTCTATCATCTGTCTCTTCACCATTAATGCTATAAATTTCTATTTCTAGCTAGTCATATGTTCAAACTTTGATGAACAAATGATAGGTATTTAGTAAAATTAATTAGTCGGGTTGAATGAGCTAGCTAGTCTTGTTTCCATATATAGTTATAAGATTTTTATTTTTATAATTATTTATAGTTCTTTTTCTAATTAGCTTTGGTGAACAAAGTTATTAGTTACTCGTGTGAGTAGAAGATAGCAGGTATCTCAACATTTGAGTTGCTTGCAAGTTAAGTTAGCTCAAATACTAGCGTTATAAGAGAATTTTTTTTTTAGTCATCTGTCAAAGTCTTGATGAACAAAGTTATTCTGAATTTATATTGGTCAAAGATAACATGCATGTACTCTATGAAATTAATTAGTCCTGAGATGAAAACAAGTTCATCCGGACACTAAAATTATAAACATATACTGTAGTTTATTTTTAACCATGCACGTGTCCAAGCCTGTTTGGTGAACAAAGTTATTTGTTATATGTATCATGTATATATGTGTGTTGGTTTAAAATAATAGGTACGCTATATTAAATTAGACCTAATACATATATTGGATCATAAACTTGGTTTCAAATTTTAATTTTGACCTCCAACTTTCAAAATGCACAAGCAGACACTTTAACTATCCAACTTTTGAATAAATAAACACATGTAGGATGACATGTAGGACAAAAAATGACATGTAGGATGACATGTAGGACATATGTATCTATTTGTTCAACTTTATACAAGTTTAAGTGTCTACTTTTGCACACCCAAAGTTGAAGGGCATAAATATAATTCGAAACCAAGTTAAAGAACATATTTATGTATTATTTTATTAAATTAATTAGTTGAGTTGAGCCTAGAAATCATGATTAGAATATAATCTTTTTAAATATATGAATCCATCCACCTTCAAAATAAAGTTGTTATAACCTTATTAATTAAGCACAACATAGAACTTATTCTGTTTAATTATAAACAAATAAAAACGCCATAAAGCATTGATCATCAAGTGCATGCTAAAATCATTGATTTAACAGATGATGGATTCTTCTTATGATCTTCTTTTGCTTTATGATTATGTTTGGAAGTTCTTTTTAGTTGCACTTTAATGGTGAAGTACTGAGAGCCACCAAAATCAGAAGAAGAAATATAGGCCTACGTTGTTATTGATTAATTGGGATAAGTTTTGACATTTTCATTAATAAATAAAAGGATTCCTTTGCCTATATGCACTTTTAGTACTATATATTTCCAGCTAATCTTTTTACTAAATACAGTAGTATACATTTTATTTAGCACGAAACCCCATGTGTTTGTGGATCAGTGGATGCCTTTTATCATTCCACTCAACTTAAGTTAGAAAATAAAATGGCTTCCAATCTGACTTAATTCTAAAAATTAGCTAATTGGGAAAATGCACAAGTACCCCCTCAGCCTATGCCTAAAATCTCAAAGACACATTTATACTATACTAAGGTCCTATTACCCCCTGAACTTATTTTATAAGTAATTTTCTACTCTTTTCCGGCCTACGTGACACTAGCTTAAAAAAAAAAAGTCAACCAATGTTGAGTCCACAAGATAGTGCCACGTAGGTCGAAAAGGGGTAAAAAATTATTAGTAAAATAAGTTCAGGGGTAATAGGACCTTAGTATAGTATAAGTGTGTCTTTGAGATTTCGGACATAGGTTGAGGGGTACTTATGCATTATCTCTAGCTAATTAATAGATGAAAGATAGTTTAAAAATATATAGAGAGTTTAAACTATCTTTCTATTATCGATATAAACGACTATTCTCCCTCCTCTCAGTACTCATGTGACATCTAGAATTTGGACAATTTATAATTAACAAGGTGCCAAACAAGATATATCATGAATTGAATGTGTCATCTTTTAATATAATGTTAAAAAAATGAATATTTCTATCACAAACGCTAGCTCAAGACGTGACATCCATGATTTGGTATCGACTTTAGGCCCAAACTAACAAAGCCAGAAGTCATAATATATTGAAATGTAGACAATTCAAAGTGAAAAATTTCGAAATGACTTGTTCCAGCTTAATGAAGCTGGAACAAAGACCTCTTTTAATTAAAATTTGTAGCTAGAATACTACTCTATATGCATGACAAATAAATTTTAGTTTTAGGAATTTTAATTTAGAAGGTTAATGGAGAAATGGACTCATCCACATGTATTAAAAGTAAATGGAAGGTAGTAGAATAAGCATGGTCGACCTGGTGTTGGGATTTTCTTCTTCTTTTCTCCTAACAATCATGACAATATTAATCAAGAATGATTTACTTTATTAAAGGAAGATGATTATATAAATTGGTTTTTGCCCACTTCTAAGAAATTCACCTACCATGATTCTTCCCCTCCTGTTTATTTTTTCATCAAAAGATAGCATCATGGATAACTAAACACCGTGTGTGCAAAGACTTTATTTCAATGACAATAATAACATTTTAGTGTATTCTTATCGACTGTTTTCAATAGACCTTGAACTCAATAGCAAAAATGTATTCTTACGGAGGGAGAGACTGATTTCAATCGATAACTAAACACTGTGTATATCCAAACACAAATCTATGTCAATCTTTAAATATCAACCAATTCATGTCCAAACGTCTGCCTGCGTTGTTGCTGGATAAAAATAGTCATCTCCATGATTATATTTGTATAGTTAAATGGATCTTGTGTTCAATAACTAGATCAAGTGGAAACACATGACTGATGTCCAGAGTTTAAATGCTTTGTTCTTTTTAAATTTTTCCAAATACAAAGGATTTTGATTCTTGCCCCACTTTCCACTACCAAAAATCCCACTTTCCTTTTCTATCTTTCAATTCTATCCACAAACTTTTTCTCCAAGTCAAACATTCTTCATGGTTAATGATGCAAAATAGAACTATAAATAGTATTCACTGGCCAGGCTCACTGTCAGTATACACAAGGACAAAGTAGAGTTAACTCAACTTTGTCTAGCTATTAATACATTGTGAGAGTATTTGTGTAAAACAGCCCTCGACTTTAATTACAAACTCTTATTTCTCCGTCTTAACTTGATAATCTCTGAGAAATAGGCCTTTTTTCGAAATTAATCTCATAGGAACAAGTGTTGAGGAATCAATAGACACGATGGACCCTGAAGAAGGTGTGTCAGCTCCTTCAACACCAGCAACTCCGGGAACTCCTGGTGCTCCTCTCTTTGGTGGATTGATCAAGCATGAGAGGAGAAACGGAGGGAATGGCAAAAAAACTCTTCTTAAGAGCTGTAAATGCTTCGGTGTTGAATCATGGGCCTCGGAAGAAGGAACGTTGCCTGCTGTTTCATGCATGTTACCTCCTCCTCCTATTTCATTAGCTAGAAAGGTGAGAAAAGTACAAATGATTCAGGATTTAAAATATATTTGTCAAAAATATTGAGTTCAGTTGAACGTGATAATGCAATGTATAGCTGATATGAAGATTGGTTTTGTATCAGGTGGGAGCAGAGTTTATAGGTACTCTGATACTGATATTTGCAGGGACAGCCACAGCCATAATGAACCAGAAGACACAAGGCTCTGAAACATTAATTGGACTGGCAGCCTCGACGGGCCTCGCTGTAATGATTGTGATTCTGTCAACTGGCCACATCTCTGGAGCCCATCTCAACCCTGCTGTGACTATTGGTTTTGCTGCTCTCAAACATTTCCCCTGGAAACATGTATGAAGACACACTCTGTACCACTTACGGCTCATTTGTTACGCACTTAACGGATTGTTTATTTTGCGTGCGTGTTTAATTTTTTTTTTAACAGGTTCCTGTGTACATTGGAGCACAAATTATAGCATCATTTTGTGCTGCATTCACGTTAAAGGTAGTTTTGCACCCAATAATGGGTGGTGGAGTTACTGTTCCTTCTGGTAGTTATGTTCAAGCTTTTGCCTTGGAATTCATCATCAGCTTCAATCTGATGTTCGTTGTCACTGCCGTGGCCACCGACACTAGAGCTGTAAGCATGATGGTTTCTCTGTTCTTACTAGTCAATTCAAAAATGGTTTGTTTATTTATTCATTTCCGAAATTTACTCACATCGGATATTTAAGCGAGGGTTGTTTTTTTTGGGCAAACTATAGGTAGGAGAGCTTGCGGGAATCGCTGTAGGAGCCACTGTCATGCTTAACATACTAATAGCTGGGTAATGATCTGCAGCTCTTGCTCTGTTTAAGCTGTAGTAGCCATATGGTTTTCATTTTTGCATCTTGGAATATTCATCTAACAAGTAACAATAATCCTTTTTTGGGGCTAAACCATATTCTCCTGAGCTACGACTACCTAAAAATCATAATCATGTCGTGTAAGACCCATTAAGGGGAACGATTTTTCATCTCATGGCTCGACCTAAGACTTATGATTTAAGGGTGAAAAAAATCATATCCATTTCTACCATACTCTTTAATTGCGAAGATCTTCAATCAACATTGAGTAGCTATCCAGCTAAGGGTGAAAAAAATAATATCCCTGAATTCTGAAATGAAGATCTAGGGGTGTTTGGTACAAAGATGCATAACTCAGGGATTACTAAATCATGGATTAGTAATGCAGGGATTGATTTTTATCATGTGTTTGGTTCATTACTTCCCACCTAATTTTATGTTTGGTTTAAGACTCTAGAAAAACTTCTTACCTACTATACCTTTGGGTTTATTGTGAGATTTTCCATTTCATTTAACTAGTCAATTAGATAAATATTAAAATATGTAAAAAAAATTATTATTAATTTTGAGGTGTGATAAGCCACCATCCTTAATAGCACAATATATTTCTAATTTTTTATTGGTCAAATACACCATAAATTTAATATAGTTTTAAGACTACTTAAATTGTTCAAAATAGACGAAACTTATTTTTTTTTTAAAAAAAAACAAATAGTTCATGTGGTCAATCAACAACATTAAAAAAATATTTTAAAAAATCAACCCAATATAGCAAATCAAACATGAAGAGGAAAAAAAATTAGTTTGTGAAATCTTCAAATTATATGTAACGAATTTGAAGAATTTAAAAGAATATTTATAATATCCTAATATAAAAATAAAATAAAAGAACATTAAATTACATAAGAAATTTAGGAAAAAGTATTTGAGGATAGTTTAGTAATTTAGGGTCTTAGTTTGTTAAACCTTGAATTAGTTATCCCTCCCTTTTCTAGGGATTAAATAAGACCTTGTATGAGGTATAACTAATCCATAGATTATGTTAAATAGAATAACCAAACAATGTTTTTCTTGGACTAAAATATAATCTATCGACTATTTTGATTAATACCTTCTACGAAACAGATCTGCGTATCCAGCTAATGCATAAAGTAGACAGACACTTTCTCTTTCTTTTATTTTAAATATATCTCTAAACGTCATTTTCCCATAATAGGAGTATCAACTTTGACAGCTTTTTCAAGCACAATTGTTGTATAACAACAATTCAATTCTCAAAATATTTATTCAACAATAATTTCAATACATCTTACACTTGGTACAGCACATGGTTACTCTGTCTAAACAAGACGTGACATAAAATGAACGAAAAATCAAGGAAGTAATACATATACAATAACGAAATAGTGACAGCTTCCGTAGGAATCACTTAGTAGCTTGTGAAAGAAAAAAAGAGAGTAGTTTACGGTCTTTCTCACAATTTGTATATTCTTGTGTTTTAGGGAGACAACTGGGGCTTCAATGAATCCCGTGAGAACCCTCGGACCAGCAGTAGCAGTAGGAAACTATAAAGCCATCTGGATCTACCTTACTGCTCCAATTCTTGGCGCTCTCATTGGGGCAGGCGTTTACTCTGCTGTCAAACTGCCTGATGAAGACAGAGACAATCATCCAAAGCCTTCCCTGGAACATAGTTTCAGAAGGTAATTCATCAGTAACACTATCAAACCAATGATAATCGCCTATATTTGTAGATGGTGTGCAGTTCTATGAATGTAAAAACACCTGGAAGGCAAGAGTGGGTTGAATAAAACAAAATCTTTCCACTCTCTCCAAATGTACAGATTTTGAGCAAGATATGACTTATCAAAAGAATAGGTTAGAGCAAGATATAGTGACGGAGAGAGGAAAGAAAGGAATGAACATTGGTGAGCTACTATTGGCAAACTTATGCGATGCGTAGAATTGGTGAGTTTTTACTGAATTGTAAAAGAGACCTCTGTATAATGTATTTCAATTCACAGAACTAGTGCCACATGAGTGGAAATTCTTTTTCTTTTTCATTTGTCTGAAATCTTGGAGGGGTACGAAATGAAACTGAGAGACTCAATTCATATTTCCGTTTCTCTTAGGAAGCAAGCTAATGAATACGAAAGTATTGTTCATGACTATCAAATGAGAAAGAAATATTGTTCATACATAAAGTACTGCCAAAATTGGCACAAGCAAATCCAGCTTATTGTCATATTAAAACTTTTCTTTTCTCCGATTAGAGTATTGCATAAATGGACTATATATAACTCTCTGTATTGAGTTAAACCTTGACTTGAAACTGTTAACGCTGTACACTACTGATTTGGCTATTTATCTTAGGACAACAGACCAAGCAGAAAAAAGATCCAAAGTCCTAATAACTGCAATAACAACTATCCTACTAAGGGTGATATCATATAATAAAGTCATGGATAAGTATGACAATCAATACATATATGATAAAAAAAAAATCAATAATAGAAACCAGAAGATTTGTAGTGAAATAGTATCCAATTGTCAAAGCAATATGTTCATATAAAAACTGTCCTAAAAGTAACTGCAGATCCTAACAGAGAAGAACAAAAACAATTCACTCTTTCTGCAACATATTTTGTTTATCTACTTCATATGAATTACTTAGTCATGAGTAAATGGTTAGACATTCTACCCTCTGTTATCGTAGTTTTAATAATTTAATTTTAAGAGAAAAGGGAACTTTTTCTAGTTCAGAAATTGAAAACATATATATGATTGATAGAGATTAAATAAAGAAATTCAGCTTAGTGAAGTACCGAATCATCTGATTCTTTTTATTATTCCAAGCAACAGATTAAACCATCTGGAGTACTTTAGCTTGAACAGATTGATCGGGTCTCCGGCGTATGAAGGATGATTTGTAGAGAGAAAATGCGAGAGCAGCGATAAGAGTACCAAAGACGTCGGCAACAGCGTCCTTGGTAGATGCACCTGCTGACCTGAAAAAACCCAGTTCGTCGGCAACCTCCTTAGCGGCGCCGGCAGCGAGTGAAACAATAGATCCGACCCAGATGCTCCGGCGGCGGATGAAAGGGTAGCGAGTTCTTTCCGCGAGAAAAGATGAAATGATAGCAATGAAGAAGCAGAAGAGTATGTGGTAGAGCTTATCAGGGGCTATCCAATCATCTCCTTCCTCCATTCCTTCTTTCAGGAATTGGTTATAAGAGCCACGCCATTAGATCTTCAGTCAATATAAAAATCTACTATTATATTAATTTGTTAATATATAGCATATGCATCACTAGTGCAATTTGCAATTTTAATAAGATAATTATTTGTAATGTTCGAACCAACTTTCACTCGCCCTTATTTATCAATTTGGGATCGGGTATTTGTAATGTCCGAACCAACTTTCATGCCCTTATTTATCAACTTGGGATCGGGTTATTTGTGTTCAAATGGACCTGAGCACCCCGGGCTCACTCCAATTTGTTCTCAGTTCATCTTCTCAACGATAGGATTAGTGCTGGAGCTTTCAACAGTTGCATAGTAAAATATCTGTCTACACAAAAAAGCCGGATACAGTTGAATGGATTTGGCTTCAAGGCACAAATAAGAAACAACCCACGAAGAGGCTACTGAGATCAGTGGACGGTGAAAATTATGAATATAATATTAGGTATCATAACTACAATTCTTCTGCATCATCCGACAAAGTTTCAAGTGCTACATACCTAAATGACATTATCACAAACAATGATTACAGCTAACAAATAGAGCAGCTTGAATATGCTGCTAATTCATCTTGCTGACCAGCTCATTGATGTGATCCTCACGATTGCCTGAATCGCCCCCATCCAAAAATCGTTTTTTCTTACCCTGCAATGCCTTTTCTGGCTTGGTGAGAGCAAAGGGACACAGGAAACTAGTGACCTCTTTGAAATGTGGACCAACGTTGGCAATCTCAGTCACTACGTCTTCTAAACATAAAATACCATTTTGACCCAATGCCTGCAAACAGTAAATAGTTACTACACAGGAACTCCCACAAACTATATACTAAGATGATAGATGCCTTCGGCAACTTGTTAAAAAGGAAAAAAAAGGAATTGAATTTATGGTACCTGTTCGACAACTTCGTTGCTGGTTAAAGGCACTCTCTGATTGTCAATCTTTCCAGCACCTTTCTTGTAAATCAGATCCTTGATGCTCTTGAGATTTGGATATCTTCAAAAGCATGAACAGTTCCATTAGACATATTCTACACAGCCCATAGGTAATGACAACAGAGGAATACAGAGAATTTTTTTTGGACAAGGACAGAAGAAATGTAAAGACCTGCTAAAAATGTTTTGTTTTTTACATGGCTTAAAACTTTTAGGATACTGCATAAAGAAAGGAATATGTAATTGCAATATGATGTTCTAACAATATCAGGCATGGTTTCCAAGTAGATGGTGACCATTAGCTGTAAAAGCACCGGTTCTAGCCCTTTTCACCTCTATATTCTTTTCTTTGAGCTTCAGTTCCTCAATTTGTTGAGCGTACACCGTAAGCCTTGAGATATCCCATGTCATGGAGGAGCATTTCCGTACGACACTCTTTCAATCCAGTAATTTTTCCTACTTATTTTTGGTTAAGAAATAAGCCCATTAGTGTAGGCCCTATGCTAAGCCCAAAAGTTGAACTAATTTATTTATAACCCGAAACATTCATACTCAATGAAACCCCAATCGCAAATATAGGCCAAGTGTATTTGAACACTTCTCAGACCTATGTGATCCCGGTGTAAGTATTATTATTACGCTCCTGGTGTCATATGATGTTAAAATTTTCTACTTCAAGCGTAATTGTCTTCAAATTGGTGGGACAGTAGATGGCAGGGATAGCTGACACTAAAATGGTTATATGATAAAATATGCTAAAGGAATACATAGACTTAATTAAGGTTCTCATTTTCCTCTTGCTTGACCTACGCCAATTTAACTATCAAAGACGATGCAAATATAGATTTTGGCACGAGGAGAAAACTGCATTCCTCAACAGGATTATAAGTATGAGATAATACAAATATTCTAAATAAGGTCCATTGGCAGCTCTAATATGAATGTAAAACTAAATTTCAGGGACAAGAAAGTCAGCACCAATCAATAGAAAATTGAAGAAAGGGGGCAACAATTGTCTCCTTCCAAAGAGAAAATATCACAATTATTTGTATGCTTGATTGGGCAAATGCTAACACGTAGATATTGGTTACTTCTTAGAAATTTACTAAGGTTTCCATGTTGTAGAATGAGGTGTTTACTAGAGATTTTGCACGAAAGACACACTAGATGCTAACATGCCATGCAAACAACAAAAATTAATGGAAGAAAAAAAATATCATGTTAAAGATAGCTTTAAACTTAAAATAAACAGAGTCGTGCATCATTTGTACACCTTAAACATAGTATTGACCTGCTGTTACGAGTCATTAAAATTTTATCCTGTCTAGGAAATTTCATTTTTGCCTTAGTCAAACAACTCCCTCCATTTAATGTTAGTACCCCCTAGCTAGGGTGTGCTTAGTTTCAGATCCAACCCAAAAGGTGAAAATAGCATGGTATGGCCATTCAGAAGTTAAGTGTGGCTCTTTAGATACAGCCTACTATAGATAAAAAAGAAGGAGAAATGAGAAGGTAAAACAACTTGTCACATGTATCAAGGACTAGACACAAACAACAGGGACAGAGAAAAGTACTCGGCAAAAACCAAGTAACCAGTAGACAAAAAGGTGAGATCACCTGCTTTCCAGCAAGCACAATGCCTATAGTTACTACTTTGAGGTTGAGTACTTAAAGGATATCCAGTAAAATGAGTTCATCAAATGTAGCAAAATAATAGAAAAGGCTACTTAAACCTACCCATATGTGACAAAAGGCTCCACCTTTTGCAGGATTTCCAAAATTCTTGCATCTGCCTTCACAAAGACGCCATTGAAGATTTTCCGCAGCCTCAAAGAGTACAAGAGCTTTCGCGTTCTTGGATGCATATCAGATTTTCTGAAGCGATATACAATTATTAGGACCCAAAAGTAAGTTGCCCTAGCTTAAAAGTAGAAGTATGATAGTAAAACCAGGAACTCACCCTCCAATGCGTATGACAAAAAGGAGACTGGAATCAGACGTGACAAAAGCTCGCCTGGATCTGTTCTTTCCCCTTTGTTTCATTTGGACAAGGTCCATCTCCTAAATATATTTTACAACAGCTCAGATGAGAAGGATGTTGAACAAACAATACACTACAAATCATAAATCAGATTATTGCAAGGTGATTGCTCAGAAAAGGTAGATAATCATCATTACTGTATGTGAGTATAAGGCAAAAGTAGTTACAGAGTGTTGTAAAGTCTCGATCCCCTAAATTTCAACATTTAATGGATCTTTCCTTAATACATTTTTGTCCATACTGTTTCACAAGATCTTTTAATTGACAAAAGTGTAACCTTGTATTCATACACTGCTTCACAAGGTATTTTACTATCTTTCTTCTAGAAATTGCACATATACTGTCTTCCCTCTTTCTTGGAGCGTCATTGTGTAATATGACTATTGGACCTCTAGAGAACGCAAGTCAGAAGTTTTGACCACAAAGACTTTCATATTCAGGAGACAAAAGATGCTGATTACTTGCAAGTGATTATAAGAAAAATTGGATATCATTTAGTTTTGGGACACCAAAATAAAGGATAAGTGAATCTGAGTAAATATCACACCTTATATACGCATATATCAAAACTTAACAATTGTCACTGCCACTATACCACAAAATTCCTGATAAAAGATTCTACAACCGATAAAGAAACTCAAGACAAAAATAAAATGCTGAAGCCAATAGGAAAAAATGAACAATTGCTTGATGAAATAAATTGAATGTGTCACCGATAAAAAAAATAATCAAAAGATGTGTGCAAGTAATAATCTTACAGTTGACGAAAGGAAAAAAGTTGAAATTCAATTTAAACATACCTTATCTCTGTACTCTCGAATAAACTGCTCAGGCTTCTTGATAACAAAATTATCAGATTTAAGTCTCTTGACTTTCTGCTCTAACTGGAGTTTTCTTCTGATTGCCCATTCTTCATTGTTCTTCCTCTTCTTTAGAATCACTTCTGGTATATAATTTAGAGACTGTGGCACCTCCTCTGCCATTGCTAGATATCTCCACAAGGAGAAATAAGCAATGGTAGATAAAACTTTGTCAGCAGTATTAGATATATGGACTATCAAACTTCTCAAACATTAACTTCAACTCAATTGGGTTGAATTTCAATTAGGTGATATCAAATGCTTGAAATCATAAGAATTGAAAAATAAAATAAAATTGGCAACACTGAAACTATAGTTCTGAATAGAATGATAGGGAAAACAACTTGAATTCTATGAATTTCATTCAAAGAAATGCAAACTCACAACATCAATGTAAATATTTCAAGTTCATATAAACAGACATGTCATAGCATTAATTTCTAGGAACCCTCAAACTTAGACTCACGACCGACATTTGAAGCGATGTCATATAGGAAAAAAACATGATTATAAATTAAATAGTTAAAACACACAGCAAAAGTAGCTAAAGCCCACATATATACCACATATACGCATTCTAACAGCAAACCCAGCATGAAAACAGATATATAGGTTAGTTTATGTTTTGTAGAGAAAGTGATAAGAGATACACAGTACGACAAATAAAGAGAAAAAAAAGACTTACAATTAGATAACGCCTCTGGAGGGTTATGCCGACGTTCGCCGGAGAGGAGCACGTCCACAGACGAGGTTCGGTGGTGAGGGAGGTTTAGGGTTTTGGATTTTGGACCGGGAAAAGAGGAATACTGTTAGGCGATTTGAGAAATCAATAAATTGACGGGGCCGAATCCATCTGAAATTGGGCCTCATGATATACAAATTGGGCTTCTCAATAAGTGAGAACCCAGCCCACTTAGGGGAGAGAATTAAGAATTTTGCACAAAAAGAGGATTATTTAATTAACTTAATAGTCGCTAAATATGTTCTATTAAAGTAAATATTTTTAAAGCCTGTAAAATGATTATTAACTATATTGATAGAAATTTTAATATTTTTTATTAATGTATATATTTAATGCGGTAAAAAAGTGTTTTTATTAAAGTAAGTTTGTATATATATTGATAGCAAAATATCACTATAAGTTGGAAAATATCGTTACTATAGATAAATATGGTGCTATTTTTATTTATATAGAGGGACTGTAACTACATTAATCGTCTTAGAATTCATTGTTAAAATCTATAACTAAAGTTTCAAAAAAAAAAAAAACAGTAGATTGCATGCAAACAAAATAGATGAAATCTCGTAGATAATATTTCATATGATCATTTGATTATATATATTATTTCTTTCCTTAAAGAGTCATTTAATTATAATTTTATTCAAAAAATCAATAAACTGCAAATATTAACTCAAAAATCACTTAGTTATCGATGTTTAACTTATACAATCACGATCATTCAACAAAATTTTGGACAAATTAAAGTTTTTGAGGATTAGTGAAGAATGACACATGGCCACATGGGTATGTCGAATATCAATAAACAAAGCATAAAAGTTAATTATATAAACACCACTTAGTTCATTCCTTCATTAATTAGTCTAATTCTATTTCCTAAGCATGGTGCATATTTGGTCAGACTCTTACTCTTATCGTTTGGACATGTCTAGTTCAGTTGAGACACATCCAAAAAATAAAAACACCAATGACACTTGTTAGTCAAACAAATATGTACTTGGCCATAATTTTGAGAAAAGAAAAAAAAAAGTAATTCTCCACGTACCATTATTACAAGGTATGACTAATTATTCAAATCACGTCTAATAAAAAATGAGTCATACATTCATTACAATAACAACATATTCAGCGGAAAAGTCTTACATGCAATAGTAACCACCAAAATTTGGTGTCATTTTCAAATGTCAAATAGTTCACTACACGTACTAGTAGATATATATAGACCAATGAAATTAGTCAATTAATTAGGCGTTTGGAGTTAAAACTTTTTGTCATCAAAAGTATGTATCCCATGAATGAAGATATGTTGATCATAATCCTATATGGACATGTGTTACTTTTACTAAAAGCAGCTTTTAGAGTGAACCGAAAGCCAGAAGCAACGACAAGGGATATCAATATATGGTGCATGAAATGCTTATAATACCTCGTTCATTTTTACTTGTTCACATATTTTATATACACATCAAAACATAATAAATAAGATGTATATTTTATTATAATACTTATAATAATTGGTCTATAAACTTTTGTTAACTTGAAGATGAATTTAGAATGAATAGTTAATTTTAAGGGTAAAAACAAAAAAAAAGTTATTTTATATTAAAGTGAACAGGTAAAAATTAAAAAAAATATTTTAATATAATCGACAACTTCATGAGTATGTAATAGGTGGATAGCACTTAATTTGGGCAGGTTAAAATGACTAATGACAAATCAAAAGTTTTGAATTTATAGATTGTGAACTTTAGAAAAATAATTAACTTGACTCCATTATAAAGTATTTAGACATATAATTAGCTACGAATTTTATTCATATAAATATATTATTTTAATTAATAATATTAAATATTTATGTTAAATTTGCATATAATTGAAATTCTATCTCCGCCTCGAAAAGACAAAAAGAAGTTGCTTTCCCTTTCAATATGTTTTCTTTAGTCCTCTCTTTAATTTCCCAAAACATTTGGATTGTACAAAGATACACAGACAAAGAAATCAAACACATGAGTTGAGAGAAGTTTGGGTCCCAATTCTTTTACTTTGATTAGACAAAGCAAACTCGTTAACCACACGCAAAATCTTTAAGAATCCTCTCATTTCAGCATTGAGACAAAAAAAACTAAGATGTCCATTACAATAGCAAACTCTCATTTTGGATCAATCCTAAAAATACCATATCTTTTTTTGATTTCAATCAACTATATTGTATGATTAAATCTATAAATATATATATATATGTTCATGTTAAATATAGCATGTATGCCTAGGCAAGCACTAATAACTCCTTTGCACATTATATATTAGGGGCCCTTTATCTCCATCTGCTTCCTATCTAATTGTCGGCCATTTGTGATGCATCAAGAAAATTTCCACACCAAGCAACATATATATACTTGTACTAGTAGTACTGTTTAAGATTTTTATTCAAATTATCTTGAGATTTCGTATACACTACAGTAACCATAATAACATATATCTAATGAAAATTCAAATCCCACGTTATAATTAAGGGGAGGATTATCCAAGTCCATATAAGAGGACTAAATTTTCATCCTTTTTTCAATGTGGGAATTCTCCACACTCTCCCCCAGACTCCACTATGATGGGGCTCAACATCGGTAAACAAGTAAATGGGATGAGCCTAGCTCTGATACCATATAAACAGGGGCGGATCCATGTTGGGTCCAGGGGGTTCACCTGAACCCTCTCGGCAAAACAATACATGTTATATATAAGGTAAATTTTCTATATTTTGTAGATGTATATATTTTGAATCCGCTCAATAACAAACAGAAATAGATAGAAGTGTGGTTTTAAACCCAAAAGAATTCAAGGGTCCCATTTCGAAAGACTTATTTGCACGTTTATACTTTTATTTTTCGAACCCCCTGAACAAAAATTCTGAGTCCGCCGCTGCATATAAAAATGGATCTTGGGCCTAACTCAACCTTAAAAACTAGCTTACGAGGGGAGGATTGTCCAAATCCATATAAAGAGACTAAATTCCCATCCATTTCTGATGTGGGAATTCTTAACACATAGGTAGATGTGAGAGGTTGTTTTCGGAAGATCCTCGGCCCGAGTACAACACATCAAAGTAAGCTAAAAAGGGCAAAAGACAGTGATAAAACTATCAAAATAATGCAATAACCTAAACACCATTAAAATGACTTATTTATCTTCTTTTTTGGTTTGTAATATTATAATTAAATTGATTGAGTTTGAATTCTAAATTTCTTATGTGTATATAATGTGTATATTGTAATATTTGTATAATCATGTCCTTGTCTTATCCTAAAAAAATAACATTATTTTTATTTATCCTTCGACATGACTCAAACGATCAACTTATTGCGGTTGATTGATGATGGAGGGTGTTCAATTACCACCAAGCAAGCCAAATGGATAATTATTTGATTAATATAGTTGCGTGTACTATGACAAGAGAAAACACAACGTTGGGGCCGGGTGTGTGTTTAAATAATTTATTGTTGAATACTAAAATACAAGAGAATATTAATTATTTTAAAATGAGTCCTAACAAAAGATGATTAGATATCGACAACATTGTGAATTAGATTCATTATTCCTAAGCCTCATACCCCATTTGATGTCATATCAGTAGTGGAGTAACACCTAATAATACCAAAGCATTAACTCATATCAAAGATTTTAAATACATTTTTATGACAAAGATTAATTGACAACTTAAAAAAATGGTTATACTAATGTATATGGTATAAAGTTTTAAACTACACTAATAATGTTAAAACATTATATTCAGTCTAGATACTTTTGGTTTTTATATATAGTCACATTAAAGCAACATTCTATTAACTAAAATATGTACTCCAAGAAATATGTCATACTTGGAATATTATAAAAGTATATTACTTAAAATAAAAGTAAAAATACAATTTTAACATAACACGTGTGTTATGTGTAGTTTAATTTGTGAAATGATTTGATAATTCTAGAATAGTGTGAATATTAACAAGCAAATTAAAGATAAAAATGCACATTTCAAATAATTAAAATTAAACATCCTTAGTATAAGATATCACAAAGAGTAAAATTAGAATTTAGCCATAATTAAGGGATCAAAACTACTCACCCTTATATCTAACAAAAAAACTAGTTATGAAACGCTTGAGTTTGTGTGGGGGCTCAATATTTGTTTACAATTTCTAAAAGAATGGTATATTAAATAATCTTACTAAGTGTAAGATAAATATCTAATAAATTTTAAGTGATATTGATTAAATTATTTTAATCTTTTGCTCATATAAAATAAATTACAGTATATGTTTTTATGGCAATAAATCGTCTCATTCTCTTCTCACGCAAATCTAAGGGTTTTTCAAATTTAATGTGAAGGGGCTCGTTTAGATGTTCATGACTAAAAATATTTTCTTCAACCACCGTTGATTAAATATTACTCAAAGAAATTATTTGGCCATTGTTTTTTTACTCAAAGTAATTACTTATAAAATTATTATCGATATTTTATATAATAAAATTATAAATAAATTATATGAATTTAAAACTAAAAATCATAATTAAAACGGATTTCATAATTTTGAAAAAAATTATACGCGACTTAAACTAAAATAGAACAAAAGAAACTAATTCTGAGAATTATTTTCTTTTTCTGCAAAGATGTCCTTAATTACTGAAGCAATCATATACCTTGTTGAAGTATATATAAAAATAAGACTAACTTAGCATACTATACCTTATTGAAGTATTTATTGTTATTTCTTAATGAAGTTGAAAAAAGAAGTTAAAAACGACTATTTCCCTTTTTATTTTTACCCAACAGAGAGGAATAGGTCATGTGCAAGGAATTCATGAACTTAATTATAACTTTCCATTATTAGAGTTGTGACAGCTACATTCTACGTGAATATACATTCACTTTTAATTATCATAATTTTTTTTTTTAAATTAAATTATAAAAACTTTAATTAATATTTTATAATATATATTTTTTTATCATATTAATATGCAAAAAAAAAATCACAATTTATAGTTCTTTTCATATTATTTTTAAATATGTAAATTGTTTGATTAAAATATTGAACTAATGCAATCTAATTTATAAACTTCTAAAATTAGTTAATTGATTTTTGAAGAGTGTAATATATTCCTTATGTTGTGCATTAATTAATGTTTTCCAAATTGAGATTTTTATGCCATGAATGTCACTAGCTAGCTAGTAGCACTATATATATATAGAGAGAGTAGAGTACTTTTAAGTTTTAATGATTAGTTTCAAACAAACAACAATAATGGTGCATATATGGTATTCATAATTACAAATGAACAAATCAAATACTTGTGTTTTTATAATATTTGGGACTATACTGTTTTAGAATAAATAATAATAATGAAGTTTGATGAACAATTATATGTTTTCATTGATGAAAGCAGTTCTCTATTAATGTATGTAGGTCTCTTTCGGCCAAATAAAGTTGGCCAAACTCCATGCGTTGCTTCCTTGTTTTATTTGGAAAAAGGTTGTCCCACTGTTTTTCTCATTATTGATTATTAGTATTTATGTTACGTTGCATTTTTTACACTTTCTTATTTTAAAATAAATATCGTCTTAACAAAAATCATATTTATTAGAAAATTAATAAATATAATGTATAATTTATTTAACTATTTTTATTTAATAAATATCTTTCGAAAACTGAACACAAAGTATATCGGTATATAGTTGGCAAAGCAAACATATTGGGTGGCAATATTAATTACTAAATGTCTAAAATTATATCCTTAAAAACCATCTTTATTAACATCCTTATTTAGTATAGGTAGGGTTTGTTTATGAAATAAATGTTTATATTACTTTAATCGTTTTATATAGGGAAAATGCACAAGTACCCTCTCAATGTATGCCCAAAATTCCAGAGACATACTTATATTATACTAAGGTCATATTATCCCCTGAACTTATTTTATAAGTAATTTTCTATCCTTTTTCGACCTACGTGGTACAAGCTTGAAAAAAAAAGTCAACCAACATTGGGTCCACAAGATAGTACTACGTAGGTTAAAAAAAAAGATAGAAAATTATTAATAAAATAAGTTCAGGATGGTAATAGAACCTTAGTAAAATATAAGTGTGTCTCTGAAATTTCGGACATAGATTGAGGGGTACTTGTGCATTATTCATTTTATATATACTACTAAATAGTTTAGTATCAAAAAGTCAATGAATTCATGTCCTCATATTATTAATCCAAAACTTAGATAACCTGATCATCATTGACAATTAGACAAATCAAAGCGTTGTATTTAAGGTTTAATTAAACCTCATCCCCCTCTTTTGATAGGGGAAATCAACTTAATTATGGTTACTTATTATGACCTTTTTCGATCTTCTCATTATAATATAGCTATAGAAGACTTTTTAAAAAAGTTGTATTATCCTCCTTCGATGAAAAACTAAAGCGAAAGCAAACACTTTTTTTTTTTAAATACTTTCTTGAATTACTTTAAAATATGTTTCAGATGTTCATAAGACACTATTGCATTCGTTACAACACAACTCGGGAAGTCATAATCCCAAGAAATCCTATTTATATATATGAATTATAATTTTTCGCTAGATTATGAGCTAATACATTTCATGTTCGAGGAATATATATAATCTCGATTTCTTTAAAAAGATTTCATCAATTGCCAAACATCCTCGCAAACGATCTCTATTTCCCTAGATGTTATCAAATTCTTTTGCAACATTTGTACAATATGTGAACCTTTTACCGACCCTTTTATAGTGCTTTGTCCACATCTTCCCAAATTGCTAATGCTTCAATAATTATGGCCTTCCCTACAAATTGAATAGGGGTACCATACACTTGAATGAAGTACAATATTATAATAACGAGCTGAAATGAAATAGGGACTAATAAGGTGCTAATTGCAAAAAAATTAGGCCATTTTCAGTTTGTAATCGAATTACTAATATAACAGAGTAACAACATAAGCCTCGTTGATTTTTTTTAAAAAAAAAACATAATGCAGTAACAACTTGACTTCAACTTGTATCTATTCCCTTCACCTTAGATTTGTACATATAGATACTTAAAGTAGTATAAAATTAAACAAGTAGATATATGAATTCTATGCGATATCATACGTGGTGCCCTGGATATATTATGTCATGTAACACGTGTGTGTTTATTTATTCAATTTTATAAAAATTTAAGTGTGCACCAATTGATTCATTGATACATTCCTTGTTACTAGTTGGTTTACTTTTATTTTTTTATTATTTTAAAAAGAAAATTTTTGTTTTTATCCACTTTTAGCATATTAAAAAGGAATCATTTTTTAAGATTAATTACTTATTTTATTCAAATTACTCCTATACTAATATCACATGAAATTTTATTTTAAAATTCAAAATAAATATTTGTAGTATTTTCACATATATAACCTTAAAGTTAAACAGGCATGTTAATGTATTAAATATTTTACTTTCCACATTAATTACCTTATTTTGTCAAATTATTTTTCAAACACATGAGACTGAAGTCACTGAACATCAATTAATATGAGTACTTATATCAATTACTACTATTCATATTTTAAAAGGATATAAGAAATTTAAAATGGATAAATAAAAGTGAAAATAGTGCGTCGAAGTACTTATCTACCGACTACCGTTCACTGCTACTGATAAGTATTTGGAAGTTCCAAAAAGACACGCTAGATTAATTACAACCTCATGTTTTCACTAAACACTGATTTTGCAAGTTCAAATTTAAAGAAACAATATATACATCAACAGTTTGAATCTTTGAATTAGGAATATATATGTAACTGATATGAAAAATATGCGTAATATATGTTCATTCATTAAAACAGTATCCTTTAACAGAAATTTCAGGTCATTCACTTATTTGAAAATTTAATGTAACTAGTACTCCCTCTCTTCTCGTCCACTTTTATTCGTCATATTACGCAGTTCGAAAGTTAACTCAATTAATTTTTAAAGTTAAATTAGATTACATTAATTCGATATCTTAAACAAAAAATTCAGATATTCAAAAACTATACGAAAAATACTACTATAATTGCAATTTTTTACATGAAAAAATACATCGTAAAATATTAATCAATTTTTTTTTAGTTTCACTCTAAAAAAAAGAAATTATAATAATTAAAAATAGACGGAGATAATATGACTTTTATTTTAAAGAAAACATTAGAGATTTCCAAAAATGGTCAAAACGAAAGAAGACAAGAATATATATTGTATATACATGGTGGCTAAAAGGGCAGAAAACGTGGGAATAAATAGACAAGGGAAAAAAATAATTAAAGAAACATTAAATGGGGTATATATGGTTTAATTGTGTTGTGACAAAACTTCACCAGTTTCCATCAAAACTCTTTTGATCTATATATATTTATCTATCTGTATTATTATTATTGGAGTACTATACTATAAAATCCCCTTTTTGAGTATCTTTTTACTAGAATAAGCTTATTGTAACTGTAATGCTTCCTTCCTTACATAGTACCATTGCATTAAATTCTCAATCAATAAACATTTTACTACTACTTCTTTTTTTCTTTCTATTAAACCCCAATTATACTCTTTCATCATCACAAACACAATTTAAAGTGCAATTTCTAGTCCCACTTTCCCCCTTTCTTTTGATCCATATGTACTTATCTCAATTCCCCAAATAACTACTCCATACAAAAACTCACTCTCAGAAAAAAAAAATAAAAAAAAATGGAAGTTCAATCCTCCAATAGTAACCAAATTTCAAATGATGAACACGAAAACAACGATCTTATTCTAGATCTACGCCTCGATCACGGCGTTAAATCAAATATCCAGACTAGTTCATCAGACGCATCGCGATCCGCAGGTAATAATAATACCGAATCGGAGCCTCGGGTTTTTTCATGTAATTATTGCCAGAGGAAATTTTACAGCTCGCAGGCGCTAGGCGGACATCAAAACGCGCATAAAAGAGAGAGAACAATAGCGAAAAGAAGTCAAAAAATTTCTGCAGCAGCTTTTGGTTATGATAATAAGTATTCGAGCATGGCTTCTTTGCCGCTGCATGGTTCATTCAATAGATCTCTCGGAATTCAGGTTCATTCAATGATCCATAAAACTACTACCAGTACCGCTTTCGGCGCGCCGGCCTTGTACGGTCATCCTGGATGGTCAATTAGAAGGCCGATTGAGCAGCAGCCGGCCATTGGCCGGCTGGGCACAGAGAGTAATTTTACGAATAATTACCAAACGGCAGCAACATCATCAGGTGGTGCTGCTGCTAGATTTGATAACATTATCCAAAAATTTCCTCAAATTGATGGTATTTCACAGTACAGATGGGATAGTGGTGGTGGTCGCACTAATAAACCAGACGAAACGAAGAAGCTTGACCTGTCTCTCAGACTCTAAATTATTAGTACTAATAGAATTAAGTTATTTTTTTTTCTCACAGTTATTTCGTTTTAGATTTATATTTTCTCAATTATGAGGTCCACTATTGTAAATGTTTCTTATGCCATCTGTGATATGATTTCCGACATTTTAGTAAAGATCATGCTCAAATCTTGCCTTCAATGACGGACAATCCAAATATACAACTATTCATTTAATAATTGAGTTCAAATTTTACAAGCTGGAAATGCATGTTTTCACTCCAAATAAAAATTCACAAATGAAATGATGTTGACAAGTGAACAGATACACAAAACATCCCGCGTTAAACTTTATAAAAAAAAGTCCACAAATGAAAAAAAAAAATCAGTGCTAACTGTTTGTGTTTGGATTAGATTGATGTTTATAATACGTGACAAATGCACATGCCGACAAAATATTGTACCGTTTGATGAATTAATAACAACTACTATTACAAATAATTTTGCAGATTCAACGGCTGAGATTTAGTGAGCAGTTGATGAAATAGACTATCTACTAAAGGGTCATGTTCATTAGGTTGGTGGGAGGTATGTATATAAAAGTTGTGTAAATGATCTTTGTCCATTTTCATTAGGAAAACTTTTTTTAATTAAGGTGATGTTAAAAACAATTTTAAGTTATTCAATCACATCATTATCTTTCATATATTTTAATGCTGTAAAATCTTGATTGCATTGATTTCTTACCTAAGAAATCTTTTAAACAGTGTTACTCTATAATAATGGTGGGACCAAAATTTGGCTTTATGATGGATTTTAAACTTAATAATGTCATTTTCTCAAAGTAATCCAACTCTAAGCAACAAACATGATGTGTACGCTGAAGAGAGACATTATTTCATACAAACACAGTAACAAAATTTTAAGTACTCATTCATTTTTAATATCGAAAAAGAAGGAAGAGAGAGACATTTGGCGCGTGCAAGAGGAAATTAAAAGGTGTAGGGTTTGGTGGCTTTACTGATATTACACTGTTAAGTGAAGAAAATATGTTTCTCTAGTGTTTTTATGGCACAAAAAAAACGACAAATAGTTTGGGAAACATAAAAATGGACAATGTGGGGACAAATATATGTATTTTCGTTGCTTGATTGATGGTTACTTTCTTTCTTTCATCTTTTTTTTCTCTGCTAATGAAAGCAATATGTACAGCTTGGCACTTGGCAGCTTCTCAACCACCTTTATTGAACTCTTTTCATCCAAAACATGAACGTAGGTGAAAAATTTAGCCTATAAAAATATAATCCGCTCCATTCATTTTGATTTATTCAAATTCAATTTGTTAAGATTTTGGATTGATTTAATTAGAGATCCTAAATTGAACAAATGGTCCACTTTGGGATTTAACAAATCATTCCCTCTGTTTTTATTTAGTTGTTACCATTTTAGGTTTCACGCTTCTTAAAAAATTAATTAAGTTTATCACTGTATCCTTATTTAGGGTTCTTTAAAGTCAAGTTTTCAATAAATGAATATAAATTAATTGACTTTGACTAATTAATTTGACCAATGAATATAGATTACTTACTTAATTTTTCTATGTTGATCAAAATGTATATACTTTCAAAGGGTTAAATAAGAACAACAGGGTTATTTATGCATTTATTTTGTAAAATGAAAAATATCAAATAAAAGCTAGTTTTAGTAGAAACGACATATAAATAAGAATGGAGAACTAACAAATGAATTAAATTTGGATGGAATTATAATCTATTGTTTAGTTCATTTTATATAATCCGGTCAATCATATTGACTTTTGAACAAAACTGATCAATTGATTCAGGGCCCGTTTGGATGGGCTTAATAAAAACAGCTTTAAAAAAGTACTTTTGAAAGTGCTGAAACTTATTTTGAAAATAAGCAGTTATGTGTTTGGATAAAAGTGCTGAAGTTGCTATGCCAAACGTGAAAAGGGAAAAATGGAAGAAAGAGATGTTAGGGTTATGTTGTAATTTGGAGATTGTATAAAAATATTAAGGGCAAAAAGATAAAAATGTGGTCAACTTAAAACAGCTTATAAGCTAAAAAAAGAAAAGCACCTCTACCCCAGCTTTTAACTTTTGACTTAAAATAAGTTTTTTTTAACTTAAAATAAGTTATTTTAAGTATTGCCAAACAGCTAAATAAGTCAAAAATCAGCTTTTAAGTCAGTTTGACCAGCTTTTAAGCTGAGCCAAACAGGCTCTCAATCTATTTTAACTCGCTTTAAATTCAGATAACCTATTTGCCACCTCTAAGCATGAGCAAAGAGCCATTTTTTTTGATATTCCAGTTGTCAAATGAATAAACCGACTCTCCCCATCCCAACTGGAACCTATGGAAATTAAGAGACTCGTGTAATCTGATTTAGATTTGGACCAATGACTTTTCAGCCAAATGGACCTACATTGTCCTCTATTAGAATTAATTTTCTAAAAAAACCTATGCATTTTTCCCATTTTGTATATATCCAACCTTGTTATTCTATTCTTCTTTATGAAACTGCATTTATTAAGTCCTAAATCGAGCAACCCGAGTCGTACTGATTCATATAATCGATCTCAACTTATCTATGTTTTGTTGAAGTGATAACAAGCAAACTGCAACTCTACTTCCTGTTTGTGTGGTAGGCTTAAAAAATCTATTGATTGAAATAGGAGAAACGCACTTTACTTTTCCATGTGCCTTTCATGGAGAAACTGTTCGTTTATCTGTAGGTTTAAATAATCAATAAGTTGGTTGTATACACAACACAAACCAGACAATTTGGTATATATGACCCATAATATAATGCTTTACTAATTGAATAAAAAGCAACTACCAAAAACATGAAGATAACGTTTAGACAATGAAAGCAACAACGTTGGACAACTCAATTCCACCACTACTATACACAGCAAAAAGTTACTCCATCATAGTCAAGGCTCACACAATTCATCATAATGCAATAGAAGTTTCCCCTTATTCGCGGGTTTGACCATCTTAAACCATGAAATTCAACATATACAGCAAAGGTGTAGGTACTGGTAGGAAATTGATGTGGGTAGGAATTAGCATACTTACAGGAAAATAGTTGATCGACGACTAAGTTCCATCTCAACCATTGCTGGATATAAGATTAGATCATCAAGAAAGTCTTATCAGGTGTTAATTGATGAGTAGGGGCCTAATCATAGTGAGTGGGACACAGCTAAACAGTGAGAACCATCTGAAGTAGTACAATCACAACCTAATCTTCAAACAAAATAAGACATTTCCTGTATATAGCTTTAAGTAGGGGTGTCAAACATGGATGCCTGTCCATCCCACCCAAAATCTTATGAGTTGGGCACAAGATAATTTCATACTCGAACTTAGTTCAATTTTAAGATTTACTGTAATATGGGTTTACTGCTTCAGATTTACTTTGATTTTTTCTATGGGTTGGAAGTTGAGTTACAGGTCAAGGTCGGGTTAGGTCTCGAGGCTCAGGTCTTAAGTCTCATGTCTCATGGTCCAGGTCTCAGATTGGGTCTCCATTATACCCAGGTCTCGTGTCCCAAGTCAGATATGAAGGTCCAAGACAGGCGAGACTCGATGGATGGTAGGGGAGGGTGGGTCTGAGCAAAGGGCAAGGCTGGGATAGGGTGGGGGAATGTGGACAATTCAAAAAAGTTAGGTCAAGTTGAGTGTGTCATGACTCAATCCACTTCAGGCCAAGTAAATTTTGGCTACTTTTAGCATAACCCATTTTAACATGCTCAAATCCAATCCAACCCGCATATTTGACACCCTAGACATAGGTACATTTCTTAAATTCTCCAGGAATTACATTAACTAGGTTACAAATGTAAGAGGGACTCACATGTAGTACTAGAGCAAAATAGTGTTTGTTTTCAGTAAGAAAACTAAAAAAAGAGAGAGTTGACAAAGACATTACAAATAGTTACTAATACCTACCACATTGTCTTACAAATAGGCATACAAACATGAGTGCAAGAGTCCACTTAAACAAGCATCCAAGGTCAGATGCAGACAAGTGTAATATAACATACCTAATCTTCTCAATCAAGGAAAAGACAGTCTATCTGATAGATAAATATCAGCAAAAACTATGATAGTATATCTTAATGCATCTTCAATTAATGCAGACATCTACCACTAATCATAGTTAAAAGTATCTTTAGTTATACTAAGTTACTAACAGACAGTAAAGTCTGAAGACAGCTGGAAGGAAGCACTTATGCTGCATCACAAATTATTTGATTGAATATGTTCAGTAACTGTGGCATAAAATGTGAAAGAGTCTACACCAAGACATTTGGCATAGCAGCAAAATGGTTTTAAAAAACAAAAGGGACACAAAGAAAATAAGATACTGTAGCCAAATATAATTTACCTTTTCCAGGATAGTTGAGTTTTTGAAACAGTAAAAGAAGATGCCCATATGAGGGACATGGTTACAATGAAAACGTCTTAAGATGAAAGCAGAAGTTTGCTCAAAATTGAACTGACTAAATTGCTACAGAAGTAGACCATAAATACATAATATAACATTTTGCTCCTAAAAATTATGACCGTTTCTGGAAGTTTTCTACGCACCAGCAACATAGCAATCTAAAAAGTTCAAGTACAAGTATGTGGCAGAGAGGTCAAGGAAAAGGAGAAACCTATTGCGCCAAATGCATTGACTTCATAGCAAAGCCAGGTGTACACTCTGCTAAGATGCAGCACAATCTTTGTGATTGAAGAATGGGTGATGATTTTGAACTTCATTCAATACATCAACTAATTAGTAAATGTTATTGCCTGTCTTCTTGGTAAGGCTGATTTGTCTCTGATGTAGTAAGAAACCTTGACAAGACAAATATATTAGTATGGCCAGACTTCCAATTGAGCTAAAAAAGTGTTTCTTTCACATTCTAAACCAGCAGGTATAACTTCTCACAAGTAATGACATCCAGAGAATGGTCCGTAAGCAAGTCAGCAAAACAACATTCGCGGAAGAAATGCAACCACTATCTCTATTTCTTCTCTATGAACGATTTGGCCTTCTCCATCCAGCGAACAAATTCAAGTTTATCTTTGTTCTTTATGTATTGATGTAAGAATGCACAAAGTTCATCGCTTATTCCCCTTGTCTCTAGGAAATCATAAAGAGAATTCTGCAGTTCATCATCCAATTCCCTGCAAATCATGGTAATACAAGAGTTGAGGAAATTTTGGAATGTTCAATTTACACATTTCCCCATCTTTAAGTTCTTAACAACCACATAAGCAAACTCCGAAGAAATTCGGAATGTTCAGTTTCACACATTTCCCCATCTTGAAGTTCTTAACAACCACATAAGCAAACTCCGAAGAAATTCGGAATGTTCAGTTTCACACATTTCCAATCCTGAAGTTCTTAACAACCTTATAAGCAAACTCAGCAGAGAAACACTAATAAGAAAGCTAAGCAAGCAAGATGGAGATAGGGGAATTCAGATCAGAGATACATACTTAAATGGAGGGCCTACATAAGACTGATCCACTGTGCCATTCTGTCCACGCATGTAAACTTTACGAATCTCAACGCTGTTTGGCCATGCAGAACAAACAAACTCGAGCACTTCATTGCCTTCTCCTTTGAGAACATTGACAATCATAGTCATGTGAAGATGCACATCATCTGCTGCAGATACATCACTACCTTTTTGAACAGGAATAGATGCATCAAACATAGTAACTTCAACTTTAATTTCTTCATTCTCTCCAAATTTCTTGTTTAATTTAATCCATTGCTCTCCAGGCCTTTCATCAATGATAAATGAATCAAATTTTGTGATAGGCTGCAATTCAGTAATTGCAAAAATAGCATTAGAGACATTGCTGATTCACACTATTCAATGTATAAAAACATAAGCAGCAGCTAGCCAAATAATAAATAACATAGTTCAAGAGTTCCCTTATGCAACATCAATAACTTGGAGTAGGTATACCATGAGTTGCGTCCAACATCAGAGCATTTAGATGAAGCAGATACAAGATAATTACTTGTTTAAGTCAGTCCACATTTAAAATTTCTATTTTAGCATTTTCAAAGTTATTTACCTCAAAGCATTTTCTGTAACATATGTCGAATTGTAGATTCTATTACAAAAGGGGTAGCTGCATGACAAAATTCAGACCTGATCTTTTAATGCACGGACTGTGTAATACACATTTAGTTGGGCAATTGTGTTAATGATACACATGAATGTCTCATGTTTACAGTGACCCCATATATTTATATGTCCCAAATGCTTCAGATAATACAATGACGTTACTTTTTTTGATAAATTCATATGATGACATTAGTTTGCTATCAAACATATCCAATGCAAAGCTAAAGTTCAAGATTCTTTATTTACGAGTCAGAGTTAATGAACATTCTCACTTTGGTTCAGAGAATCAGTCGAGCATGTCAATGGTATGGAACAAACAACTGCTTTTAATCGAGAAAAGAGGAAATTGGGTTGACATATAGTTGGTGATGAAGTTCATTAATACAGTTCACTCTTCTGTTGAAGTCACCCACCTCCTCCTAGTTTTCTCACAACAAGCTGCACAACGAAAAGCACAGCCCTACCCTAAGAAAGAACGAAAATCTATCAGACCTTCCCAAATACCAGTCATACCTTCAGAAAATAGTAAAGATCATCAAACTTCAGCCTAATCCCTACATCTTATTGATCACTCCCAGAGGCAAAAAGAAGAAGACGAGGTTTAACAAGGTTAATCTTTTTTCATGGCTAAGAAGCTATGATATGGAACACCTAATTCTAATCAGCAAATACTAATTAATTAATAAGATTCAATTGCCTACTCAAACATTGGCAAATTACATGAAGTAACTAAAAGGAACTAATACGCTAAGGCCACCATCGTGAATTAGCTATTTTAAATTTGAATTGGCTACTCAAACATTGGCAAATGAAACTATCTGAAATAAACGAAAGGAACTAATGGTATTTTCTCGAAATAATTCGAATCCCTCTTTAGTCCAAGCAATTACCTCATACTCCAAAACATGGAAGAAACAATAATTTAACAAGGAATTAGAAATTGCGTACCTGAGAGGGAGGAGAATGTTCAAGCTCGTAGCGAATCTCGTAACGGAGGAGTCTGAGAATGTTCTCTTCAAATGCTTCTCTGCGCATCTCCGATATGTAATTTCTAGTAAAATTGAAGATGACTGGCTGGGGTTGCTGCCGAAGCAACACACTTTTGGCTATTCCTCTTAAAGGTCTTACTAATCGACGAGCCATTGCCATGGATGAATACCAAATTCTCAGAGGAAAGCGAAGGGCTTAAGGAGGGTTTAACATTCTTTGATCTTCTATTATTTTTCCATTTTATCGCAGTTGCTCTATTGGGCTGTACCTGGAAATGTTTCATGGCCCAATGGGTCATGTTCCTTTTATATACCTAAGTAAAGCGGATTCGAAGTTATTCCAGTAGAACGATAAATATTTCTTCATTTTTACTTAGAGATCTCGTGTTAGGGCGCTTTACCCCAAGTGTTAATGGAAACCAAAAAACAAACGAATACATGCTTTTGAGGTCGCCATAAGGTCAGATATTTATTACTGAGATGCATGCAAAAAATTGTTTAAAAGGATAGCAACGGGTACTGATTTTATGAGGAATTATCTAAGATATATATAAACAATGTCTCAGTGTTAACAGGGTGGTGCTCGTATTTGGCTCCAAGTTATCAGTTGCATTATGATTTGACTAACCATTTACCAACAACAGAATGCTATTGTCAAATGTATGCTCCAAAACTAGCTTTTCCGCTTAGAAAACCTGCAACATGGCAGCAAGCAATCCTTACAAATGCTACATCTCCCAATTATCTTCTAATACACATTGATTTGAAAAATAATTAATAATGAAGCAGTGACTTTTCCCTATTTTGCAAAACTATGCACTTTGGACTCTTCAGAAGGCTTGACTGCGCAAAATGATATATGCTACTGATGTCATTTGTTCACATCAGGGGAGGAACCATCAGTTTTTATCTGCTTTTGATCAGGCAAGGCTGATTTTGCTCGAATTTCCCCTTCATTAGAGGGATTTGTCTTTTCCTGAGTGTTATGAGTCCCTGGCTTGGTTGTTGCAGGTTCTTTGACAGCATTGTGGGTTGGCCTGTCTGCAACATCACCTGATTGTTTCTTGGACTCGACTACAATTTCTTTTAAGGTCTCCTCCAACTTATCTAGTCTTGCTTTCACCTCAGAAAGTTGTGGATCAGTCCCTTGTTGTTTTTCCTCCTCAGCCATCAATTCCAGCTCTTTTACTTTTGCCTCTTCGTCAGCTTTCTTTTTCACTTCAGCTTCCTGATTGGAATTTTTTGAACAAGATAATCAATGAAGACTAGTACTAGCAAAAGCAACTAACTCTAAACAATGACAAGCTCTGATATGTAAAGTCAAGACACATTGGGATGTTGTAGGTGAATTCTCTGTACTTGCCTTGATCACTAAAGAAGACATGTACTAAGGGCAAAATATAACCAATGAATAATAAACAATATAATTAGTAGTCCAAGACATAGCACAAGAGAACAGATTCAAGTAAACAAAAGAAAGCATAAGAAGTACCCACGCAAAATAGTCATATTTTGTAAAGAGAAGCAAGACAATAAAATTTGCAAGAGACTATGGCTTTTGGTTTATTTATATCTTTTGTAGACATTTTATTGAACTACTATACATATTCAAACTATAAAATCCAAAAGAAATCCAGCTGATGTTTTACCCCCACACTAAATACAAGTCTTATGAAACAATTCCATTCCACCTCTCAAAAGTAATTTTAATTTCCACTAACCTAACTGCGATATCACTCAGACAGTTAGCTGAACTGAGTAACTTTTTTAGATATTTACTTACACCTTTCCTCTTTTGCAAAAGTTAAAACCGATTTAGCTTACAAAAGAACAATATTCACTTTCTTTTTTGAGTTTTTGCATTCTCAAGTCCTAGGTATCAATGAGAATTTATGCTTTTCACTTGCTTACTACAACTCCCATCAACAGCCTTGTGTTTTTATTAACGCGACTCAATCATACAATTGCCAGAAAGTTGCGAGATTACTGCTAATAAGCACTTCTACTCCACACTTCTGTTCGAATCAAAAGACTCCACTAGATAAATGCCAAAATGATTTCAAACATTTCCAATATGACTGTAAACTGGCATATTCTCATTCGTCTTAACATTCTTACCCATTTACATAGAAGTAATTTCTCCTTGCACCAAAAGTATACATGACAGATAAGTGATCTATTTGTACTCCTATCCTATGTCATGCTTGATGTGGCAGGGCAAGCTTCCGGGTACATCAACTTTTTCACTTAGTATTTGCCACCTCCCACCAGCATAAGTACGAGGTAACTCTGTCTCACTAAGGTTAGGCAGGTGGGAACTGGGAAGACATAACACCTTAGGCTGCAAATACTACAGAAAATTCTTCTATTCCTCTATTTCAAATGGTCTACTCTTCCTGATATCATAAACCACTCTGTGAGGCAAAAATGGTTCAATATCATTGAATGAAATTGGCTCAACGGTGTTGCTTTTAGAGCTGTTTTGCGTTCCTTCTGACTCTCTGCAATGCCCACTGGCAAATGCTTCAGCTACAGCTCTTAGTAGCACCGCACAACATCAGCTACCTAGCAACAGAAATCTCATGACTGGTAATAATTCTGCAGTGCAACAAAATAGTCTTTATTTCCACACTCTTTGCGCATGCAATTAACTCAACAGAATCTCTCTCTCCTCCTTAAATATAAGATATTAAGATTATATTTCAATGCTGCACACTGCACACTATGTGAAGAAAGCAACCTTTTTGGCACCATCATATTCCATATTGTCTTCCAAAACTTCACTCTACCCACTTAAGATTATCCAATGTGGTATGATTCTTACGCGAACACCCTTGGGCCTGACCCCCTGCATACCATCCTATCTTCTCTCTTTTTGTATATTTTTAATGTAAGTTGGTAGAACGTCTAGATTTCCTTTCACTAACAATACTGGAAGCTTTCCTATGTTCCCCTCCACAATATTCCACTTATCTTCTGATACTTTTGGTTTTGGTTAGGCTTTAGGACAAAGTGTTTTGGTATTATAATTTTGGGGGGAAAACATTACTAGATCCCTAAAACAACTCTTGAATCTTTCTTTTAGTAGAATACCGTGTTAAAACCCAATTAAACATCTTATTTACAATACCAAACATATATTCAAATTAGAAGATTCTTGAATAATAAAACAATTTTTGGTCAGAAAAGAAGAGACGGATCATGAGTGCAAATCTGAATAGCATAGAAGTGCTTAGAGGTCACTATACAGTTTACACACTATGGCCAAGATAGAGGCCATTCTTTTGTAAATCTCTAGATGCATCAATCCATAGGTATGGAGACGAGGTAAACCTAAATTTTGTCTCGGAAGAATCATGCAGACTTAGCAAACAATAACCACAATAGAAGAAAAAGATTCATCTAGGAGATACCAACTAGATGAGATTAAGCTTAGTTTTGCTACTACACTCACATTAGTCCAATATTTCCTAGGGATCTTTTTAATCTCATCAGGGATTTATATGTCAGTAGAAAAAGTAGAGAAGATCTAACAGTAAAGAACCTAATATATTGAATATTGGAATGAGGGATCTAAATGGATGAAATGTATAGTGAGGATTCATATAGTCAATCCAACGGGCTTGGGATTTGAGGCGTAGTTGTTGTTCTCGTTGGTGTTGTTTTCCAACTGGAATCTTGATCTCCTGTTTATTTTTGGAAATAAAGAAATCGTGTATGTTCTTCGATAGGAACACTATGTCTCGTTTGAGAACCTACTAAGAAAGAGATACTGGAGATTTAAACCAAGAATGTACTGATGTAGTTCAATCAGAAGGGAAGAATGTTGATGAGATCAACCCATAACTTCTCTGAAAGAATTTACATAGAAAAAGAAATTTCAGGGATAAATGGTCTTGAGGATGAAAAACTTCTTGTATCCCATGATGAACATCAAATATAGGGCTGAGTGCATATTAAATGCAAAAGCATTAAAATATTTTTTTTGTACATGTTGAAAAGTAACATGATGCGTTTCATCTAAAATTCACTCCTTCATGCCAAATACTCAGAGGCAGAACACTGCAGCCTCTTTTTGCAGGAAAGCACAAGTATCCCATGAATATGATTTATCTAAAGAAAGAATATTCAAGTACACCGTGAATATGTAAGCCGTGGTACATAAATTATAATTTGATCATACGAAGATATTCTGTGAAAGAAAAATGGCATCAATAAATGAAAATCTACAACTGGTTAATAGCCACAAATATTTGAAGATGACCCCAAAAAAAGATTCAAAGAAAGAGAAGTTTCCATTACCGCCTCCATTCTTCTAATTTCATAGCGAGCATACTGAGCCACCAAATAAACAGCTGTCAAGAAAGATTGTTTCAGACAGAAGTTCCAGAGGGAAAGTACATCAAAGATGAAATAACATGTAATAACAAATATAGTAGAGGTACCCAGTGAAGGCAAGCAAGCAAAGAAGAACTGTACCAGATGAAAATCAAGCCTGCTCATGGAAGAAGAGTAGAAAAGATGTCAATCAACTGAAAAAAGGGAAAAACGAACTTGACATTCAAATCTACAATATTACAATATTCATGATGATGCAACTTAAAGTTTGAAGAGAGGAGGCGTGTCTAATTTGAGGGCATCAAAAAATAATTGAAATGTGTACGAGAACATAAGAGAAATCGAACTTGACATTCAAATCTTTTTGGTCACATTATACCTCAAAACATATGTCATCATCTGCAACCCAGCAATAATGAAAATAAATCTAAATCAATTATTTTAACATAGAACTTAGTGAAATACGATGTGTTACAACCTGTCAAGGGAATGGATCCCTCAGTCTTGGTTCTCTAGGGCAATGGGCACAAGCATGTTGAAGTTTGGTCAAAAATTCACAGTAGACAAATAGGTTCAAACTGAAAGGAAGTATCATATAAGCATTCTTTAGCAAATTTATCAAAAACATGCAACAAGGAAAGACACTGCCACATTAGTTAAGCTTTTTAAAGAAATGTATGTGTAGCTGCCCTAGTTCTATGTGAAGACTAAATAGAGATAAAATGGATTATATGCCCCTCCAGCAAAGACTACCGCAGCATACTCAGCGATAAGTGGCAGTAATATGATGAAAATTCTTTCCTACATGGAAGACAAGTCAAAACTTCGAGGGATATGAAAGTATATTTTTCTTTTTACTGATTCAAGGTTACTTTTTTTTGTCTCTTTTCTTTCTTGATTGAATTCTTTAGTCGCGTCCTTCTAACAATGACATTGTCTCTGTTAATCTTCTTGTTAAATTGCAGAATGTGCAGGGAAGTTGTCTTCATCAAACCAAACAAATTCTTGTTAAATTCACCAGTTTCATGATTTCTCCATCCTCAACCAAACAAATTCTTGTCAAGAGACCGAAAAATCGAGTCTTTCTCGACAAATCTAGCTTTCATCTGTCAAAGCAGCCTCGTGCCAACGTCTCTGTAAAAGTTAGCCTTCAGAGACATCGGCACGTGGCATGTCCAGTTACAACACCATCACAGCAGTCAATTGTCAAGTGATCCACCTTATGTAAACGTGCCTCAATGTAACAATGCAACTTTTTACTTAATTCAGTATCAGGACCAAAAGTGAACTTGAAGCAAGTCAATTGACAAAACAGGTATATAACGTGCAAACTGTTTGATAAAATGCCTATAAGAAAACCTTTCTAAAAGACACTACAAAAACATCGAAAAGGGTAAAATACCCGAATTTCTTCTTCTTTGGCGGGTCCGTAAATAGCATCTTGGCAGCAGTCATAAAGTCAAGGTTCTCCAATTGCTTATAGGCATCCTGGCGACTTAGAGCAACAGAGTTATCAACTTCCTTAGTACTATTACGATTGACCTTGCCGTTGTTGTTGGAGATTGTGATTGACTTGTTGTTACCGGAAATTGTTCTTCTCTGGAGGAGCGTCGATCGCCTAGAAAGACGGACCAAAATTCTTCGACCGCTAAACATCACACTCAACCTTTGCCAACATTTCACCGACGACCAAAAGAGTAGCCAATAGCAGCCGGCGTAACTGAGGCAGTGAGTAAAGTTCTTTCGTAACTTGAACCGGAAATTAAACCGGACAGCTTCCTGTTATTCGGTTTGCTGAGATCCGATTTCCGGTTCCGCTGGATGACGTCATTCAAAATTCCTAAAAACTTTTCCTTTTTTTTATTTTTACAAAAACAAAAAGGTGGAAAAGAGCTACTTGTATTTCTTCGGGGGCCAAAATAGTATCAACCGAAATTGTGGTGAAGTGATAAACAGTTATTCATCATTTATCATAGGTCTTGTGTGATAGTAAAATCAAAAACAAAAAAGGTAAAAAAAAAAAAAAGGGGTCAATTTGCACTAATCTAATTACACTAATAAATATATCGAATGTCGATTTTATCTAGATAGACTCAACATATGACGATGACCTACATAAAATTGTAAAATTTACTCTTTCATCAATCCAACATATATACAGTGGGCATATATTTTTTAGGAATTCAATTCATATACAAACATAACTTCTAAATATTATGATACGAAAAAATATTATCTTTTTTAAAAAAATATTTAATTAAAAATAAACATTAAAAACCTACGCAAAAAAAATGATAAAAATGCAAATGAATAATAGAGAGAGAGAGAGATTGCGTTAACCAATAGGTAATAGTTAATTGCACGTATAATCATTACTCCTCTTAATAAAGTAAAATTTTCGTATTGCTTGGTTACCCCATTTTGAGACATCATATCATTATATATCGTCAAATAGTTTAATCCACTAATCTTAAGATAAACATAATAATTTTTTTAATCTATCTGTTCATTAAAGAATGATTTCATTTTTTTCAAACTATTCACTTGACTTCTTCGAAAAAATAGATAAAAATAGATTAAAAGTAGTAACAGTTGACTTAAATTAGAATAAAAAGGTAAATGAACTTTTAAGAAAAATTTTACTTTGCTTTCCGCTGTACCTCTTCATTTTTAGATTTTTCTTGTTGAAGATCAATTTCAATTTTTTTTTAAAAAAGAAGTGATTCTAATTCATTTAAAGAATCAAATTGTTTGAGAATTTATTTGAGAAATTATTTTAAATTTATCGTCAAATATAAATGAATCATTTTAGTCATTTTCTAGATTAAATAGTATTGTAATTTACATTGCATATTTTCCATATTAGTAATCTCGCTTTTTATTGATAGTTATATCATTATTATAACATTATTATTCCGATGATAATATAGTTTGAATTTTTTTTAAAATGATCTCTCGTTCAAAAGTTTAATATAGATAGACACTTGAAAGACTACTTTTTCCAAATTCTTTTACAAAATAATAAATACAAAAGGCACTAAGTTTTACATTTT
Organism: Solanum pennellii; assembly: GCF_001406875.1. Lineage (NCBI taxonomy): Eukaryota > Viridiplantae > Streptophyta > Magnoliopsida > Solanales > Solanaceae > Solanum > Solanum pennellii. The sequence continues at coordinate 70,828,504 of NC_028639.1, forward strand.
GCTAATATTAGGATAAACAAGGTTTCTTTAAACCACAATAATTGAAGATAAAGTATCCATAATAATTCATAACAGTAATGAAAGTCATTATCAATCATGTGGTGCGGCAAATGATATTATTTTTTCCTTAAATTTTGATTTCGAGTAGGATAAAAAAATAGTCAATTTGATGGCTCATTAATAAGGAAAGAACAAAATAAGAACATATAATATATATGTCAGAAAGAATTTTTATTGATTGTGTACGAGTAAAATATAAATTTAAAGGCAAAACAAGAAAAAATCTAGGGTAGATAAGATCTGTCCCGTGATGAGGAGAAATTTCGATGTTGAAAGATATTGTCACGACGACTTAATTTATCCAGTAAACTACTTGAAGCTCCCTATGGTTTAGTAAAAGGGATGGAATACTTTTCTTCATTTGACGTTCATTCATTATGAACTAAAAAATGGTGGGTTGATTAGTGAGGTTTTAAAAATAGTATAGAATTCATGATCGGTCATTTCATTTTTGCTTTCAGCAAGTACGCAACACAAATCTATGCTTTCTATAAGTGTCTCAACACCTGCAGCCATTACTTTGGCTCCTGCTATCAATAATGAACTCCACAGAATTTTATCAAGTCCAACGCGAAAGATATATTTGATGAGACTTCATTAGATTATTTTACAAGAAGGAACTAAATAGATTAGAAAAGTACAGATAATAAAAAATCATAAATAAACAAAGGAATTTTGTGTTACGTCAGCAATCTATGTTGAGGCGGAATGGATAAAAGAATTTCCTATGTTATACTCTCCAATTTTCGACAATGAAATTATTTGATAATTCAGATATTGTTATTCAAGATCTTGATTTGATTCAAGATCATTCAGAGGTAATACATTCATCGAATTTAAGGATGAGTGATTTAAGACATTGATTTGCTAAATCGACATACAGCCAAAATAAAAAAACATAGTGCCAATAAAAGGAACCAGGGCCATATTCTTCTATAATTTGAGTTTTACTCAAATCTCCAATGATTTTAAGAACATATTCAAAGAAATTCCGACCCCGCTCCCTACGTCAAAACTGACCATAACACATTGCCCATTCACTCCACGCGCAGGAAGGCAATAAATTTCAATTCATAAAACCGCAACGCAGAGGAGTGGAACGGTACGACACTTTCTTGCTGGATCTCGCTGGTGCCACCTAAACTGTAGATAGGCGGCGGATGTGTAATGTTCAGAGCTGTCGTTCGTGCACTTGTCTCCAATGAAAGAATGAGTGATTTGTTTATACATGGATCATGGCCTTACCAGTCTATCTCTGATTTTAGCTAATGAAAAATATTAACTCTTTTGAAAATCAACAACGTGTAAACCATGCCGAATCATGAACTATTAATATTCTTGATAAAAAAAATACTTTCTCTCTGAATTTGCTCTATTCATTATAAATTAGGTCAATCAAATTTAAATACGAATATCAATCACCAAATTAAAGTAAAATAAAATAAAATTGAAAGCACTATCCCAATATATAATATTATTATAATGAACACACTCCAGCACTTCCCACTGGATATCATAATGAGTGTACGTTACTTTCTCCCAGAAAAATCGATCTTTTCAAATTTTAAATAACAAACAAATAAAACTGGATCACCCTACAGCTCATATTCCTAAGTTCCCTACCTTTTGTTCTTAAGCTTTTGCCCCAAATTCCCTCTGTTTTATACATTTTATGTAGTATAAAAACAACCCACTCTCCGCCAAAATTAAACGGCGCTGCACTAAAACGCCGCCGCTATCAACCCCAAAGGAAAAAAAACACCATAATTCAACCTGAATTTTGTTATTAAAGATTCATTTTTTTTTCAATGTGGGTGTTTAATGTTTTTCTTTAACAAAGGGTGTTGCTAGAAGGAGGAGGTTTTGTTCAAAGATGCTGTGCAGAAAGAATTCAGTTAGTTGTGGGCGTGGATCGGTGCCGGTGTATCTAAACGTGTACGATCTTACTTCCATTAATGGTTATGCTTATTGGCTTGGTCTTGGGGTTTACCATTCTGGTGTTCAAGGTGAGTAATCAATTGAATTGAATTTTCGTAGATCTAGTTGTTTTTTGGTTGATGAATTAAATTTTTGTTTTAGTTCATGGAGTAGAGTACGCATTTGGAGCTCATGAGTATTCGACGACGGGGATTTTCGAAGGGGAACCGAAACAGTGCGAGGGATTTACGTTTAGGAAGGCGATTTTGATTGGATGGACTGAGATGAGTCATGGAGAAGTGAAAAGAGTTATGGAAGAGTTTGCTGAAAAGTACAGGGGAAATGCTTATAATCTTATAACTAAGAATTGTAACCATTTCTGCAATGATGCTTGTGTTAAACTTTCTGGCAATCCTATCCCTAGTTGGGTCAATCGACTTGCACGAATCGGTAAGTCTCTTGAATCAATCAATCAATTATTCGAGTCGTCTATATGAATCATCATTGCTTTATCCTATTCATGTTCAAAGAATTCATAGTTAGCAGTTAGCTATGTCTCCGTTGGATATTTGATTTCGAGTGAGTTTTACGGAATTGGTTCTTGTTCTATTTTGCAGCTCAAATAGCTTGTTAATTTATTAGGTCTTTTCACACTGAAAAATAGCTTAATAGAAAATTGTTAGGATATGTTCTATCGTAACGGTAACAATCTCTCTCTTTTAAGGTAAGGGTAGAGTCTGTGTACTCACGTGTTCTTAGTATTTAGTATGTTCTGTCGTAACGGTAACAATAATTGTAACGGTAACAATCTTTGTCTTTTTTTAAGGTAAAGGTAGAGTCCGCGTACACGTGTTGTTAGAAAATTAGTACGACCATTATAGGACCGGATGTGCCCGGTAGCTATTCCCAATTGAAAAGATGGTTATGGTTAAGGTTAAAGCATGTGCCTTTAGGAAAAACTTATCCAAGAACTTCCATTGATATGCCTTTGAGTGATTAAAAATATTGTTCTGATTCTTTTCAAACTTGGCGACTATGAGAAGATGTGTTTAATTTCAGAACTAAATTACGTCTTAATTTATGTTGTAGGTTTGTTTTGCAATTGCATAATTCCAGTGAGCTTGAACTCGACCAAAATTGGGCACCATCGTATCGAAGACAAGGCAGGTGAAGGGGAGAAGAAGAAACTAAGAAGCCGCTCTAGTAGGCTGACTCCATCCTCGGATTCATCATCTCCATCTTCGTCCTCGTCGTGTTCTCCTCCCCTTGTCACAACCTCAAGCAACAGAAGCAGAGGCAAAAGCCCAGTGCCTTCATCTTCACCATTGATAGCCAATTCAATATAGATTTCTTCATGAAGAAGAAGAAAGCCGCGCTCTACATGCTTTGTTCTGTTTTACAATTGATTCTTTTGCACCTTACTTCATAAACACTAAAGCTGTTCAGGAAGCTCTGAAAAGATTGTGCGCATGAATGATTTCAATGAATTGGGTATAAACTTCTTTGGGTATTGCGTGTCATGATAGCTGCCAATTACAAAACCTAATGAATTTGTTTTCGCTTACAAGTCATCCGATCTTAGAGTATAAGTGCATCAAAATTCAACCAAGCAACACTTCCCATGGGCAGAGTCACCTTACGCAATGGGTGGTCCATTGCACACACTTAGACGAAAAATCAAATGGGGTGGTACATAGATAAGTATTACTAACTATTATGAGTGTATATTTAATTTTACACAGCATTAACGACACTAAGAAAAAATTTACATACGTTTTTCTAAATTTCTAACTCCGCCACTGAATTTATTTAGGTCCTACTTGGTTTGTAGGAGACCAGGAATCTGCTGTGTTTCCTTTTACGGAATAATTATATTATATACCTTTCGGCAGCATTTATCAGGGTTCCTTTTTCTTAAGTTTCTACCAAATCCATCTCGAATTTTCAGTCATAAAGTCCAATGTTTTAGACTGGAATTGGACCCACAATCTTACCGACCAACCTATAACAATTGTTACTTAAAAAAAGTCATAACACTATCTAATTAAACCTACCAACGAATATAGTTAGATTAGATTCTAAGTTCAATCCATATTCCACTTTTATACTGAAAGTAAGATACCAAATAACAGTAACTTGCATCTATATACTATTCATTTTGAACACAAATAGTTAGTTATCTCAAAGAATAGGCCCACTTATAATTCTTTACTTAGCATTTCAAGCTGAAGGGTGGGGGAGAGGGAAACAACAGCATTTTTTTGAACAATAGTATGCTTCGGAACAATAGTATGCACAGCTTCATGTGCGGCTTGAACGATACAATCTTTGTTTCTTTTAAGGTAGCGATAGAGTCTGAGTACACGTTTGTGAAGTAACACCGGATAATGGGTATATTGTTGTTAGAAAATTAGTACGACACTATGAAAAATTGGCTATGGTTAAAGCATGTGCCTTTAGGAAAAACTTACCTAAGAACTTCCATTGATATGGCTTTGAGTGATAAAAACATTGTACTGATTTTTTTCGAATTTGGCAACCATACTTGTATGAGAAGATGTGTTTAATTTCAGAACTAATCTCGTCTTAAGCTTACCAACAAACTCTCAATATATACCGACGGTTAAATCCTCTCGACACAAGGAAGATTCTGGTCTCAAAATGAAAATACAGAAACTAGGGAGTAATAAATATCTAACAGCCTATGAACCCAATAAACAAATACTTAACAGAGAGTTACAGCACACATCCACAAGGAACAAACAATTACAAATTGAGAACCTATGAATCCAATCAACAAATACTAAGCAGAAAACTTTAATACACATCAACAACAAGGGCTATTCCAAGCCAGATCCGGTTGCTTAACCGGAATAAAACAGTAGAAAATACCTCAAATATTTCATATATTTCATATTCAATATAGAGAAAAACAATAAACAATTAATATAATAGAAATAACTCTTTAAGAGAATCCACAATAATAACTTTCATATTTTAGAAAAGCTCATTGTAAAAAACTCACAAATTGTACCGAAATAATAAATTGAAAAGATTTCCATGTCAAAATGTAATGGATTTGGTGTCTTTTGGACTATGAATCAAATTTAGATCGATAAAATTTAATTTATAAAATTACTCGTGAAATATAATATTTTTATGAACAAATAATTTTTATTGTGAATCAGAGACTTTATCAATTACATTTTGACCTCAACAATGTTTTTGTTCAACGCGATTTTGCGCCATTAGATCATGCGAGTGTCTGGTATTCATTAGAGCTGTAGAGACTAGGCCAAAATTTCATAGGAGCAACCACACTCCACTTCTCATATAGATGAATTCATCATGTGCATACTGCTTTAAATTCACCATTCTTAATTATTGACTATGAATTCATTAAAATTGAATAACTCATTCCTCATTTTCAGAAGTAGTTCAAGCATTCTCAGTTACACTTTGTTTGGATCGTTGTTACCCATTGTTTCATAATATATTGTATTGTACTCTATTGAAGTGTATTGTATGGTAGATACAATGTTTGGCTAGACTGTATTGTTTGTTGCAGGAGCAGCTTAAGCATATTAGTGACCTAAAACAAAAATCAAACGGGGCCTTAAACTTGAATTGTTAATAACTTTTATATAATTGATTTCTTCTAGTTTTCAATTGATAATATAACTATTTTTATTTTAAATTATTTTTCATGAGATATAGTACTCCAAATATTTCAAATTTCTTCTAATAATTCCTTCATTTTCATGAAAAGTTTACTTTTTCTAGAAATAGTATGCAATATTTTGTTAAAAAAATAGTAAATTATAACCTATTATTATTAAAAATGAGGCCCCTTAAATTTGGGGTCCTAAGACACATGTTTTTTTTAACACTGTCGAGCCACCCCTGGTTTGTTGTTGTTTGGTAACATTTTAATTGTTTGGTTTGATTGTATCGTACTGTATTGTAATTTATAAATTTACTTAAATATCCTTAATTATTCTAGAGTAGGAGGTTTGACTAGCTTTAAATAATTAAGGTAAAGGGTAAAATAGTATTTTGAAATATTATGTAAAGATATAATTGAAAAAAAGGAATTAAGTAACAATGGAAAACACCAATTTGGTTGTTCCATAAAATACGAGTTTCCATTGTTACGTAATAACGAAATTTAACAATACAGTACAACACATTTTAAGTAACAATCAAAATAAACATTATAGGTATAGTAACTATACAATACAATACAATGGATAACAATGATCCAAAACATAGTGTTAGTGTGCAGTGTCAATATTGACTTGTTATTACCCGCGTGAACCTACTTTATGAAATCTCCAATCATATATGTTAGGGTTACATCTCTATTAACAATCATTGGCCTTCAACCCATCTTTTTGACCTTTGAAGAATTCATTTTTTCCCAATGAATTTAATCAATTATAGTAGATTGTATAATGAAATAAATTTTGAAATAAGATAAAAATATATTGGTAGGAAATTAATATGATATGTAATGATCTATGTATAATGTATTAAAATATATCATGTTAGTTTAACATTTAATTCTAAAGAGATTCTTAAAAAATGCATTTATGTTTTGAGACTGTTTTCAATTTTTTCACTAAATTGGTAAGATAATAAAATTATTATTCCTAAATTGTGGATGAAAAAGAGCACCAAAAACACATAGCGTAGCATGCTAAAAGAATTGTGTTCGTTAAAATAAATTACACATGTATAGGACTTTATCTTGATTGTGAAACATGCTCAGCTTCTTAGTTCTAAATTTCATGTGTGAGTGATAAATTAAAAATATTAATCCCTCCATTTTATTGACTTGACATGAACTTAAAGAAATTAAAGATTTTTTTTTGAAATCTTATGGTTTAAATTAAAAATATGTCAAATATATTAGATATCTTTTAATCTTGTGATCTTAAACGAATCATGTAGAATTGGAATTAAGAAAAGAAAATAAACATTACTTATTAACAAATTATAAAGAAAAATATGACAGATTAATTGAGTAGATTTCAAGATAATAACACATATGGTTCATGATTTTTATATGTATATAATTTAATGTAAGAGACAAATTATCTTTGAAAGTTAATAAATTTGTGTCATAAGAGTAAAAAAAAAGGATTAAATATTAGACTTGAAGGCTCTACAACTTAAAAAATGAATCTACCCATCATTAATACCAAAATAGGCCCTTTTCGGATAATACTATTTTCTATTATGATTTTTTTTTTATATTTAGAACTCAAAAACAAGATATATAAAAGAACAGAGCAACGCTACTCACACACTATATTTTCTGACGGTTATTTTAATATTTTATTAATTCTAAATTTTTCAAAATGCCATAAAAATAATTTTTAGTATTTGTTAAATAACGATTAATAATCGTTTATATTGAGCCGGTATCACAGGGCTTGAGAATAGCACCCATGGGTGTGTTGGCCATGAATTCAGATGTTAGCATTTCAAAAAAAAAATTGTTTTGACAAAAAACTTAGACATTGGTATGTCGAAGAAATTTAGACATAACTTTTATTGACAACCAATTAAGTTTGAAGAAACAAAAGGAAGGAGGCAAAAAATTTGAAGATGAAAATAGCATAAATTTAATCAGAGCTGAAGCAAATTATGCTATCAGAATTCTAGTTTGCTTTTAGTCACATAAAACTTATATTTTGATTGTACATTCATTTTTCTTTCTCAAAACATATGAGACTTGATGTATAAGTAAAGAAAGAATGTGTTGAGTGAAAGTTGATGGAACAAGACCTTTAACCATCTACTGCCAGGCAAATCATTCAACTATTGAATTTTGTTAAGGCATCTAAATGCATAATTGGAGTGCATCTCTTAGAACACTTACTTAAACCTACCAACGAATATAGTAGATTGGATTCCTGAGTTCAAACCAAATTCCCATTTTTTATACTGAAAGTAAGATATCAAATAACAGTAAATATTACTATTCATGTTGAGCACAAATAGTTATGTCAAAGAATAGATCTATATCTTAGCATACAAGCTGAGGGGTGGGGGGAGGGGAAGAAAACAGCATTTTTCAGAACAATGGTGTGTTTAAGAACAATGGTATGCACAGCTTCATGTGCGGCTTGAACGGCTCTCCTGCATCTGAATGTTACTTGTATTATCAGCAAAACTCATCTCGAACAAATTTCAAGATTCATTCACTATATGGAAACAGAAAACATACTTTCGGATAAAGAAATTATTTGGTTCACACAGTGACAGGCCGAACAGCTGACTTCTTAGCCCTGCTTTTCTCTCATTAACTCGACAAAATTATCCAGGATTAGTGGCCAAGCAAGGGTCGAGTCATAATTGCTCAAGTCTGGAAAACTTATCTGTTACACAAAAACATCAAGTCAGGAGATGAGACATTAATCTTTTAACGTTCAGACCTCAAAGTCCCCACAAAGCTTCTGATGGAAGCAACTGTCAGATAACAACCAGATTGCTCATATAAGATGACGACACAAATAGGGTAATCAAAAAAAATTGACAAAGTGAACTGAAGATTTACCTCGTTAACAAACCTAAAGAATCCCATCCATTGATCCATGTTTATAACCTTGTAATCAACCTGCGTCTGCATCAGTAAACAAGCACGTAAGTGTACTTATTACTATAATTAAGAAAGATTTACTCTGGCCCTTCACTCTTCTTTGGGTTTTATAATATGACAAAAATGACTAAAATCAGGCATCATTTTCAACGGGACAGTCCCCTTTTACAGCGATGTCGATGAGCATCCACAATTAAAGGAGCTATAGATTGCAGCTGCGATTTTTCGGTAAAACTAATACTTCACACCATAAAAAGAACTCCAAAAGCATCCTAAAGGGCACTATCAAATTCACACCAGTAAAACCTAACAATTATATTCTTCTTGTACCCTGCCGAGCAAATGCACAGTTTAAGTGAATTAAAACTCAGACTATTAAATAGCAAGAGGAGCATAGGGTACTCACTCTCAAATACTGAATCAGAGCATCAACTTGGGGCCGAAATTGAGACCCTAAAACGAGATCCAGCAGGAGACAAATGCTCTCAATGTCTATGCTCTTCTGCTTCTCCTCTAGGAAAAAAAAAGAAAAATTGGTAATCAGAAGAAAAAAAGACACAGTTCAAAGATCCAATTCAATGTCCCAACTTTCACAGCCAGCCCCCGGAACTTGCAACGAATGGGAAAACCATTTAAGAAATAGTTACTGCATGAAAACAAAAACTAAACCTAGCATAAGAGGACATGCTGTTCTTCCCAGCTTCAAAGCCTTATATTTAATTATATACTTTAAAATATTACAAAGCTATTATGTTCTGTTTCATCTTTGTTATCTTTTCAGTCTAAAGCTGATCAATGAATCTTTCCCTCCATGAATTAACATAACTTAATGTTTACATAACAGGCGACAGTGGTAGCACCATACCTGTCAAGCAGTACTGAAATGCATAGGAGTAAAAATCCACAAAATTTGATGGCCTTCTAACCTTGTAGAGAAAAGAAAATGTGGATATTAACAGGAATAGAACAACACTCCTCACAGCAGAAGGGTACCCAAAAATTCACTTAGCATGAGCAGAAGTTAAAATATGACAAGTACCTCCTTCTCAAGTTCTGGAAGTGCTTTTTTCAATTTCTGTACTGTGTCAGCTCTTAATGCTTTGAGGCCTTTCCGCCACTCGTTCTAGTAGTCAAAACAATGGCGAGCCAACGTCAAGAAGCACACAAGCAAGTATAAGCAAAAGAAGTAACAAGCTGAAAAGTAGAGGGCAACTGCATAACATAACAACAATATAATGGGTTCAAATCATTATTTCAGATTTCCAAAAGGAACGAGTGGGAAAATTTTGTTTATCATGCCAAGTCAAACATTCTACAATGACTGGAAATCTGAAATAGTTGCATTCCTAGGAAAAGCTGATATACATGTGTCTTCTTGCATTTTATAAGTGATGGATTCTACTGCTTGCTCAATGAAAGTAAAAAAGTCAAAGCCTAATCTCACTTCGGCACAAAGGCAACCCTCCAGTAAATCTGTGTGCTAAGCTACAACTAATTGGACCGACAACTCAAGCATAATTATGAATCGAGTAACGTAGAGATCCAATTAACATACCATCAGTGATGCTTCATTACAACATCAAACCAATGCATGCCTTTCAATAGTGTAACAGATCAACTAATATCTCGACTTGATTTTCCTACAATAAGCACTTCTTTTAAATGCGAGTGGTGTCTGGTCCAACTTGCGGGCACATCAAGAAAGATTGTGGCTATCGGAATCGAACCAATGACCATCAAGTGCGGATCATAATGTATTCAGTCAAGCTAAGTGGGATAAGCAAATTTGATATCTTCAGGTATTCGCTTAATCTTGTTAGGTAGGTGCTTTTCTTTTAGTATTCGCAGGGAGTCTGCTTTAAAACTGTTCGCCCTGTACCCAATAAGTCCAATTCTAAAAATTCGAAAGTGGATGGCAATATGTGACTCAACTGAAGATCTTCACGTCCAATGTTATACCTATGCATACACATAAGAAATGTATTGAATCAATTACTTTTACTATTCCATCGGTACCTGCTAACTCCTACTAGCACATATGCCAACCTAGAAGATGGAAGAAATAACCTAGTACTAGCACATATGCCAACCTAGAAGATGGAAGAAATAACCTAGTACTTGCTTTCTGCCTCCACTAGGATCTAAAACTGTAATCTCATTGTCCCCCCCCCCCCACTTCATTAACCACCAAACCATTGAGCAACTACTTCCAAACCATTAGCCTGGGATGAGTTCTTAACATAACATTCTCTAATGCGCATGTAAATGTTCAGTTCCGTTGTATTAAATGTCATACTAGACAAAAGAGTATCTCTCCCTATAAAAAAATCTGAACATGCTCAAATAGGCATATCCAAGTCACAGGTGGCAAAAGCATAATTCTTCATCATCCCAAACAAAAAGACGCACATCAATTCCTCCATTTAACTTGCTATGTTTTCCGGGATACAGCTTGGCCTGGGAAAACTATGCGACTGTAATTCTACCTGGCTATTGCTTTTTTCCTATGTTATTACTCTGTTAATCAGCACATGGGCTAAGAGAGGTCAAGCATTTAATAAACTTGAGACGTAGATCAACTTTTCAGCACCCTTGACCTACCCTTTGGTACAAACTTCCTAAGATAACAAGCACACCCATATGCCTGGAGAACAAACGCCAGCTTTATTCAACAACAGCGACGACATACCCAATGTAGTCCCACTAGTGAGGACTAGGGTCACCAGCCTTATTTGACAACTACGGTAATCGAATTAACAGCAATAACAGGTAAGTTGATAGAAACAGCAAAAACAGTGCAGTAGATTCTGAAATGCTAAAGTAATATTAGTACTAGCCAACGCAAATACATACCAGGGAAAAGTATCCTTGTTTTTCAGACTGCATTTTCCTAAAATCAAAGACAATATTTATTAAACCTCTGAAGATCCATGATACTTCATACATACTAACAAGTAATCCGGTATAGGGATCTTACCATGCAAGCATCAATATCCTGACGTCAGTATGTTCGACTTCCAAATCGGAACAAAGAAACTCAATTCCTTCAGGGCTAACAATGAAAAATATAAAGCACATTAATTGATTGCAAAACTGAGGAACTTAAACAAGCTGGTGAAACTGCATTTAAGGCGGAAAAAGTTGGATGACAAACTCAGAGGGGATCCAGGATGGGTTCAGAAATCATTGAGTCTGGACTCAAATAAAAATTATATTTATCCATATTTAGCATATCTCTCAACACATAAACAGGGGTTTGAGGCTTTGAGCCAAAGCTAGTAGGTTCAATTGAACCCAGAACTTATAATGTACATCCACCCCTGAAATATCCATATATTCTTCTCTCTTTATTCAATTCATAACTTTCATGCTTAAAATCTCAGATTTCCTATGGACTACCACAAGTGAAAACAACAAAAGATAACTTGTAATGGTAGGACTATTAGAATATGAACTACACTGCTGGGAAATAAAAATGGTAATGCATACTTACTCAATCATACCAGACGAAGAACTTGCATATGTATGAAATAATTGATCGATACGTTCCAGCTCCTTACTTGCTGCTTTACTTGAAGCTGAGCAAATTGACAACAAAGTGAGATAGTGTAATGCATCTACAGTGCATATAACTAATGCAGCTGGAGTGCATACATTATATTTCAAACATCGAACATAAATGGAAAAAGGAACATTCATGTCCAAGAGGTCTAAATAGACCAGTAGAATAGTTCTGAAGCACTATGAAAATGCTTCAGCCGCTACAAGGCAAACACCAAATCAAATTGATTTTCTTAAAGATCAAATACAGCAGAAAAATATATTCAAAAGCTTCTCGATGTAGACAATAAAAACAACATAGATACGACAAAGAATTTCTTTTAGATGACCTAGAAATCCTTATGGATCCAACCTTTAGGGTCAACTGTAGCCTCCAGACGGATTAATGGAAAGAGGATGTTATCTTGGGATGAACTCAATGATTACGCCTTCATTTTTAGTTTGAGCTCAGGAGGAAGAGTGATTAAAACTTAAAAGGTGAGCCGGTGAAACCTTAATGCACTACAGGAAATGGGAGAAAATAAATTTCTAACATATAGGGTTCGTTTTCTTTATCTATTGTTCAGTTAAATGAGGATTCTCATGATCACAAAAAGCTTGGCAGTGACACTATTCTACCTGTGTGATTCATAGCTGTTTCAAATTGTTATAATAACCAGTCTTCTGCAGCACGCTCACCACACCAGATGGTTGCTACTAGCACTTACACAATCACCTTAATAATTCAATAATTCCCATATCTAATCAAACAACAATCGAAAAACAATGCAGTTCAAGTTATTACACTAAAACCCTATTATCATGAACACTTGACTCAACTCTATATAAATTTCCAAAGTCGGAAGCCGCTAACGCAAATTGAATCATCAATTTTCAGCTATGTCCACTCCAAATTCCAAATTCCAATTTCCAAGGGGTCTACCTGATCTACAAGGGAAGGAAGGGAGTTACACATGATCTATGAAACTCTAACAATCAGACAGGCATTAGAGAGGAAGGCAATTAAAATTGTGGGAAAAGATGCATTGAAATCAATGATTAAATAAAAAATTGAGGAAGAGGAAGAATTACCAGAACGAAACAAATCGGCGGCAGGATTGGTGGATGCTGCAGAACCAGTTAAACCCTTTTTGGAAGAAGTACGAGGCATCTTAAGCGAAGAAGAAAAAGAAAAAAATTGGTGTAAAGAAGATGTTGATCCTCGGAGTGAACGGTCCAAGGGTCTCGAGAGGACTCGGAAGCGTAGAGGGTGAATATATATATGTGTGTGTGTGTGTGACGCACTCTCAAAGGCGGCGTACGTGTGTCAGTAGAAAAAGAGGAAGCTTCGCTGGCGATTGGGATCCACGAATTACAAATTTCAGCTGATACAGGTATGTAATTTCTATCTAAGTTAATATAATCCGAATCTTTAAATATTATTATTTTATAAAAATATTATTTAATTAATAAATTTTAAAAGCACAGATATTGAGTAAAAAGATTTATTTTGATTTTATTGTTTGGAGATGAAATCTCAAAAAATTTAAATGAATCCTTTTGTGTATATCATATTCATGAAATCTGAAGTCATGATTAATAGTCTTAGTTATCTCAATAAAATAAAGTATGTTGGATTATCCAAGTGAAAATGATACAAAACCAATTACGCATAAGAAAACACTTATCGCATCTAGAATTCTTTAAAATTGTTTGATGCAATTCAGAAAAATCACAAAGAAGTTTTTGAATATAATAAGAAAAATTAGGAATGAACTTCACCTATATTTAGATTTTAACAAAACAAAAAACACTAGAATCGTATGTAGTACCCATAAAACAAAACAAAAAACGCTAGAATCGTATATAGTACCCATAACCTAATGGACTAGGGGACTTCTAATCCTAGGGACATTTTGGTCAAACACTAAAATCATATCTTACTGAATCGTCTTAAATATTTTTGTAATTTTAAAATATTATATAATATTAATGAAATCATATATTTAAATTGTCTTAATATCTTTTTCTCATTTTATTTTTACTTATTATTTAAAAATTTTATTTTGTTTTTTAATCTTTATCTTTTAATAAGGTTCTACCCATACTTCACTTTTCTTATATGTTTTAAAACTCTACAATATATTATGAAACAATAAAGAACAACCATCAAAATAGAGAAAGAAATAATAGCAGGTCCTGACATAATTAATTTCCCAATATAACTTATTTTCAAATCAAATGACCCCTTGCCACTTTCATCATCACTCGTTTAAAACTTCATTTAAAAAATATGTGAAGAATACTTACGGTACTAAATGTAACCTATAGCCAAATAACCGAAACTTTCGGGCTCGCCAAAAGCATGTTAACGTGCAAGTACTATTAAACCAAATCAGATTCGGATACATTGTAAACATTCATTAAACCGCAATGCAAACTTGTCCAGCAAAACCCAAACTTTTATAAGTACAGGATCTACTTATGAATGAATACACAAACTACCAAAGGTAACAGAAGTCCTAGGGGAGAAGGATTATCACATAATTGGTTGTTACTACACAAATGTTGACATTTTTATGACGTATAAACATACAAAATTTCGTTGTTAAAATCGAGTTATGGGGCTTGAAAAAAGAGAGCTATGACGACACCTCAGAAAGGTAAGATGTAAAAAGTGACACAGCATCCTGCAAATGGTATGCGCGTGTAGATTCAGGTATAGGTGCTTTGAATATGGTATCGTAGCAGCTTAGCTGGACCTCATTTGATGAACTTCTACCGCTACCAGAAAGCAGCAAACTGCATATCTCCTCAGCCATTTTCGAATAAACCACCCTAGAGACAATAAACATCCATTAGCTCAAACTTGTTATTTTAGGTGCTTAAGCATAGAATAAATGGACTTAAAGCATTCAAGGATCATGTCAAATTTTCATGTTTTATGGAATGATTTACACCTCAATATAAACCAGTTGACATAAAGCTCTACTGATTTAACCATAGGTGAGAAGATTTTAGGTGACCTAGGGCCATAAGTTAACACACTCTAAGGGCAGTAGAAACATAGAAAACAAAATAGTGAAAATATTAATTACTACATGCAACAATTCTCTCTTTATAACATCCATGCACCAAATTATTATTTTGAATTTTAAGGCCGAGTACCAAAGAGACACCTTTACTCGCATCGATTTGTAACTTTGTATTCCCAACCGCATTTTTCATCCATATACTTCAGCTTGATCAAAACAAGTCCTCGTGACAGTTGACGAGCTTATGTGTGGTATTAATTAGGCTGAATTGGACAAGGTAAAAGTACAACACTCTAATTGCAACTCTTCAGTTCCTTTACCCAACTCCTCTCACGTCCTTCAATTCTATTATCTCCCTTACAAGAAATCAGACGGGGACTTTTATGTGTTGGTTGTTGTTGATGGTGGAGATTGAATCATTGAACAGCTAAGATGATTTGACTCTTGGTTTAATTTTGAAATTTGAAGTGGTAATGATGCAGGGAAAGGAAGAGAGGATAACAGGTATCTGTAAGGGTGAAGGCTTTGGGGCTTGAAGGCAGGAATCGGATAGCAAGCGAAAGACCCAGATGAGTCATCTGAACTGGTAACTGGCAGTAACTCTTTCTGTGTTTCCGGTGACAGAAAAATATTAGGAAATTCTGCTAAATATTCGACACATTGAAGTAAAAGAAATGTGAGAAAACAGTAGGAGGACAAGGGAGTTTAGGATGTGGAAATTTGTTTGTATGGATTTTTTTGAAAATTGTGGTATTTCTTGGTTGTTTATTGTGATGATTAGTTTATTTCTGGCTGACGTTATAAAATAAGGGGAGATGTACAGGGGAAGTGAAGGAGGAAGAGGATTTGTTTGGTTTTGGTTGAAGAAGATGACGTATCAGGAGTTTGTCTGATGTGGATATGATAAGTAATCCACGTCAAGGTGAATGTGGAACTCGCAAGGTTAGAGGCATTTGAAAGACTTATTTTGATCAAGTCGAAGTGTTTGGATGAAACCCCATAGATTAGGGGAGCAAAAAAATAAATCGGTACATGTATAGGTGTCTATTTGGCCAATCGACCTTTACAAATGGTAAGATGCACCTAATATGAGTTCCGCTAAGCATGGCCAGTCTCAACCCTAGAAAATGGGAAAGGTTTGGTAGGTTAATATGAATCCTTCGGATACTTAGACATGAATAGATTGGAAATAATTCAAGGAATTTATGCAGCCAACAAAGGATTCCTATAAACAACCCCTTTTTAGTTAGGGATTGAAGCGTAGTTGAGATGACACTAGCTAATGAACAGGGTTGAAGTATTTATTTTTTTGGAACTGGAATAAGATATATTCATAAAGATGGCATTACAAACAAAGTTGAAGTCTTATACCAGCTAGATATGATCTTAGGGATGAGTAACGTAGTTTATCGTTGTCTCCAAAAGTTGTGTCCATTTTATATGATGATTTATCTTAGCAGTTTGTTCCAGGATCCATGTAAAAGACAAGAAATTGAACAAATTTATTGGTCTTTACCCTTAATAGCTAGGAGGGGTCAAGAAAGAAATTCAGCTCCTGCGTATAGATGACACTAGTATGTTTTGCCTAGATATAGGAGGTGTAATTAAATATATTAATGACACTGAAAACAAAGAGCATTTCCACTCCATAGCCCAGCCCCATTTAAATTCACTAAATGTGAAATAGGAACATCAAATATTTAAATGTAGGTACCAGACACAGGAAGCTAATTTCTCTCCATCCCTATACTATTTTAAGAAAATAAAGAACAAATGACTTCTTACCTCACATTCTGGATTTATTCATCTAAAAAAACAATACCATGTGGATGTTAATGCTTTTATTTTTGGTAATTGGTAAGTAAAGATAAATTAATCCCATATTTAGAACTTATCTGAACCAGTTTACTATCCTAGATAACAAATCTCTCACACTTTGATATGAAAAATAAGGGTTCAATGAGATGGTGGAAAAGAGACGGGGGTTTCACAGGAAGCAGTCAACTTTTCAAACCACATATTTCAGTATTAACAAAGTAATATCGAGTAACATTACCTCGCTTTGACAGGCAATCTGTTTGTCCAAACAGCCAAAGAGTTGTTTAAGCGACTGATAAAGTCTGCACAAGCATTGTCTTTGTTTTCGATAGTGTCCTGCCAATAGAAATGTGTGCTTTGTCAATCTCTTAAAAGATATAAGAATAGCTAGGAGATACTAGATAGGATTATAAGCTTCAACCAATAATCTTGAACAGGTATTCGCTCTACTTCCTATTACTATGCAGAGAAAAGACAGTAATCACTTCTCATGAGATTGACCAGTATCAATTGAGCAACAATAGAGGTTAGATCCAGTTCATGAACTGTGCTCCAACTAGGATGAAATTCCTTTATTCAGAAGTTGTCTTCTAGTCACTTACAAGTTGATCATTTTGATCAAGCTGTACAGCTAGTGAGCTACAGCTAATATCTCATTCCCATTCCAGTTTTCCTATCATTAAATACATGGGCTTCCCACAACCACCAGAAAAAAAAAATTGTCCATGCAACCATCACGTAAGCACACTTGGATCTAACGAGTTTAACAACTTCACGAAATTAGAGAACAAGGATTCAAACACAAATAAGTAGATTATAGAGAAATTTCATATTTACTTGATTCATAGTGTCACTGTCCTCCAGCAAAGAACTTCTCAACAAATAAAAAGATATATATATTCCAGCTCCCAGATCCCAATCTTCAATTTCTGATTTGTGATCCTCCATGGATGCTGCTAGCCTCCATATTTCTGAGTGTTCTTCTGTGTATAAACAATGTTAGAATGATTTAGCACATCAATTTTTATTGAAATTCAAGGTTGAAAATTGAGATACTTCTAAAGCAAACAGAATGTAGTCAAGAGTTCTTCATCAACACATCAAACTCAGTCCTCCGTGCAGTTACCAAATTTGATTAGCACTTATTACATTTAAGTGTGGTTTATCACGCTCATGAATCATAATAACTTCATTGCATATACCACGATTCGCTCTCTCACATTAACAGTTATTACCATGCGGTGGGTGGCTTATTCAGCCCATGGATAATTCCATTGTATACACCATGATTTTCTAAAATACGCACTTTGAGTAGAAGAGAAAATAGCAATGGCCATGCCCTCCCTCTCTCTCTCTTTGATAAGTAAGAAAATGATAATTTATTCATGTGGGATAAATGATAAATCTGTGAAGAAGCCTGCAAATCAAATAGGTGATGCATAATTGCATATCACAGTATATGAGTAAAAAACAAATTGTATAGTGAGTCATTTAGACTTGAAGGCGACTCAGACTGCCATAGAAAGACAGCTTTTATGGTATCCGTGTTTCGTTAATCCTATTCAAAAATATTTAACAAGGTTCACATAAGAATAAGATTGATGATGGAAGAAGATAGGGGAAACGCAAAGCCGGCAGAAAAGCATCCCAATGGAACTGAACTGAGGTTATAGGATCACTACAAACAAATATTGAACAGATATGTCTTAGGTACATGTGCTGAATAATGAAATAGCAAGATATAAAGATGAATCTAAAAGATCGACAAGATATAAAGATGAATCTAGAGATTAACAAATCTATACCTGATAGAAAAAGAGAATGAGCAACTGAAGTCATAAAAATAGTGTGCGCTTTCTGCCACTTTCCGCACTCCAAAAAGTGTTCTAGGGCTTTGGGGAATTCAGAGTAATAATTAAAATATGTTGCCTGCAATGGAGTAAGACAAGGATGAAAAATATGATGCAAGTAGAAAAGTGATCCCACACCAGTGACAATCAATTGCACCAAAGGACTAACTTGAAGTTAAAGTACCAGCATTCAACTAAAGCATTAAAACCGAAATACACACTGGAAATTTCCCTCCACAATTTCAGCATATTGATAAACCATCTTGTCAGAAACAGCAAGCAAAAATACCGCAGTAACATAGATTGGCTTTGACTTGCCAGATAGTGGAAAGTGAGAAGCATGGATTAATGTAGAACTGAAATAAAATAAGGGCACCGACTCACCAGAGCCTCGTTCAACCATGCTGATGGAATACCTAGATCCTCCATAAATTGCCGCTGCAAGTCCTGAGAACTCCAAGTTTCACAGTACTGGAAGAGTATTTCCCTAATAAGAGCAGCTTGCAAATAAGGACAATCTTCACGGTGAGGCATGTGAAGTACCACATAGACAGCCCAATGACATTGACCAAGGCATAGCAGCTGAGAAATGAAACTAATGTCTAGCACATGAAGATCATTAGAACTGAAAGCACCAATGGCTTCTAAAACAGCTCGCTGATGCCAGATCATATGGTAGTCAAGGGGATCATTTGTTGAAGCAAAGGCACTGAACATCGTCTTTAGAGCACTGAAATCAATTTCTTGATTGGCATGAAGAAGCATAAGATAGTAACCGAGGTCAAAATGTTTAACTGCATTCCAATTCATTGACACTTCTATAGGTCCTTCATCAATATAAACTGGAACTGGAGACGGAGCTTTTCCTTCATTGAGAAGCCTCTGATATGTGCGGAACACAATAGGCAATTCAGTTTCTGGTGGAAGCTGATACCACATCAACAACCCCAGAAACCTTTTCCAGTCAATGTCTACATCATGCAATGCTCTATGAATGTTGCCAGCAACCAACTCAAGAACCCTAATCCTCTCTGTCTCAACAAAATTGAAGTCCAACCCATTCACTCTCCAAATATCAAGCTGCCTAGCAACATCAGAACGATTAACCATCGAACCACCAGCTTGGCTAAGAAGACATGCAAGCCGCACATCTCCTCTAGAAGCTGCCAGTTCCACAGCAGCATCCAGCTGCCGACCAGTTAGAAGTAAAAACATATGTTGTAGATCACTTGAATCATTCAAAGAACTTACTTCTTCCTGTACCCTGTGACAAACACTCTCTTGCAACCAATAGCTGAATTCTGCTCTCCTTATCAATGGAAGTGCTTCTCGATCAACATCTGCAGCAGTTTCTCTCGCATCAGGTATCATATCTTCCTCATCCTCATCTTCAAGAGACTTTAATTGCCCACTCAATTGTCTTGTCGAGAAAAGCACTTTTATTAATTCCCAAATCATTGCTTGGTGCATCAGAAGAACACGGGATGCTGGAGATAAGTCAGGAACCTCCAATTGCCTCTCAATGACACCAATATAGCTCCGACATACATCTGAAAGTATTAGACGATCACACACAAGTCTTTGAAGCTTTAACACAAAGGGTCCCTCCCCGAACTCTTTGGTTTCATGAGTAATTTCCTTGTGAAGATGGAGGGCTGAATCAAAACACAAATCAACAAGTTCCTCCCTGACCTTTTTATTTTCATCTCTAGCTACTTGGTCAAATGCAACCTTCTCCAAATTGATTATTGAGGACAAAGACTGATTGTCTTTACTACCAACTGGAGCGCCAGAATGAATAAGAACACCATTAGGCCCCCAGCCAACTCCAAATGATCTACCCATGAACAACCCCGCATCAACAACATTACAAGAGTAGGTTCCACTTATAGGTGTTTGCTGCCTGACATCCAGCTTGAAACCTTCAGTCTTTGTTGTCTTTAGAAGCACACCCTTATTTTGTTGGGTCAACAAAATGGACCCAGGTGAGTCCGAGCCAAAACTACCATGTTTGTATTCAATCAAGGCCAATGGAGTCTTGCGAGTTAAAGGTGGACTAACTCTCTGGAACTTATGCTGCAAAGGGGATTTTGAAGATTCTATACCGAATTGTGGTTTTCTATCAAAAGGAACACCAGGATAATCATCTATATCCTCTTCTTCTGCTGGAAACATCAGCATTCTCATTTCTTTCATCTTTACAGGATCTAACCCAAGATGAGCAGGAAGAGAATGTGAGAGGTCAGTTGTATTGGCTAAACAGGTTTCTTCATCAATGTCAGAAACGTCTGCTCCGATCATATCCGCAGGATCTTGAACTTCAGGAGACACACCATCAATAATCATATCTTCATCTTCTTCCTCATCATTCAAACCAAATCTGCTGAAATGCTGAACGAAGAATTTCCATTCTCCATTTGATGGATCAAATGAGATAAAACATGCTCCTTGTCTCTCTGTTCTAAGTCTTAATTTCTCCACCAGATCTCTAGAAGAATCCACGTCACAGTGTTTGGAGGATCGTATTTCCAGTAGCAAAGTTACTTCAGCAGGCTTGTTAAGCCCCATGCCAACTGGGGGCTTGTCATTTTCATCTTCATATACAATCACCTCATGTTTGCTAAACTTAACAATTCGATCCAAATCCAACCCCCTAACATCTGTTTCCCCAGAAAATTTTACAAATCCATAACCAAACCTCCCAACAGTAAAATTTTCAACTTTACTGCAATACCCTGAACTCATAAGCTCCCTAACAGCCAATTCACTCAAGCATGGCTCAGTAAAATAATCAGGAGATCGCAAGGTAGGTAAATCAGCTTCGTTCTCGCCCAAAATCTGATCTAAAGCAGAAATTTTTCTTCTTTTACATTGTGACTGAGAAACAATAAGTTGTTCAGGATTCCCTAAATCAACCTCCATTACTATGTTACTTCTTCCAAAATCTCTACAAGTTTCGTTACAAATGCCTGATAATCAAATTCAAATGCACATATTAAACTTACATGGGTAACGCAACAGTAACAAAAAATTGGCATGGCTCAGACTAAAGAGTTAAGGGCATTGAATGCGGGAAAACGAATCAAAAAAAGAAAAAAACACAAAGCAGCTCCCAAAACCCTAATAAGTTCGAATGAATCTACCACAGATAACGACGAAACAGAAGTAAAATATGGAATGAGCTTACCTTCGACTAATGATACAACAATTAGGGATTCTTAGTTTCCTTAACTTGACAGAGTTCGTCTTCATGAATGTGGCTGAGACTGTGGAGCGAGACGAAGGGTTTTAGCTTTGCTTTCTCAATTTTCCCAAACTCCCGCCCCTACCCCTCTTGCGAACACTCTGGTCACTAGCACGTGCGGGCACGTGATGTGATAAAGGGTAAAATGGGAACTTGCATCTTTTTTGGATTCTTGTCGAGTTAAGTTATTCATTTGTTTGGTGTGATGTATAAAAATAAATAGCAACGGGATAAGAAATAGTGATCATATCAAACTTGTATATCTTGTTTGTTATTATATTTGGAAAACTTATCTCACCGTTATATAATAGTGATGAAATAAATTATAGAATAAGTTATACTATAATAGCTAACTGCAAGATAATTAATCTTGAGATAACTTATCTCTAACTAAACTAAACGAGAGTATTAAATTTTAGCGAAAAGTAATACTATCTTGTTTTGTAGTAGTGGTTTGCTAAACTATTAAATTCAATACACCTAATAAGTCATCGTGGGTATGATTTTGTAATTTAAAATTTTGGATAATTAATATATATATTATGATGGTATTTATGTATATTTTATGTAAGATTAAAAAAATTGTATAATTAATACATAAATGAATAAAAGCAATTAATTCTTACGTGAAATAGTATATAATTTTCTCATAATTAATATTTATATTGCTGATATTTGTATAACTTTAATCGTCTTTTAAACAACCATTTTGTTCTCGTTTGATTCATGAACGAAAATATATCTGATTTACAATGCAACATTTATAATACTAGAATTAATAATTTTTGACTATGTAGTACAGATGTTTTGTTTAGTTCCTTAATTGAAAAATGATATATATATATATATATATATTTGTTTACTAAAAATAATGTGTTTAGTTATTAGAAATTGAATTAAGTTGGTTGAACTTTTGTTTTGGGTTTTAACATTGGACTTTGTGAAGAGATTTTCGGGTATATATGTCATTTGATTATTTTAATTGAGAATTAGTTATTGATTTTGGTATTATGATCCCATAATCTCACATTCTGAAATAAACAATTATTGACTAAAAATAAATTAAAATAATTCTACATTTTATCAAAATAATAATTATATCATTAATTATTTTAACTTCAATATTTGTATCGGATAATTCTAATAAGTTGAACAACCTATGTTAGAAGTATTTGGAGTGAAACAACAATTTACTTACAAAAGCACTGAGAGAAAAAAAAAAAAAAAGAGCAGTAGCTAAAATCCCAATAATGAAATTTTATGCATGAGTGTCATCATTTTGCCTAACGTAAAATCTGCATTCATCATTAACAAATTTTTTTTTTAAACACACCATGTTTTATATAAGTACTTGTTACTTTAGTCACATCAAGAAAGGACCTACAATGAATATGGTATTGCAAATTCATGCATGCATAATGATCGAGAACAAATTCATATTCTCATGATTTGTATTTAAAAATCACTTCATGAACATTGAAAATTTAAATTATGAATCAATATATACTCTCAATTGAATATAAGTATGAATAAAATATTCGAGCAAAAATAATAAATTAATATCTCTAATAAATTGTCATCATTTTATACCTATATTTGGTATCGCTTTCTTCTTTGCAAATAAGCATATGATTACAAGTGAAAATACAAGTCCCTTTTGTTGTATCTGTAGTTGCTCGTGGTAAGTCTAATCATAGAGGAAAATAAAATTATAGTAAGTTCATTAATAATTATGTGAAGTACTTCATTTTACATGAAACTTTGTATTCATAGATATATTGCATTTGGTAGTTTAGAATTGTAGTTTCAAGTAAATTATTTTAATTTTGAACCACGGTATATATAATACTTATATAAATATATTAATTTTAAATTTTCGTATGAAAAAGAAGTAAGCTTTAGCAGAGTGATCGATAGTCTGGTAAACTTTATTAAAGTTTACCGTCGTGTATAAGGTTCAAATTCCATCGTGAAACTTACCTTTTCTTAGCTTCTCTTTTGGCTAAAAAAAAAACTTAACCTTTTATATCTACAAAATATATATTACTACTTTTTTTAATTTGTGTTTTGTTATTATTTTTTTCACACATTTATAATTTATTTTCAAATATCCTTGATAAAAATCTTAAATCTATCACGATTTACGTAGCAATCCAACTCCAGACTAATTGTTTATCGCTCCTAAAATTTTACTTGAGACAACTTTGCAGAAATTTGGTACTGTTACATCAAAATCACTGCTCGAATGAAACATACATATGATATAACACAAATAAATATATACTACGTATGGCATATGTCTATTTAGAGATAAAAGTCAAATATTTCAGCTATATTACAAAACTAAGAATTAAGACAGCTAGCAGAGAGACGCGTGCAGGGAAAATAAAAAAGCGGCTTCAGGATCAGATTCAAATTTTATCGGATTTTCATTTTTAAGATGATATTTTTTTTAATGGAAAGAGATATTTAAAATTGATCTATTCCAAAATTTATTACTATGTAGAAACATATTATCCTTCCTTAGTTAAGCTAGATTATGACTTTAACAACCCCACGAGTAGAGGTGGAGACAAAATACCTTCTTTTAGAGAGAATATTGTGGTTTAAAATCAATTTATATAACAGATAATTTATTGTTTCAAATTATTTTATGAAGAATTAAAATAAAATTTTTTAAATATTTTTTTTAGATATATATGAATGATTAAATAAAAGATATTTGAATCTTCTTTTCAATGCTATCAAATTTGCTAAATTTCGAATTTGAACGGAGAGATATGCCCATGTATATGTATGGTCTAATACATGAAACTCATGTCCTTATGCTACGAGGATAAGGTCACATTTTCTTATGTAATTATTGTCCTTGTCAGTCAAATATGTACATGAATGCATATATATGGTAATAATCTTAGGAAATATGCATTTTTAAATAGAGACAATTTTAAGATTTGAAAATTCTGAATATAGTATGTTCTTTTAATATTCAAAATTTTATAAAAAGAGTGTCAATATTTCACATTGAAAAACTATATCAACAATTTCTTTCACAAGTCAGGCTCCGTCTTGTTAATGTAGTCAAAATTTTAGTTAGAAGAAGCCTGATATTCGATTCTAGTGGTTAATCCTAACATTTTTTAATAATAAGTTCACAAAACAGGATGTCTATCGATTAAAAAATGGATCCAATAAATTCAAACTTACATCCTAAAGAGAAAAAATATGAGCTTTAACAATTAAAATGCACCTTGCATCGTACCACAGTTAATATTTATACGATTCATATAAAATTGTGGTATCTTCGTTTATATCACTTGTGGAATTTCATATTGTGCGTCAAGCATGCTTTCGCCACACAACCATGAACATTATTAGTTTTGAGATTTAAATAATTATAAATTTTTGATAGAATTTTTAAATATCTTGAGTTATTAATTATTGTGATTTTTTTAGTATTTTTTACATATTTTATAAATATATAATATTATTTTAAAAATTAAAATTTTATGCGTAAATTCATATCAAAACTTCGAAAAATGAAAACATACAAGGAGTAAAAGGTCCACTATATTCCTAAATCCTAACTTCGTATTCTTATTTGTCTTTCACCAAAACTAGAGTACAACTTTAATAATCCATATTCTTGTATCCACACAAACTCCTTTCCTTTTCTACCTTTTCTTTTATAAAAATACAATAATTTGTTTTCTTACTGATATTCTATCCTTTGTTCCGGTTCATTGAGAGAAAAAAAAAGAAAAGATATTTTTACATTTAATTAACTTTGTACTCTCCTTTTCACTGAGAATTTTTTTATAATCCTATAAATATTATAATAAAATATATTCACATAAAAAACTTTTTCACTAAATTACACATCAACTCAAATTATATTGCATAAAAGAAAACAAGGAAAAGCTATATAAAGTACCATCAAAGGTTTGTCATGCAATAAAAATAACAACTGCTTCCAAAATATATTTTTAATAGCTAAAGTAAATACGAATTCAAATTAATCGAACTTTGTACATGGACCAACCCCATAATAATTTGGAGGCGAAAGCCAAAAGAGTCGCTTACAAAAGCCCCTGAAAACCTTTAACCTTCTTCCCCTGCATCTCTTATACTAATCACTTCCCTTGCTTTTATAAACTCTAAATTTCCCCATGTCTCGACCACAACAAAAATATCGAGGTGTTCGCCAGCGCCATTGGGGATCTTGGGTTTCTGAAATTCGTCATCCTTCATTGTAATTCTTCTCCCTCTTTCTCTTTTACTTGCAATTTGTTTGATCAGTCAAGAGCAGAGCTAGCTTAGAGTTGTAGATTTGGTAACAACTTTATATTTGTTTCAGTGGTCAACTTAATGATCATTGTTAGTCAGGAAATGAAAATCTTAATAGTTCAATTGATTGGCTATCTGAACTCCAATATTTAATTTTCCATATTGTAATCTCCTCCATCGCTCTAATGTAACAAAAATAATCATTTGGTAGTATTATTTTTGGTGAATTTTAATTAATTTTACTATGGTTGTACAGGAAAACACGGATATGGCTGGGAACCTATGAGACATCAGAGGATGCTGCGAGGGCATATGATGAAGCAGCAAGACTCATGTGTGGTTCAACAGCACGCACTAATTTCCCATACAATGCAACAGAATCTTCAAGGTTTCTGTCTTCTGCTTTGATAGCTAAACTTCAAAGATGCAACATGACATCTCTCACTGCTACGTCAAGAAGACCTGGAAAGACAAGATTGGAAGATAAAAAAGAGAACGAGATATCCACGCTTATTAGAAACAGGGGAGATGGAGAAGAAAGGCAGAGTGAGAATGCATCACAACAATACATGAAGGCACTTGAAGATGAACATATAGAACAGATGATTGAGGAATTGCTTGATTATGGATCTATTGAGATGTGTTCTGTTCCCAATGAATAAGACATAATAAATGCAATAATTAGCATCAAATGAAAATTATTCCGTACGTTTCTGTCTGTTTTTATTTGTCCACTATACTAAACAATTTAATCTCTTTATTAGAATTTGTGATTCGAAAACAAGTGTGAACTCATGGAGGAGTGATATGATCCTTTTTTTCTACAAAATTCTGAAACTTAACAGACACAGATACCTTGGGAAAGCAGTAAACTTTTTGACTATTGATTTTTTTTTTTTATGTTCTTTCTTCTTGGACTAGATCTGGTGAATCCACAACCAAATAATTCAATAGCAGAAATGTTGCATTCATAACAAGGTAATATCAACAATTTACGTAGCCTCCTTCAACTTTCAAAATCAAATAATTCAATTTTTATTATAAGACTTTTAAAATAAATTTAAATATTTAAAAATTACATAAAACATTGTAAGTTCTAATCTTATAATATTTGAATACACGTGACTCACAAAATCATGCTAATCGTTCCTGTATTGTTTCAATTTTATCGTGTGTCTCATAAGTGAATGCATCCTAACCTATGCATTGTGCGATAGACCTAAATAATACAAAGAGACAAAAAGAGATTGGAAATGCGATCAAAATAGTCTTTTCTTTCATATCAGTAACAGTACATTAAATAGGAAATGCCTAATTGAATTTGACAAAGACTACGATTAGAATGGTGACATCTTAACTTATATTATTGAACAATAATACATCAATTGAAACAATGTCAAATTAGTTGAAATTTGAAATATAAAGGTGAATACACAAGCTATTATGAAAACCAGAAATTTAAATACGTAGCATAAATGCAAATTGAAGGGAGGCTTTGTAAAAGTACCTTGTCTACTTTTAATTGTTATATTATCTGTTTTAATAGTTAATTTGATGAATTTTTAAAATTAAATTAGATTATATTAATTTAATATTTTAAGTAAAAAAAATAGATATTAAAAAAGTAAACAAAAACTACAATAAATTACAAACCTTTTTTTTTGCTAACATCATGAAATGTTAATTACGGTTCATGGAAAAGTCTTTTTGACCAAAAAAAATTTAGCCAGAATTTAATCAGAATAGTATTTTAACAATTATATTTTATCTGTTTAAATATTTTTATCCTTTTAATTTTAAACATTTTAAGTAAAAAATTCAAAAAAAAGAAATTTTTAATAAAAAAATATTTTAAAATTTCTAACTTGATTATATTTAAAATTGCGGTGTACCATACAAGAGTGATAACTAAATGAGGAGTGTCTTTCGGGCAAGTATTGTTTGGCTTTCATCCCGACACGTGCATATTAGTTATGACGTGACATGGTTCAAAAATATTTCGATTTGTTTGCGACTCCATGTAAATTTTTATTTCCTCTATTTTATTTTATGTGAAATTTTATATTTTTTTTCTGTTTTATTTTATGTAGAATTTTTTATTTTTTGAGAGTTAAATCATTTAATTTTAACAAGATATTTACGTATAAATTTTTAATTTTTTTAAAATAAATTTTATATATTTGTAAACTACGTAAAGAGTGTTATAACTTACAACAATTGATAATTAAAAATATTAAAAGTATCTATGAAAAAATTATAATAAAAAATAGATTTATTTAATCTTTTAATGCGAAAGTGACACATAAAAATGGGACGGAAAGAGTATAATATTTCGTACATATTTTTAAAGTATATTATGATATTTTGTGCATATGAAAAATTTTCATGCTTAATATGTTTTATATTTGTATACATATATATTAATAGCCTTTTTTATATTTTATTCTGGTCATTTACTTTTACTCCGCTTGACATTTACCATAAATTTATATTTTTATATTATGATATTTTAATTTATATTCAGATATGATTTCAGTTTCTAGAGAAATCATGAGGCATAAGTTTGATTAATAAAATCAATCCACAGAAGTATAAAAATAAAGACCAACATGTTTGAATGAAAAACATGCAATTCTTTGAATCAATTCTCAATTTTATTGTAAAGTTAATTATAAATGCTAACTCATCCAAGTGTTTAAACTAAAGACAAATTTCACATAAATAATATATTTAATAATTAAGGAAGTATACAGAATCTACGTATACCAGCTCAAAAAAAAAATAAACAAAGTATTCATCGAGTTATTTGTGTAAATACTATGATTTTTTGAATGCTGGGCTGATCCTATAACTCCAACCTTGGCCCAAATTACATTCAGCCCATATTTTCCGCAATATCCTATAGTTATCAACTCCAATTAAAACACGGAAATCCATTAAATATTATTTTATGTATAACTTACATAAATATCATAGAATAATCGTAGAAGATACATAGCAACACTTGATACATGATAAAATGATACATTTGGTAGAGACTATTTCTTTTCATTTCATAATGTAGTTTCACCGACAAAAGAGGATCTCCTAAAACTGATTTTTTTTGCAGGAAACAATATGAATACAGCATATCTTTTACCTTTCCCTCATGCATATTGTGAAGGTGAAAATGGAGGAGAATCCGGTAATTCTTTGGAAAAGATTATAAAGTGAAAACTTGAGTTGTTTTGAAAAAAATTGTGGAGAGATAATACTGAAAATAGAGAGAATTAAATTTGAAAATTAAAAAATGAAGGAAGTAAATATTGAGGGAGTGAAAATAGGAAGAGATAGAATGAGTAAAAATAGGAAGAAAAACGTGTATAACTTTATGTATCTGAAATAATGGGTTTGAAAGGAAAAAGAGGGATTTTAGAAATATTTTAAAATGATAGGGAATAATAGAAATTATGAAAAATAAAGATGTGTATATAGGTAATTTATCCTTATTTTATTCATTATATTTACTTCTCAAAAGATAAAAAGAAAAATTATCTTTTACGGTTGACATTAATTACTTATTCAGCAGATTAACTAAAAAAACCATACATCAATCATATTCAATTAGTATATATATTATGATAAATATTCGCAAATAAAGTTAATAGAGGAAAATTACGTGGAGAAGTATTTGAATTGGATATTCTATCGAATCGTGCAAAGTCAAGATAGTAAAATACGTACTTACATATCTAACCTAGAAAAATTCTGTTCGTTAATATTTCACTAATTAGGTAGAATTGAAGTAGCAGTCACTACGTAGTTGTGCAAGTCCACCCTACACACTCAATAATAAATTTGTTTTAATTAGGACGATTAATACTTATATATCATTTTCCAGAATTTTCAATCAAATACTATCATATATATAAAAAAAAATGCTTAGTTTTTATTTAATTCATATCTAGTTATTGTTCTAGTCAGTGTAATTATTATTAACACGGGTGCTCACACATTTTTGTAATGAGATTCAATAGTTTTTGCACATTTATATAATTAACAAATTTTAATGTAGTCGTGTCAAATGCAACCACATCACATAAATTGAGATTAGTATTACTGTATTAGAATAAAGAGAAACCAAAATGGAAAGAAATTAGTAAGTACCGCTAGTTTTAGTTGGTTTAGAATAATTGGTTGGGAGTAAGTAACTCTCACTCAATCCGTTACCTTAGTAAAGCTTAATTAGTTGAATCAATGGGAGTCATCCTACTATAATAATACTACCTATTTACTTCAATTCAATGAAAAATCTATTACACAAATCCGTTAATACCAGACCTAGTCAAATTATGTTTCATTTAATGTCTCAACAATGTTCATTATGAACAATAATTTCTGATTAATTTCTATGTGTGTGTGTGTTATATTAGTTGTAGCTGACAGAAAGTGAGTAAATTAAACATGGCGGATCAAAAGGAAACCGTTAGCTTGGATGATATCAAGAAGGAGAACGTTGACCTTGTACGTTTTCTTTTTTTTTTTAAATTTTTTATATGATAGTATGATTGTCATTTGCAATACAAAATGTGATTTCTTTTATCTCTTAGGTAATGTCTGAACTTCCCTGATGAAAATTCTGAGTCCGATGTATTATGTATCAAGAATGAATTTTTGTTTTTTGGGAAAAATGTATAACATGCATTGTTTTGTGTGTTATACAGGAAACAATACCAGTGGATGATGTATTTAGGATATTGGTAAGTTCCAAGGAGGGATTGGGATCTCAGGATGCAACTAAAAGGCTTCAAGTGTTTGGCCAAAACAAACTTGAGGAGAAAAAAGAGAATAAGGTCTTAAAATTTTTCGGTTTCATGTGGAATCCCTTGTCATGGGTTATGGAAATTGCTGCTATCATTGCTATTGTATTGGCAAATGGACAGCACAGGCCACCAGATTGGCAAGATTTTCTGGGAATTGTGATCTTGCTTGTCATCAACTCTACGGTTAGTTTCATCGAAGAAAATAATGCAGGCAATGCTGCAGCAGCCCTGATGGCTGGTCTTGCTCCTAAGACGAAGGTGATAAGAGATGGTAGCTGGAAGGAGATGGATGCAGCATTGTTAGTACCAGGGGATGTGATAAGCATTAAGTTGGGGGATATTGTACCGGCTGATGCTCGTCTACTTGATGGAGATCCTTTGAAGATTGATCAATCTGCTCTTACGGGTGAGTCATTACCCGTGACAAAGTACCCAGGGGAGGGAGTTTACTCTGGTTCCACATGTAAACAAGGTGAAATTGAGGCTGTTGTTATTGCAACTGGTATCAGCACCTTCTTCGGAAAAGCTGCTCATCTTGTTGATAGTACCAATAATGTTGGCCACTTCCAGAAGGTAAAAATTCTTGCAATTTTGATTGAAAAGTTGAAATGGAGCTCATCCAGCTGACTTAGATGATTTTTACAGGTGTTGACAGCAATCGGAAACTTCTGCATATGCTCTATTCTAGTTGGAATCATCATAGAAATACTGGTGATGTACCCAATTCAGCACAGGAAGTACAGAGATGGAATTGATAATCTGCTTGTTCTTCTCATTGGAGGGATTCCAATAGCCATGCCTACTGTATTATCGGTCACTATGGCTATTGGATCTCACAAATTGTCAGAACAAGGTGCCATCACTAAGAGGATGACTGCTATAGAGGAGATGGCTGGAATGGATGTTCTTTGTAGTGACAAGACAGGAACTCTTACACTAAACAAGCTTGAAGTAGACAAAAGTTTAGTCGAGGTTTGTGAATTAACATGATATTTCTTGAATTTATAGAGATAAGCCAAAGTGTATGCTAATTCAATGTCTTCTTCATTGGGAGGGATGGTACAGGTCTTCGCAAAGGATATGGACCAAGATACTGTTATTCTTCTTGGGGCCAGAGCTTCAAGGGTTGAAAACCAGGATGCTATTGATGCTTGCATAGTTGGTATGCTAGCAGATGCCAAGGAGGTAGAAAACTTGTCCATTTATGATAGGCATCATTAGCAACTTTCATCGATAGGAAGTGCATCAACTTACTTGTACCTGAAGTTGTTATTTATGTGTGCTCTGTAGGCTAGAGCTGGGATTCAAGAAGTGCACTTCCTGCCTTTTAACCCTGTTGACAAGCGTACAGCTATTACTTACATAGACACCAATGGCAATTGGCATAGGGTTAGCAAAGGTGCACCAGAACAGGTAAGCATTAGCACTTAATACTTCTTTCTGTCTATACCTGAGTTGGTACATCAATCATTTGAAATCTGTTACCAGATTGTTGATCTTTGTCGCCTAAGTGAGCATGTAAAGAGGAAAGTTCACTCCATCATTGACAAGTTTGCTGAACGTGGTCTTCGCTCTCTTGCAGTGGCTCAACAGGTGAAAAATTTAATAAAGCAAAGTCTGTAGCATTGTGTTTTTTAATTTTCTGCTTCAAACTGAAGCCAGTGGATGTATTCTTTATGAATACAGACTGTACCAGAGAAGACAAAGGAAAGTCCAGGATCGCCTTGGGTTTTTGTAGGGCTCTTGCCTCTTTTTGACCCTCCAAGGCATGATAGTGCAGAAACAATTAGGCGTGCCCTTGTCCTTGGTGTCAACGTAAAAATGATAACTGGCGATCAGCTTGCCATAGGCAAGGAGACTGGTCGTAGGCTTGGCATGGGAACAAACATGTATCCCTCTTCCTCCCTCCTGGGGCAGCACAAGGATGAAAGTATAGCTAACCTCCCTGTGGATGAACTCATCGAGATGGCTGATGGCTTTGCTGGAGTCTTTCCAGGTTACTAACTATTTCCCATACATTTCTTACTGTTGGTAAGTCATCCTCCTGACTTCTATTATTAATAATCTTTATACTTACTTGTATTTGCGTGATGTTTTGGAACTGTGTAGAGCACAAATATGAGATTGTGAAGAAGCTCCAAGAAAGAAAGCACATTTGTGGTATGACAGGAGATGGTGTGAATGACGCCCCTGCTTTGAAGAAAGCAGATATAGGCATAGCTGTGGCTGATGCTACTGATGCTGCTCGTAGTGCATCAGACATAGTTCTCACAGAGCCAGGATTAAGTGTGATAGTGAGTGCTGTTTTGACTAGCCGAGCCATATTCCAGAGGATGAAGAATTATACAATTTATGCTGTTTCCATAACCATCCGAATCGTGCTAGGCTTCATGCTCATTGCACTAATCTGGAAGTTTGATTTCTCACCTTTCATGGTTCTTATCATTGCCATTCTCAATGATGGAACCATCATGACCATATCTAAAGATAAGGTGAAGCCGTCACCCATGCCTGATTCATGGAAACTGAGAGAAATATTTGCCACTGGCATAGTTCTTGGTACTTACCTAGCCGTGATGACTGTTATCTTCTTTTGGCTTGCTCACCAGTCAAATTTCTTCAGTGTAAGTAAATTCTGCACTATTCAATTAACAAACAATATAACTGAAATGTTGCTTATCGATCCAACTTGCACTGTATTTGCAGGACAGGTTTGGTGTAAGATCGATTAGAGACAATGTACACAAACTCAATGCTGCACTGTATCTTCAAGTCAGCATTGTTAGTCAGGCACTCATTTTCGTAACTAGGTCAAGGAGTTGGTCTTACGTAGAACGACCTGGTTTCCTTCTGTTAGCTGCTTTTTTTGTAGCACAGCTGGTAAGTTGGTTAGTTTCCAGTACCAGATTAGCCGTTAGCAGTTAACACCATAGAACTTCACCTCTAATGATTTGCTCATCTTTCAGGTAGCCACCATAATTGCAGTATATGCGAACTGGGGTTTTGCCAGGATCCATGGAATTGGTTGGCGTTGGGCTGGTGTTATTTGGCTTTACAGTATTATTTTCTACATACCTCTAGATTTTCTAAAATTCGCAATCAGATACATTTTGAGTGGCAGAGCCTGGAACAGTATGATTGACAACAAGGTACTTCACACCAACAATGTTCATATCAATTAAAAATTTACCTAACATGTTATGACTTGTGACACTCTCTTCCTACTGTGCAGGTTGCTTTCACAAACAAGAAGGATTATGGTAGGGGAGAAAGAGAGGCACAATGGGCATTGGCTCAACGCACATTGCACGGACTTCACCCTCCTGATTCTTCAAAGATGTATGACAACAAAAGCTATAATGAATTGTCTGAAATAGCTGAGCATGCCAAACGTCGTGCTGAAGTTGCAAGGTACTTCTGATTGATATTTCCATATTGCAGCTTGCAGGGGTCATTTTCCAATAGCTTAACGATTTTCTAATTTCGATTCTTCTGCATTTGTTAATAGGCTAAGAGAGCTTCATACACTCAAGGGGCACGTGGAGTCAGTGGTGAAGCTCAAGGGACTTGACATTGAGACAATTCAGCAACATTACACGGTGTAGTACAGCAACCACAGTACAAAAGTCAATTGGCAAATAAAGAGTTAGAAATAAGAAATAGAAAACTGTTTCTAGGTTCCCTCTTTCCCTTCCTTACATTGCTGATTAGCAGATAGTATGTGCTCCGGGAATAATGTAGCAAACAAGGTCGGAAAGCATAGGTCTCGTAAGAGCTAGACAGTTTCCTTTTTAGCTTATACTTGTATTCTACCAGCTTTTAACTACTTTAATTGTAATCAGCCAAATTTAGAAATTGCTGCATTTCAGTTTATGCAAATGAGATTCACTTTGCTGAAATTTGTTCTCTTTTTGACAAACATGTGGTGACTCATAAGATTTGAACCAATTTTTAACAAGGATTTGAGTTGTGTACCTCTGCAGTAGCAACTCCATCCTGCATTACTTCAAGGGCATGGTTCAAAAATATCATTCCGCGCTAGGTAGTCTCCAATTAGAACAAAAGATAATGAAGAAATTAAGATAGTTTATTATCTAATCAAAAGAACGATATAGAAAGAGATAATCACAACGCAACAAGTCAACAATTTCATATATTATGGACAATTGAAAAAACCTCTTCATACACTTTAAGTCACATAGCATTAAGATTATATTCTTTCTGTTTATAAAACTAACTAACAAGGTAATTCAGTGCTTTAATCTATAACCTGCTTGATTTAGAAACCACATTGCTCCTTCAGCTGCATTCTCTGCTGCAGCTTTCTTCTTTGAATGCGGATTGCCCATACACTCTATAATTGTTGTACGAAGTCCTCTTATTTCCACAATTACCTTAAAGGTGAACCTGCATTTAGCTTCTCGATCATTTTAACAACTCATTATACGCTTAATATCTATTCGTAACTCACTACTACTATGCTATGAACCAGTGTTTTAAAATGCGAGGGCATACTTTTAAATTGGAATAGTAATAAACTTACAACTTGTGGTGATCTGGACCTTCCTCATTGCAACATTCAAATAAAGGTGCTTTCCAATGATTTACTGCACAAATCTCATACAAATGTGATTTGATGGAGCCTTGATTTTGAGTATCTGTTATAAAAATCAAACGTACTTTTTCCACTTCAAATCTATGGTCAAACGTTTTAAAATTCGTGTACAGTCAATATCTATCCACTAAGAAAAGTATTGGCAGCTTTATATTTACCTTTGCCTTTGGACTTCCCATCCATGACGGCACAAAGCGGGCGAATCGTATTCGGGTCGGGTACTGTTTCACTTCTATATTCTCCTCGAAGCCGCTGCATAAATCCTTCAGCTTCACTATATTCCAATTTGTTCCAGAAACATCCAAATTAATCTTATCATAAACTCCAATTATCATCAAATTACAAAATTATAGAGATGCTATAATTGTGTTTTTAGTGTCGATGACGAATTAGTATTAGTATATAGAGATTTTGGTGAATATTTTCTTTTTTCTTATTTTGGAGCTGTTCTAGAATTATCTTAATGGATGTTATTCGTATTTTGTGAATACTGTCAGTCATAGTGTTGGGTAAGCTAAATGAAGGTTGAATTAATTACAACAATTAATTAAAGTTAGGCTTCTATTGAATTTATTGATTTATAGCCGCAGCTTTCCCTGCAGTGTCATTGTTGATTAGTGCGTGTACGAAAGTAATATTTCGAAGATTTGACACGAGTGTGATAATGTCTGAGTAACATAAAAAAACGTACAGATACGATAGAACATTTTTTTTTTTTTTTAAAAAAAGGTTTGATAATTTTTTTGTATTTGCAGAAACTTGTTATTCTTCTGAGATGCTTTCTAAACTGGGATGCCATTGATCGAAAGACGAAAGCCTTGTGGGCGAAACTCCTGTTGATGTTTCATTGAGATCTGAAGTTTTCTGTTTTCTGTTCAGAAAATTTGTTTCTGAGGATCCGAAGCTGTTGCTTGATGATCTTGTTTCAGTACTCATAACATTATTTATACTAGCTGATTTGTTGATTTTCATCCCTGTTAATAAGCAGGTAAAGCAATTTTCATCCTGCGATTGTGAATCTCTGTTTTCTTGTCTCAGAGAAGAATAAGGAACCTCTGATTTTTTGTTTGAATTTCTATGGAACAGCCAGCAGTTAGAAAAACTGCCTTCCTGATTTTCTGTTGTGTTTTCCTTAAGACTTGATTGTTTCTGAAATTTATGAGCCGGAGAGGATTTAAAGGCGAGGGATTGAAGTCTTTTAAGGGTGCTTATAGGCACAATATAGAATTTTTGGCCAGGCATGAGAGTGGTTTCCGGTGGCAGAATGGCCCATGGTTGCTGGAAAACTGTTGGATGACAAATCCAACTTTTCGGGTTTCTGCTGATTATTTCTGATGCAAGAACAGGCCTGTCATGAAGTTCTACATGTCCTCCTGGATGAACAATTTTTACAAACATGTTTTTAGTATTACGACTGCATATCCAGTTCGAAAAG
This sequence comes from Solanum pennellii, assembly GCF_001406875.1. Taxonomy (NCBI): domain Eukaryota; kingdom Viridiplantae; phylum Streptophyta; class Magnoliopsida; order Solanales; family Solanaceae; genus Solanum; species Solanum pennellii. The sequence continues at coordinate 70,865,714 of NC_028639.1, forward strand.
GCCATGACTTTTCAAGCATATAACCTGATTTTGTTTCCTTTTCGGAGTGCCAAGGGGATAAATACATCGAGTGAATTAATAGTTATGAGCTGGGATGGTAAATGATAAAGAGAGCATATTTTAGATGTAAACTATAAATTCCTTGGTATGGAGGTATGGATATTGACAAAGTAAATAAGTGCAGTTGGAAAGTGTATATAATGGAGTAGACCAGGTAGTATACTACAGGGGTAAATTTGGACTGATAGTACAAGTAAACGTAGACAATATCCGAAAGTAGAGAGGTAAATTTGACCCTTCGTGTTTGTGAATGAAACACGTCTGATATACCGATGATAGTCAAGTTGCTGTGACTGAAAACTTCAAAGGAAACCAGCTATTGACACTGGTTTTCCAGAAGGAGAATCTTCAAACTAGGAAGTAACAACACTGTTCTTTTGTCTTTCTTTATGTGAATGTTGTTTCACTAAAAGATACGTTACAAATTGTACCATGTGACTATCTAAGACAATGAACTGGATATTCTTTTCCCCATCCTATGACTCCAGTTGTTATTAAAGTTCAGATTCAACTGGTAGTTGAACAGTTCGAGTTACACTCAAGTGACCAGAGGTGGAGCCAAGACTAAGAGTTAGGAGGATCTAAATCGATTTTGTTTGGGGATTCTCATGCAAATACATATATTTATTTAATCTGCTAATACAAATAGGATCTACGAAAAAGCTAGTGGTTCGAATCCATGAACCCCCACCTAGCTCCGGCTCTGAGAAAATTCAATCTAGACAGCAGTTGATGAGGAAGTACCCTTCCTTAAAAGAGGATGGCATTTATCATTTTTAGAATGGCACATGCCATAATTTTTATGGTCCCAGATCCACAAAAATTGTAGGACATGCTACACATGGTTGGCATTCATGACATATATTTATCTTCTTTATTGAAGGCCAAAAAAGGTGTTTGAATTGAATGAGAGACAACATTTTAATCCTATCTGCCCAGGTATACAGAGAAATCAACACGTGAAGCTCAACAAGGTGGGGAAAAGGGGACTAAAGGGGCGGTCTATAATCGATTGCCAGCAAGAGGAAGGAGAAGTTGGAGCCTGGCCAAGCTAATCATAATAGCTATAGATGGAAAAGAAATAAAGAGAAAAGAAAAACTGTTGTATGCACAAAAATACTGGAATATTTTGTAAGCCATTCTTTACAGTAGAAGCATATTAATTCCTCTAATACATAAAACTACCATAAAAAGGCTAAAAACTTGAGGAATCTTGAAATAAAATCAGAGCTTTTGCTACCTCAAATTTACAATTATATACACACAGCATAAGTTTTCTTTTGGTGAGTGGTCCTAAAGCTAAATTCATAGCAAAAATTGCAATCAACAAATAACAAACCAAAGATGCAAAAAAGCAAGAGGAAAGGTCAAGTTGCTCATTCAATTACCAGCTTCAGTGTCTATAGTAAACTTTGAACGAAGCAGCTCATATTGTTAGGTGCTAATAGATAGTGCAGAATCCGCAATTCTCAGGGAGCCACCAAGGTCAATTGGTACAAGGGGAATGAAGGAGTGCAGGACATCTGTTATCAGTGGTCGGTAACTTGGTTCTGGTTGTACACATAGCACGGCTACAGCAGCAACCTATCAAATCATTCGTTTTGAATCCATAAGTTAAAATAGTAAAATGAAAGTAATAATTTGACAAAAGATCCGGTTGCTCTCACTTGATACAAGTGCTTCAGGTCCATTCCCTCTCTAATGACAGAATCAACAATATTAGGGAGCTTTGACCTGTCAGTTAGCTGTGGCATCGCCTGTTTGACATAAAATTACTTAACGTCAGCATCCCGTGAGCTCAAAGAGATTTTGAGCAAACATTCAAGTATGATTAGACAATCTCTTGCATAACATACCCATGTGACTATAGATTGGCATTGAGCTCCCTCTAGTTTCTCCACTGGTCTTCTCCCAAGCAAAAGCTCCAGAAGTATAATGCCGAAAGCATAGACGTCACTCTTATCAGTTAATTTCCCTGAAGTGCAGCAAAAATATAGGCAAAAATGTTTTAATTTCAGATTTCTGGTTAGGATGTTATTTCATACGAGGAGAGTGCGAAAAACAAGATTGAACATTTACATTGTTAATTTGAGAAAAAGAAAAAAACGAAATTTAGCATTCATTTGTTTTTCATTAGCATACGAAGTACTGTGGACTAGGTAAGAGCTTTTGCTTCTTCATTGGAGTATCCTTCATCTGTATCTGCAGTTTCCTTCCACTTGAACTTAATTAGCCAAAAGCTAGGTAGCACTCAACCAATATTAGTACAGAACTGAACTCTGCCTTTTGAAATAAACTTATCAGTGAATATAATTTTGGACATTAACATTTATATATCAATCTCGAGATACTAGTTAACATTTTCACTTTCCCTTTATCTTCAATGTGACAAAGAAACAAAGTTGAAGCCTTGAAGGTAAAATGGTCATCATAAAGGAGTCAAAACATTAATGTGAAGTTCAGGTGTATCTTAGAGAATCAAAGTCATCATACTAGAGAAGACATAAGAATCTCGTAAGCAAAAGAAGAGAAGCTTATCTTCTTCATATAATCTAATTGTTGATAAATCAAATATGTAGCTCTAGCAATTACATCAGAAGCTCAGTGATAATGGTGCTTCCTTGTATATGCTTTTGCAGATGGGTATATGAATTCTAGGAAAGACCAATTTCTTCTAATCTTAGAGGAGCAAAGTGAGGATAATTCTTGGGAGACACTTCTATGACACAGAACAGAAGACAAGTAAATTGGACTGTCTACTAGATGAGAAACAAATTAACATCAATGTCATCTTCATTTAGCAAATTGTGATAAAATGGGGAGTCTCACATACCATCTAAAAGGTACTCTGGAGCCACATAACCCAGAGTTCCTGAAAGCTTTATATTGCTCTTGCTCAAGTTCCATCCAGCTATAGCAAGGCCAAAATCAGAAAGCTGATCAAAGTAAAAGCTGACCGATTCAGACAAGCCAAACCATACCAAAATGTTTATAAAGGAGAAGCAATTAGTGAGATCTGTGTGATTATATCGCTAGTTTACCTTTGCATTGAAGTTGGAATCCAGTAGAACATTAGATGACTTGAGATCTCTATGGATTACAGGGGGGTTACAGCGTTCATGGAGGTATTCTAGTCCCCTGGTCAATTTCAACAGCATAATTATATCATTAACTTCCGAAAACACAGAACTGAGGGAGAAAAAAGAAAGAGGTAGCACTAATAAGTCATAACAGTACATACCTAGCCACATCCAATGCAATTTTCATGCGAAGATGCCAAGTCAAAGCTGATCCACGAGGAGGTCCTGATCAAGCAGGTCAACTCAATTATGGAAACGGAGAATAATTTAGATAGCATATATACACTTGTTCTCTTTTGTACTTTATATCAGGACAAATGGGTGGCTATTACCATGCAATTGGAATTCCAAAGATCCATTCTGCATCATCTCATACACCAGGAATTGTGCATTGCTATGAATGCAGTACCCAAGAAGCGAAATAATATTTTGGTGCTGAAATTTACTCAACATGTCCACCTCATTCTGAAATTCAATCAGGTATCTGTTTTAGAACAATATAATTATCACTATGGTTACATTCTGGTCAACATCTATCAGACTACCTCAAATTCTTTCTCAGCATCCTGATCCCCACCATGAGTTCTTTTAACAGCTGCTTGGACGTCGTCACTGAATTGAGCTTTATAAACACATCCTGATCTACCTTCTCCTATAGCATTCTTCTCATTGAAATTATCAGTTGCAGCTACTAACGACTGGTACTCGATCACAGCAACTAGTCCTTTCTTACCGACAGTTTTTAAAGAAGGGAACTTGGCCATTATAGGACCCCATGAAAGGCCCTTCACAGGCTCTACACCATAAAATTGGAACAAATAAACAATGTGCAAGCTAGGTAAAGAAAATAAAACAATTTAAACAATCAACAGAAACTCAAACCATCCTTCAAAAAGGTACTTCTTTTAATAACAAAGTTACCTCCTTTCTGATGTCCTTGTTCAACGGACTTCTTCCGTGTTTTCAGTCTGTATATCCAAAAGCAAGATATAAACAGCAGAATTCCAGCAAGGAGAGTTGAAGCAACAATAAGTGAAATCAAAATCTTCTTATTTAGATCCTGGTGGTGAACCACTTTGAACTCTGCAACTCCTGATTTGAAAAATAAAAATAGATTCAATGAGGTTGAGCTAACTAAAACTACAAAAAGAGAAATTCCCCTTTTCCATTTCCAATCTTTAGCTTATTGAAAGAAGAAAATGTGGTCCTTTTCAATTTTAAATTTTTCTTGAAAGCATCATTATGTCTGCCATCAAAAGGGTAACAAAAATTTCAAAAAAGCAAAACTACTCTGCAAATCACTTCAAAATAACAAAGAGGGAAGTAACAAATCTAAGTATCAAACTGCAAGTTCCTTCTAACTTCATCGTAAGTTAACTAATTACACCTTCAATGTATATATATACCCATCAAGAAGATCCATACAAAAAAAAAAAGAGTTTTTTTTTTTTTGCATTATTAATTACCAGGAGAAGGGGCGTCCTTATCAGAAGAAATTTGAAAAATGGGTCCTTTCTCAGTAGGAAGAACTGGATCGGCACTTGGAGGCTGTGGAGTTACATCCACTGGAGCGGACAACAAAGGAGTAACAAAAACCCAAATGGGTATAAGCAAGATGAGTAGTTTCATCTTCAAGATAACATACAAAATGATATTTCTTCAGAAAGACTCAATTTTTTTTTTGGAAAAATTGAAATGTGGGATAGTTAGTAGATGTGGTTTAAAGGGGTATCTCAGTTATGCTTTTTACCAGAAAAAAATGGAAAGAAAAGGACAAAATAATGTGGCAGATGGAAAATGAAAAAAGGGAAAAGGAAGTTTGTTTTTGTAAACCTGAAAAAGCTTAAAAGGGGAAGAGAGACACAACAATCTCGTGGCAGTTATCAAAAGTTGAAAATCCTTTCATCAGAGATTTAAGAAATTCACGTATTGTTATATTAAGTCTGTCTATGGCCTGGCTGTGGCTGGATGTATTGGAGATTGTGCTAGTGGGGTTTTGACACTATTTTGTTATGTATTGGGGATTTGTGTTTGGAAGAAGAGAGTAGTGTTAAGAGTGTCAAATTAGTGTTTAATTATGTATATTAATGATTTTTTTTAAGAGTCAAATGATTAATTTTTTTTTAGTTTTAAATTATCAATATTAAATTTGTTTGTTCAATTTAGTATATGATAAAAGAAAATGTCATTTTTCTCTAGTTAGAAGGAATTTAATTTTAAAGTTAATTTATTTATTAATGAAATAATTTATGAACATATAAGTGGTCAACGAATGTTTTAGACCACACATTTTAAAAGATTTTATTTTGTTTTGTTAATTTTATGTCAAGTAATGTTAAAATAGAGAGATTTTGACTCCGATGGTGATTAGATTGGTTAAAAAATTGGTCAAACGTATTTTTAAGTTAGTTTTTGACTTCTAAAAGTGTTTTACAAAAAGTATAAAAAATGATTTAAAAATAAATTAGAAAGTGTTTGAGATGGTTGAAAATAACTTAAAATAAACTTAAAAGTCATTTAAGTTTGATATTTTATTTTTCACTTAAAAATTACTTTTTTTAAGTCAATTCAAACGGGCTCTTAATTATTCCCTATGTTCATTTTCAATTATCATAGTTTCCTTTATGAGAGTTAAAGTACATGAGATTTTGATTAACATTTTAAAATATATTTTTTCATCACAATGATAGAAAAAAGATTGTAATTAAAGTACTTCCCATAAAATTTTCCAATATCTAAATTTTTATTTTAAAATATATATTTAATATAATCTAATATAGATTTGGAATTTAGTCAAAGTTGACTCTCAACAAAACACAACATAACAACTAAAAAGAAATTAAAAGAATGAATTTTCTATAATTTTTAAATACGTAATAACTTTACTATAAAAATAATAATTTATACTTAAAATTTATGATTATATATAATAAAATTTAACTCTCAAACATTTGAATTGAATGTATTGAACATAGGTGTGATATATTATAACAACTATCAGTCTCATTTTTATCAATAATGAATCTTTTTAAGCCAATGATATAATATTTTAAAAATTATAATATTCAAATGATATTTATATTTTGCTATACACATCATTTTGATCAATTGGACAGAAAAGATTTGACTTAAAAAAACTTTAAAATATTCAAAAGCTTTATTTTTATATCAGCAAATTTTATATCTAATTAAACTATGCAAAAGGGCCAAAAAAATATTTAAAAATACATTCATCTATCTGAGTCTAAAAATATCTTTTTTTAATTTAAATATATTATTTTATTCACCTTTTTGCTCATGTATATTCTTAAAATTAACTATCCTCTCTTTATTTTATTTTTAAAATACTTATTATATGTCATTTTTTTATTAGAGGAAATAAAAACCTTACATCTTCAACATTTTCTCCATAATTTATCCAAGTCAAAAGAACCCCAATTTTATTTTATTTTTTAAAGAAAACCTAATTGTTTTTTTGTATTTATTGCATTTTACTTTTCAAGCTTGTTTTGGATTGACGAAGAAGGGTATTGTTTTGACTTGGATAAATTATATGGAAAAAATTTAAAAGTTTCTTTAAAAACCAGAGTAGTAGTATTTTGTATTTGTTGTAGGGTTTTTAAAAATTACTTTTTGGGATCGTGAAAAAAGTATATTGTTTTAATTTGAATAAATTATGAAAAATACTTTTTAACTTTTTATAAAAATATCTATATTATTTATTGAATATTTTTTATTTTTTGTTGGATTTTGTAAAGAGAGAACCTATTTTTCCAATGACTATCTCTTTCATTTGCGGAGCGTATGTTATGTGGTTCGTGTACTCATTACATATATCTTTCTTTCTTTTTTTTCAAATTAATTGTACAATAAAAATATGACAGTATTGTTAGTTTTAAAAATATATACAAGTCAAAAAAGATGAATAGAAAAATACTTTTAGATTAAAATATAAATAAATAAGTATTTTAAATTTAAAAATAAATGAAAGACATTTTTAAATCTTCTTATAATTCAAATATATTTTTAATTTTTTTTCTGATTGAACGATGACACATGAAATAAAACGGAGTAACTATGGAAGGTACCATGTGACCATTGTGACTAATAATTTTTATTGTACACCGACTACTAAATTGGAAAGAAAAATCAAACCCCTCAACAACTTCTAGACTTATTATACATATAATAAGATAAAAAACAATCTGATTTGACAATGATAGTTCATAATTGAGCACCATTCTAGATCTAAAATACTTTAATCACTCCCCCTTTTTGGATGGATCCCATTTATTAATATTATTATTATTATTTTATATATATTAAGCTATTATATAACGCATTATTATAGCTTAAATCTACATTTAAATCCCTTTTCGTCTATTACATTATTTTAACCAAAAAATTATATGTACACAAATTATGCCTATATGAATTGGGTGGACCATATAATGAGTTTTGAGTGCAATTAATTAGATTCTACTGTAGTATAACTTATGTTACTCTAATTATAGTACAATTATTCCTTGTTATTTTTTTTTTCTGTCCAAATTGTAGCCCTGATAATTTTTTTAAATAATTTTCTCATTATACATTGAATTAATTTATTTTCCCAAAGTCTAACAAATGTATTTTAATTATTTTCTAGTGCTGTTTGTTTTATTTAATTTATTTATTTTGCTGAGATATGTATTTATTGATTACCAGTGGTAAGAGCAATTTGAATAAAGACGACAATCAGCCCTTCATAATCCCCACGAGAGTAACAGCCCAACAGTTGTTGACTGCTGGCGAATTAATTGTGGCGCTGTGTAAAATAAATAAAATATTATATTATCTTACTTGAAAATAGATTGAAAATAATTAAAACTGAATAAATTAAGAATAAAATAGACGGTAAAAAATTATAAATTATTTCAATTTATTTTAATGTGTACGTGAGCATTTTTTATTAGTTTGTATATACCCCCAATTTGTCCTTTTCAAACCTCACTTTGTGAGACTCACGGAGACATTGCTATCGTTTACATACAATAATTAGACCTTATAACTTTAACAATAATTATCAAATTCATTTACATACAATAATTAGACCTGAATAATTATGGAATGAATTTAATAGCACACTAGTTTTCTTCCTAATAATTGAGAAATTATGACATGATAAAAAGTGTAACAGTAATAACTGATGAGTAATTAAGAAACTTTGAACTCCTTTTGAGACAAGAAAAGGAACACTCAATAGAATAAAACAAAAAGAAAGAGGGGTTGAGTGTACGCATGCTCGTCGTGTATGGTGTTGTTATCACGCGCGTATCACTTATTTTGTCACCTTACTACATTGGTTTGTCAATTTTTGCATAATGTCAATGCATTTCTTACTCTATTATCTTAAGCTTCGATTCTACAAATTTCATAGATCAACTCAAAATTCAAATAGTAGAATACCTTTTCGACAGAAAACAACAACAAAAAGAAATTCCACACCCACTCACACGTATTTCTAAACTACTAGAATTTTTATAAGTTCAAAATCGAAAAAAAGTAAACACAAGCTACTCGAAGGAATTCAACGATATAAAAAATAATTTAACCATTGTATAAGTGATCCCCACAGCCACAATATACAACTTCCAACTTGTTCCAAATTTATACTTGGGCCATGAATTTGGTTTTGTTGGGCTTCTTCTGTTCATTACAAGATGGGCACGGCCTATCTAATGTCTCATCCTACAGTACAAGTACCCATTCTTCATCATAAAGATTTTCCTTACACTGTCTAGTATCATGGTAGACAAAAATGTCTATTACCTGCTCACATAAAAGTGTATTCTTTCTAACAAACGTAGACAAAAGTTTTAAGATCGAATCTCACGGCTATAATGTACATGTTTTTTTTGTGCCAATCCAATTAATTGGGCCTAACACAAAAACATGCCTGAGGGGCCTGGGCCTCTCAACACAGAATAGAGAAACAAACCAGACCAACAATAACACTTGTTTGATTGTTTGTGCTAATGGCTGTATCCTTATCGAATTATAGTAAGCCATGGTTATCCTTCTACTCTGCACAACGCCTGCATGAGAATTAAATGTAGAATTTAACATTTCTCTTTTACATTGAATCTTTTCTTTTTGGTCAGCTCTTTGCTGAAAGGATCAAGAGTGGCACATACAACAAGACACTCCATTCATTTCAATTGCCGCATTTTCTACAGCAAACTGTCCCCTGCAAATGATCATTCATCAATCATCCCTCCAACTAATCCTGCATTTGTAGTAATGTCCACCGCTCAACAACTAAATCACATTAACTCTACTCAATCATCCTTCAAAAAACACAAGCTTAACCTTGATATGCCAAAATTTAGACTCCGGTCAAGTTCACATTCCATTGATACTTGTGATGCATTAATTTACTGTTGCCCAGTTGTTGCATGGGGCGCATTTAACATATTATGTGCCACTAACAAATTTCATTTCCTCAATAAGTCTATAAATCTGTATATATATATATGAACATATATGCATGATATGATTATCAAAACGTTGTATGGAAAATGAAGGATACTTACTGAATAGTTCGAGATGAAAATTAACATTGTTATTCTGAGTTTGATAGCCTTGGTCTTGATTTCTTCAACCTTATTAGTGGAAGCTAGAAGTAGGAATAATGAAGAAGAGAAGAGGAGAAGTCGCGGTGGGGTAGGAAGAAGTAGAAGAAGCAGTGGTGGGAGAAGATCAAGAGGAAGGTCTTCGTCATCTTCGGGTTGTGATCCTTTATTTTCATACCTCTTTGGAAGTTGTGGTCAGTGGCCTTTCCCTCGTAACTCACAAAACAACCCATTTACCCAACCAATTTCCCCTTCACCCTCACCTCGCCTCCCAGCTCCGCCATACCGTCCTCCGATTGTACCATCTCCTCCACCAGCGGTTATACGGCCACCAGTTCTCCCGTCTCCACCACCTCTCATTCCTTCACCTCCAATAGTAAGCCCATCACCACCTCCGCTCGTTACGCCGTCACCACCACCGGTCGTTGCACCATCACCGCCACCTGTAGTGGCTTCTCCGCCACCAGCTTCACCACCACCACCGGTCTTCTCACCTCCACCTTTAGTTCCATCTCCGCCACCACCAATTCCACCACCACCTTTAGTTCCTTCCCCACCTCCGCCAGAACCTCCGCCATTCTTTGTCTTCCCACCACCACTAGTTGCTTCGCCACCTCCACCGGCAGAACCTGTCTTCCCTTGGTGGTCCCCTCCTGACCCAGACGACACTCCCAATTTTCCGCTATTTTCTCCTCCGCCGTTGGTACCCGATTTTCCCCTCCCAACACCTCAACCACCAGATTTTCCACCAGAAACTCCACTGGTGCCCATATTTTCTCCACCAGAACAAGATTTCCCCCCACCTACACCACTTCTCCCTATATTTTCTCCACCTCCAATTTTCACTCTTCCACCGCCGGAACAAAATTTACCTCCAGCTACACCGCTTGTCCCTATTTTTCCGCCAGCAGATGACCAGCCAGTGATTCCCGATCACCCACCAAATAGTTTTATGCCATCTCCACTGTTTCCTGATCAACCACCGACCAATTTTCTGCCTTCACCGAGTTTTCCTGATCAACCACCAAACAACTTTCTTCCGTCACCGATGTTCCCTGATCAACCACCAGTCAATTTCCTGCCATTTCCTGTAATTCCTGATCAACCACCGACCAATTTCCTGCCGTCACCTGTAATTCCTGATCAACCGCCAGAAACATTTCTCCCGTCACCGTTAGTTCCCGATCAAGCCCCGCCAGTTGCAGTAATTCCGCCATTTGAGCTTCCGCCTCAGCCGGACTCGCCACCATTCGCCTAATAGTTAATGGTTCACGTCTTCACGATCTCCATTGAATTTGAAACCGCATGTTTTTTATTTTCCTTTGGTGCATTTTTCTTTTTTCTTTTTTACTTTTTTTCTCAACTGTAGTTAAAACCCCAAATGCTACTGTAAAAGATTGCTTTTTTATTACTACTATAAATAAAAAAACTATAATTTATAAATAACAAATAACATGATCTTTTAAGTTATTAGCTGGACTTTACCTTAAGATCGATTTACATATGCTCATTTCACTTCATAAATAATGATAAGATTTAGACAATTATGTATTTTAATAGAATAAGAAACTCAGACATCACTGTAAATCTATTTAGGGTAACTTTTTTAAAATTCAATCAAATTAATTTAGATAATTATGTATTTTAATAGAATAAGAAACTCAGACATCACTGTAAATCTATTTAGCGTAACTTTTTTAAAATTCAATCAAATTAATAGAATATTGTTAGTGAAAAAATTGCGATTGAAAATTAAATGAAGAAATAAATCTTTAGGCTGAGGCATGAATATATCATTTTCTTTAAGCAGATTCAAGCCCACTGCAGCATAATCTACACCGATCCAGCAGTAATACTCTTGACGTGTCTCCTCGATGATACAACAGTCCAACAACAGTATATAACTCAAGCAACTCTGGATTAGTTGAAGAGTCCAAAGCTCCACAAAAGCACACTTTCCTTCAACATATATTACTCTCTTTTGTATAGTGATTATAGTTGAAAACTTAGAATATTTTTTATATCTCAACTCTCTCTTTCACTATACTAATCTCAATATAAACAACTCATCTTTTTCACTCTATATTTTCTTGTACTTCTCTTGTTTCTGTCCTCTCTCAACACAAATGAAAGACTACGCTGTTAATAGATGATGAATTCTTTCTTGCAATGAATAGGAGAATGTGGATAGTAAATTTGAAATGAATGGCTCAAATGTTACATAAGTTACAAGAAATAAATATAGAATGATAGATGAAATGAAGAGTTGGTGATTGCATAAGTTACTAAAAACTAATAACCATTTTCTTCCACAATTTTGGAGCATGATATTGACAAATTCGACTTGGTAATTATAGTTTTTCTTTTTCCTTCAAAATACTCCATTACTGTCACTATCCTATATGTTAAAGCTAATTCTCTATAATTTGGTATTTTTAATTTTGATATTTTTTGATTAAACTAAATAAAAAATATAATCATGTATTCGATTTTGATTTACATATACATATGTAATATATGATTGTAACTTTAATTTTTTCAATAAATATTTTAATTATATCATACTAACATCTAACACAATAATAAAACAGCCTCTCACACAATTGGTCTAGGAAACATAGAGTGACATCTTACCTCTATATTAGAGATAAAGAGATTATCTTCAATAGATCTCTCCTGCTCAAGACAAGATTAATCTATTAAAAGACATAAAAATATAGTTTCGATAAAGTTATAAATTGATTGAGGAAAAATAAACTAATGGATTCATTATATGAATTTGAACAATACTCCCCTTATAAGCTAGGCTTTGAGGTGGACTTAGCCTAGATGTCTTATATAACAGGTTACAAAACTAAGTTTATCTCTATTTGAACTCCAAACTCTGATGTCATATTTTAATACAATAGACAATAGATATTAAAAAATTACCTTACCAAATACAATAAACAATAAATATTAATAGAAATGGCCCTACTAATACTAGTAAGGCAACAAGACAAACTAGTAGGGGCACACTTCTACGTACTAATTTTCTATCTTAATTTACGTCCTTCAAACATTGCATATGTGTAAATTATTTAAAGAAAATAGAAGAAACTTTTTTGTTAGCCAACTATACATAAAAAAAAAAATGTTTCAAAGAGGATAAAATAAACAAAATTCCAAGATCTAATTAATTACTATTATACTAATACTAATCTATTTTCTAAAATAATAATAAGATTGAATAGTTTGAAAGATCCTTAAACTTGATTGACTTATTAATTATATCATTTTACTCACAATTTTATTATGTAACGATTCAAAAAAAAAACAATTATATAAATAAGAATAAATAGGTATTTAAGGGCATAATTGTCCTTTCACGTTTTAAATGAATAAATAAATAAATAAATAAAATAGATTTGTATTTATTTATTTTAAATGTTATTTGACTAATTCTTGAATTAGTCTCCTAATCCAATTAGTCCTCTCTCTCTCACGCTTCTTAACTCCCTCTCTCACGTTCTCCATCTTCCTCACATTATTTCTGCCAAAACATCAACAGTTTTCACGCTTGAAGAACTAACAAAAATTTTTAAGCAAAAGAAAAAGTAATCAAAACGTCAAGGCTAAGAGAGGTTTGTCGAGAGAGGTGTACGTTGAAGTGAATTGGGAGTGGTTTGGAGGAGTTTTCCGGGCAGCAACATTAAAGTTTGAACATCGATTAAGGTATGGGTTTCTTCTCTCTTGGTCCCTTTCCCAAGAGACCCCTTAAGGTTCAAGATATTCATTCCGAAAACTAGGGTTGTTCCCTTTTGTATGTCCTTGTCACTAGCTCCCAATGAAATTTAGGTTGGGTATGATTGCTGGTAGATTTAGATGTATATTATGTTTTCGCGATGAATATGATTATGTTTGTGTACTTGGAATCGTATGAATGACAACCATGTTTTTCTTGAAATTAAGTATGTTACGGTGAATGAGGTTCTCTATGTAATGCTCCAAAAGTTTAATGTAATATGATTGTATTTATTGTGTATTTGATGTGTATAATGGGTGTACAAGATGATGTTCATTATGATGAAGTATATAGTAATTGATTAACAATCTTTTAGCCAAACAAACCCATAAAAGATGCACTTAAAATGTGTTA